>NW_024080649.1:3386481-3740214 GCF_003009895.1 Hyaena hyaena | reverse complement strand
CTGCCTGACTTATTTCGCTCAGCATAACACCCTCAAGGTCCATCCATGTTGCTACACATGGCCAGATTTCATTGTTTCTCATTGCCATGTAGTATTCCATGGTATAGATAAACCACATCTTCTTGATCCATTCATCTGTGGATGGACACTTAGGCTCTTTCCATGTTTTAGCTATTGTGGAGAGTGCTGCTATGAACATTGGAGTCCATGTGCTCCTATGCATCAGCATTTCTGAATCCCTTGAGTAAATTCCTAGCAGTGCTATTGCTGGGTCATAGGGGAGTTCTATTGTTAGTTTCCTGAGGAACCTCCACACTGTTACATTTCTTCAAATTTGATACTCATTTTATAACCAATGCAGAAGAAAGTAAGATTCATGAAACTCTTGAGTGACCTGGGACATGAGGCATGACACAATAGCACAACCACCTTTAAAAAAAAAGTACCAGCTGCCAAATGCACACCCAATACATAAAATCCAGGTAGTTTCCAATTTTCCTAAACTATACACACGAAGAGAATTGTTACTGGAAAGTTTGTGAATATTAACAGTATGGCATTAAACATATTTTACAATATACTCCTAAGGAAGTTATGAATCATTAAATTCTACACCTAAAACTAATATTACACTGTATGTTAACTGAAATTTAAACAAAAACTTGAAATTACAAAAAAATTTAGCCCTAAGGAGACAATGAGCTCAAAGGGTTTGCTTCAAGAACTAAGTTTTCCAAATTACTCTGAAAGCCCTCTTGTTATTCAACTTAAAACTTATTGGTATTTAATGGTGGCATTTATCTGCCAGTCATAGACGCTTGTCTGTTATAGTCAATGACAGTCAACTCATCAGTAAATACTACCACCTTTATCAACAAAACATGTGCCTTATCTAACTATACCATCTCCACTGATGTCAATCCTGGCTAAGTCTCTACCACCTCTTTCCAGACTATTCTAACAGCCTTGTAACAGAGTAATCAAAGCCATTCTCCTAAAGTACAAATCACAGGTAGGTCCCCCCTTGTTTAAACTCCAAGGATTTCAGCAGACTTAAGGAGACTCCAAGATCACTCTCATTTCATTTCTGACACCAACTACAAAGTTCAAGGGTCCCAACGACCTACCCCACTTGTGTCACCAATTAGAAGTTTGGGAGTCCCTCAGTCCACCCTCAGGTTGGGTAACTTGCAGAAAACCTCACAGAATGTACTGAAAGCTATTATACTCATGGTTCTAGTTTATTACAAAGTAAGGATACAGACTGTCCATCAACAGATGAATGGATCAAGAAGATGTGGTTTATCTATACCATGGAATACTACATGGCAATGAGAAACAACGAAATCTGGCCATGTGTAGCAACATGGATGGACCTTGAGGGTGTTATGCTGAGCGAAATAAGTCAGGCAGAGAAGGACAAATATCATATGTTTGCACGTATAGGAGGATTAGGAGGAACTTGACGGAGGAACAAGCGGGAGAAGAAGGGGGGAAATGGTGGGGGAAAGGGAGAGAGGCAAACCATGAGAGACTCTTGATTGCTGACAAAAACTGAGGACTGATGGATGTAGGGGGGGAGGAGGGATGGGCATGGAGGAGGGCACTTGTGGGGATGAGCACTGAGTGTTATGTGGAAACTAATTTGACAATAAACTATTTGTAAAAAAAAAAAAAAAAGTAAGGATACAGACTAAAATCAGCCAAAGGAAGAGAAATATGGGAAAGAGTCCAGGATAGCTCTCCACAGAGCTCCCAGTTGTCCTTTCCCACTAGAGTCATGTATAGTCAGTCTTCCCTCCAATGGTGCATGACAATACTCATGGTATTAGTGGTATACAGAGTTTTTACTGGGGTTCAATCATCTAAATATGGTTGTCTATCTATATGGTTGATCTTTAGTCTCCAGTTCCTCTGGAAGTTGAGCTGCCACTGCATGGCCCATAACAACCACAATAAATCACGTTGTTAAACTATCCAGTGTGGCTCTGAACCACCAGGTAAACAAAGACACTTATTGGGCAAAGCATTCCATAGGGCTCCCAGGAGCTAAGGGCAAAAGCCAGACCTCTGTCTGGGTAAAGTTAACTGTTTCTAATACACGTAGAACAAAAACTTCTGGCCTACAAGGCTGGGTAAGCATGGTTTGTGCTTACTTGGTTCCTGAATTTGCCATCTAGAAAATTCTTGTATAAACACCTCTCAGTTGGTTACTAAGTCCTCAGTTGGAGACTATGGTTTCCTAAGAGTTAAAATTCTGCTAAGTGTACTTAAGACTGATGGAAAATAAGGAAAGCAACTGTGTATGTAGGAAAATGGGAGATATGTAAGAAAAATATAAGGAATGGAAATACATTTTTGTTGAAGGTAAAATAAAGTAATTTTGTCCTAAATAGGACTGGATGTTTAGAGAGAAATGGCTTTGGGACAAAGTTTAAAGGCAAAGGAAAGTTGTAGAAGGTTCATGAAGGGAAATCTTTAAAAAAGAATTTTACATATGCTCAGGATAGACTAAGGTTGAGATGAATGGAATTTTAAAAGTACACAGGTATAAGGTTAAAACTCTGCTCTTCTCTCTGTTCAAAAGACAAGGTTTTCTTGGATTGTTAACCTGCTCTTGATAAGACAATGTAAACAAAGGTGCTCTCTTTTGTCTGCCAAGAAAACCAAAAGTTGTAGGTTTCATCTTTATCTTTGATTGTTTATTCAAAGGATGATGGTCACCCCTTTCAAAAACTTAGAGGTGTACTTCACAGGTATATGACCAAAGGATTCAGCTCTTAAAGTTTCAGGCATCACCAAGAACCCTCAACCTGGTGAGGTGATCCAGAACCAGTCAACCAGCTTAAACTGACCCTCAAAAGGACACTGGCCCCTGAGATCTCCAGCCCTGCTCCAGCCACACCTGGAAGCTGACTGGCCCATGCAAGGCAGAAGCTTGAGGAATCACTGGTCCGATAAGATAAACTGTCCTTACTCTTTGCCCAGAAAGTTGGGGAAAGAGCAAAAAGTTCCTTTTTACACTCACCTTCCTCTTATGTTCTGTTGGTATTAATTGCCTCTAATCTAGATCCCATTTGTAAGAGCAGGGCTCTTGGAAGATTCTGTTAACCTAACCCTTCCTTATTAAGATGATTATGAGTTACAGGTTGTACTGGAAATTAATTCTGCTCTCATGTACCAAGGCGATTTGTTGGAGCTCTAATATTGGGCATTACCGCACTAATCGCCATCATAGGGTCTGTGGCTGCTTCCACAGTCTCCCTTGTCCAAGAAGTACATACAGCCCAACATGTTAACCAATTAACTAGAAATGTCTCTTTTGTACTGGCTACTCAAGAAATAATTGACAAGAAATTGGATACTAAGGTTAATGCCTTAGAAGCGGTAGTACTGTTTATCGGAAATGAATTCAGTTTTCTAAAATCTCATTTGACCCTTGGGGTGCCTGGGTGGCTTAGTCGGTTAAGCGTCCGACTTTCGCTTAGGTCATGATCTCGCGGTTCGTGGGTTCGAGCCCCGCGTCTGGCCCTGTGCTGACTGCCAGCTTAGAGCCTGGAGCCTGTTTCAGTCTGTGACTCCATCTCTCTCTGACCCTTCCCTGCTCAGGCTGTCTCTCTCTCTCTCCTAGAAATAAAAACATTAAAAAAATTTTTTAAAAAAAATCTCATTTGGCCCTTCGATGTCACGAGGAGTATAACTGGATCTGTGTTACTCCTCTCCCACATAATGATACCATCCACACTTGGGAGAATATCCAAAATTACCTACTTGGTATTTGGAATCATTTCATTTTAGCATTGATGTCCAAACCCTTCATGAACAGATTCAGGCTACTAATGCATCCTCTACCTTGGTCTCTCCTTCACAGGTTGCAACCTGCTTTCTGCAAGGGTTACAAAATCTCTTTAGCTCTCAAGGGCTAATTTCACTGACAAATGTTGGCATGGTAGCTGGAGTGTTGGTGCTCATCTTGTGCCCTGTTCCCTGTTTCTTCAAAATAACTAATCAAAGCTTTCACAGGGTAAACGAGCTACACATCCTTCTTTTTTTTTTTTTTTTTTTTAATGTTTCATTTATTTCTGAAAGAGACAGGGTGAGCAGGGGAGGGTCAGAGAGAGAAGGAGACACAGAATCCAAAGCAGGATCCAGGCTCTGAGCTGTCAGCACAGAGCCCAATGCAGGGCTCGAATCCACCAACTGTGAGATCATGACCTGAGCTGAAGTCAGATGCCCAATCGACTGAGCCACCCTGGTGCCCCCTACACATCCTTCTTTTAAAAAAATAAGAAAGGGGGAGATGTTGGGAACCATTCTGAGCCCACTAGTCGAGAAAACTCCTGGTGAAGTTAAAGCAAGTTTGCATGGTCTCTTGCCAATTAGATGATGACTGATATCCACCCCCACTCAATTATTTCTTCTTGAGCACTGACCCCTCCCCCAAGGTACCTTGTTGATCAATATCAGGAGTGACTTGTCCTCTTATTCTGGCCCTGGTATGATGACTGCACCTTGTGAAGGAACTTATTGTGGGAACTTCGTCTTTTGATTATGGGAACAGACATCATGTCTCCAGCAGATCCTGTTTCCCTCCATACTTTCCCTTGAGCTATGAACAGGCTAATGACCCTCATACAAGATTGACCTTTACATGTACAATTCTGTTTCTACTGTTGCGTTAGTCCAAGAAGTTGATACAGCTCAACATGTAAATCAGCTAACCAAAAAGATCTCTCATTCCCTAGCTATTCAACAAATCATAAAACTAGGCACAAAGGTAAATGCACTCAAAGAGGCTATTCTATGTATTAGAAATGAGCTAAACTCTATGAGTTGGCTTTCAGTTGGCTTTTATATTCCGTAAAGCATATAACTAGAAAATCAAGTCTTGCTCCGAGACAAAGAGCCTAACTTAGAGAGAAGGAACAGATAAGAGCAGAACATAAGTTACTACATATAGCTTTGCTAACTGGTAGTGTATAGCAGCCCCTTCCCTAATGCCTACATTCCACAAACACCTTCCCTTACCCTGGCAGCTGTGATGAGGATGAATAAGAGTATCTACAAAACCTATGACTTAATCTTAGTGTTATTAAAATGTGAACACCCTGTTATTGTCTTAGTTACTCAACCTCACTATAATTGGGGCAGTTCTGCAAGAATCCTTCTGTAAAACCTGTTTATGTGCATTTTCCAAAAACATCTTATCACAGAGAACTATCCATTGTAAAATTTCCATTTTCTGATGCCATGTTAACATTTGACCTATAACTAAAGACACCAAAACCGACAGGGTAGAGATGCCTGCCTGGTGATCAGGAAGAATCTCAGGGCTCTCTCCTTCCCTCGCCAACACCGTCCATCCTTCAGGGACCCCTGGACCTGGACTCTGGCAGGCCCCTACTTGCTTTTCCTACATCTCCATTTCACCATCACTTCCTCTGTTCCAATCACATCTGCTTTCTTTCAGTTCCTAGGATAAAGACATCTCCCAAGTCAGGGCTGCTGCTCCTGCTGTTCCATCTGCCTACAATGCCCTTCCCAAATGTTTGCGTGGTTGCCTGAAGTTCATCAAATTAATTGCCACCTCCTTGAAGAGGCCTTCACTAAATACCCTAGCAAAAGCAGTTGCAACCTACCTCTTCACACATACACACACACACTACAAATGCACACACTATACACACATAAACACTACACACACGTATGCATATCTGCAGAGAGTACTTACACATACACCCTCCACCCCATTAAACTATTGTCTTGATAGAAATTTTTAGGACCTAAATTGTTAATTATTTGTGTATTACCTCTGTGTTCTTTACAAGAATATTTTAAGCCTATTCATCAACCTTATTGACCATTCTTTTCCAGTATACAAACCGATAGCTACTACCCAGTATGTGTTGAAAAAAAAATTGTGGATTGACTATGTGCCTCACATGAGACAAATATAGACTCACAAAATTGTAACTTCCCTGAACTGGCTTGAAATAAAGTGTATACATGCAGCAATAAAAGCAAGTCTCTTATTCTTAGTGAACAAGAGACTAGACACTGTATGCCATTTATAATTAACCAAAGAAAAATGCTAATATGAATATATGAAACCTAATCAAATTAATGAGTCTCATTTTCCCAGGTGGACTGTTAAATCAGTCTTATTATTTAGTGCCCATATATTATGCTGGTGACTTAAATCTATCAGGTTATCAGTGGTTAAAAAAAGAAAAAGAAAAAAAAAAAAGAGAGATGCCAGCCTGGACCTGGAAGAGCAAAAGGTTAGTCTCTTTATCCTTTTCACCTGTATCAGAAAACCTGTGTTTCCAACTTAATGCTACACAATTAAAAGGACAAGCTGATTATTCACCAATTAAAAAGAAATGAATTATCAAGCCACAGATGACATGGGCAAATCTTAAATGCATATTGATATGCTAATCTGAAAAGGCAATCTACTATATGACTCCAACTATACGACACTCTGGAAAAAGCAAAACTATGGAAACAGTTGTTGGGAAGGAAATTTTTTTCTCTGCACTTCAAAGGTTCTTGCAGCTGGTCTAAGCATTAAATTGTCACGACATAGGTTAACAAGAGAAAATTAAATTTCATTCCATACATATAGGAATCTCACATACATAAGTTCAAAGACAGAAAGGTAAAACAAGGAATATACGGGGTCTTGAGCTAGGGAATGGGATGGGGCCTGGCACTTCAAGGGGAGGAAGGTAGTTCATAGAACAATAAGAAAAGCAGATGTTTGGTAATTAGATGTTTGTCCTGCCATACAGATGGGTCAGAAAAAATTTGTCTCTAGTAATAATACTTATTCTGGGAAAGACTCACAATTTAGCTTCTTCCAAGTAGTTTAAGTGTGGGACAAAAGCTTCTCTTGAGCCCACAGGGTCTCCATTATCTTCAATGCAAAACACGCCCAAGTGGCACATTTTAGAGACTTGTCCTGAACCCCTTCACAATAAAAAGAAGAGTGATTACCAAGGCTTTGGGGATAGGGATAAATAGATGAAGCACAAGTCTGTGAACCTGTTCAATAGAACACAGTAATAATGGACACATGGCATTATACATTTGTCAAAACCCATAGAATATACAACACCAAGAGTAAACTCTAATGTACATGATAAATTTTAGTTAATAATGATTTTAGTGTCAACATTGGCTCATCCTTGTAATAAATGTACACACTAAGGCAAGATGTTAACAGGAGAACTGGGTGTGGGAGGAGGGAGGATTTGTACTTTCCCCTTAATTTTTTCTAAATCCCAAACTGCTCCAAAAAAATTCTATTAAAAAAAAAGTACAAGCTGCATTTGTTTTCATGGAAATTTGAGAGCTATTTCCTCAACTCTAAATGCATTAGGATACACAGTCTTGCCCCTTTTTTAGTTAATTATAACCTGTTTTCCCATCACATTTCCAGTTTCTATGTAACAGATGGTGAAAATGTCTATTCTGAAGGCCCATAAAGTATTCCTGTTCAAGACTAGTGGCTATTATCCAGCGTCCGCCACATAAAAGTTGGAATACTCAGGGCAGGGGGTGGGGGGCGGGGGGGGGGCACATGTGGGCAACAGGGTGGAAAACAGAAAGCAAATCCTCAGGGTGCTAACAGGAATAGAGGGTACTCCTAGAGGAATTAAAAGTAACCCCCACCAGGAACCTAGGGAAATCATCTATGCAGAGAAAGAAATGACTTGTTTGAAATTCATTCACACTGGCAGGGTCAATAGAAAAATTTCAATGTAAATAATGGGAGACCTGAAATGTGTATTTGCTGAATGCTGAAGCATTGGGGGCAGAAACTAAGCAGAGATTTCTGCAGTGGCCAAATGTTTCCTCTTATCACAGCAGAATGGTCATTAAAAGAGACGCCCTGAGAATGTCTTGAATGTAGATGAAGGCCAATCAGATACCCCTGAGAGAGATTTTTAAAGATTTTTTTTCTTTTCTCCATTGTATTCCATTTGGATTGGATAAGATTGGGGGAGTGATAATTTGCCATTATCTTAACCTTGGAACTGAAGTAAAATTTAAGGGAATTAATACGGCTTTTTCCCTTCCCAGGAGCATCTTCACCTTTATACCACCAACTCTTCATTCGTCATCAGCAAGCGGGGGACAGTTATTCAGAAAACAATGGCAGGAGCTCCACAGCACTGGGGGTTTAATGCTTTTTCTGTCTCCTTAAAACCTTCAATAATTTGTTTACGACTTCACAGATTCAACAACAGTGTGCAAATGCAATTCCACTTATGTTAATGTGTGCTCCCTTCTCGCATATCAGATTCTGAATAAAAATTAGGCAAGTACTCTGTTTTGAAAATATGTAAGATGTGAACTTGCAGGAAGGAAAAAAATCCTTGAAATGCACTATCCTATCAACCACATTTTTTTTTAACTTAATAACTTAAGTGAACTGTTAGTGAAATTACAACCTGCTTGTGACACAATAAATTTACAACAAAATTCATTCCATAAATTATTCAATTCTGTGACTGCAGTCAAGGAGAGAAATATCACCAGGAGCAGGTGATTAGCATGTGAAAAGAAAACCCATCTCCCCACCAAAACAATCACTGTCAAAGCCTCCTATTGGAGTTTTGTAAAAATTACCATTAAGAACACACATTTAAGTCTTTGTAGTTACTTTAAAAGGGCCAAGTATTTGATTTACATTATATTCATTTGTTCTTTCTTCAACTGTCTCTTTCTCCCACAAACCATAACTGTCTCAATAAATGCTTGCTCAATCAAGTGTGCATTAAAACAAAAGAATTTAACTTCAATAAAAGTGATGAATCAGAGCCAGAAGTTAACTTTTCCTTACTCTGTATAACTGGCTACTGGGTAGGCAAAGTAGAAATTTACATTTGATGTTCCACAGGGGAATATTAGCAATTTCTGCTGTGAAATGTTGGGGTCTGGGAGCCAACATGGTCCAGAAAGAATTCTTGATACATTTTCAATACAAAAAGGGTGGTTTTATTAAAGCATGGGGACAGGACCAGGGGGCAGAAAGACCTGTCCTGGGATTGTGAGGAATGACTGCACACTTTCAAGTTGGGACAGGATTAGAGACAGCCTAAGTCTCTAAGGAACTTGGAAGCAAGGTTTCCAGGATTGTGAGGGGCTAGCTGCTCGTAAGATAAGGTTCATGGGAGGCGCCTGGGTGGCTCAGTTGGTTAAGCATCTGACTTCGGCTTGGGTCATGATCTCACTCACGGTCTGTGAGTGTGAGCCCCATGTCAGACTCTGTGCTGACAGTTCACAGCCTGGAGCCTGCTTTAGAGTCGGCGCCTCCCTCTCTTTCTGCCCCTCCCCTGCTTGCATGGTCTCTCTCTCTCAAAAATAAACATTAAAAAAAATTTTTTTTAAGATAAGGTTCATGAGACCCCTCAGATGTATATCAGAGGGCCATATACTTGGAGAGTGATCGTTTACCTGCATCTTGGGGAGGTAGAGATAAAGGAAGTTTCTAAAGGGACTCTTCTATGTTAAAGACTTAGAGGATCCTGGAGCTTGGGCTAATGTCAAACTAAGGTTGCCTTTTGCCTGTAGCGAAGTATTTACAATGAGGCAGTTGAGCTCCGGGATAAAGGTCACTCTGCCTGCCTCAAGTACTTGTTAATGAGCTGCAAGTTGTAACGAAGTTTAATTGGTTTTCTTTTGGCTTTGTTCTCCTCAGTTTCTATTGTGCAGTTGGTTGAATTTGTAGGTTTCTGCATACATCACCTTTTTTCCTAAATCAAGAATGTAGCCATCCTCATATATTAATGCATAAATTGTTTTCATTTTAACAGATGCCTGGGAATTGGGTTTTCTTCAGACATTGGTCTTTATCTCTTAAGTAGTGTGTGGCAGGCAGAATGGCCCCCCAAAGATATCTGCTGATACTTCCCAGAACTTGTGAATACGTTACGTTACCTGGCAAAGGGAAATTAAGATTGCAGATGGAATTAAGGCTACTAAATCAGCTGACCTTAAAACAGGGAGATGACATTGGGAATTCTCAATGTAATCACTGGGTCTTCAGATGTGAAAGAGGGAGGCTAAGAGTGAGGACCAAAGTAATATGATATGACAAAGACATATATGGACTTTGTTGATTTTGGAGAGAGAGGAAGGGCCATGAGCCAAGGAATGTGGATGATGCTAAAAGATAAAAAAAATCCAAGAAAACAAATTCTCCCCTTGACCCTCCAGAAAAACCTCAACCTTGCTGACACCTTAATCTCAGTCCAACAAGATCCATTTCAGAAATGTGACTTCCCGATCTATATAATCAATCCATGATATTTTAAACTCTCAAGTTTGTGGTAATTTATTAAAGCAGTGATAGGATCTAAAACAAATTATTTCAATAATACATTGTGAAAGGCAAATGGTGTGAGAAAGGAAAAGAATTCTGCAAATTATTAGTATTTGTTCATAAAGGAAATCACAAAACAAAGGACCTAAAAGTTAATTTTATATAACTCTTCCATTTTAAATATTTTTGAGAGAGAGAGAGAGAGAGAGCATGAGCAGGAGAAGGGCAGAGAGAGAGGAGGACAGAGGACCCAAAGGGGGCTCTGCACTGACAACAGACAGCGTGATGTTGGGCTCAAATCAAATTCCCGAACCATGAGACCTGAGCTGAAGTCGGACTCTCACCCAGGTGCCCTATATAACTCTTCTGAAAACTACAAAGGAAGCAATGATCTGGATGGTTATAAATGTTTTAATTGCTATTACATTCTTCCATTTATCAGAAAGACTCTTTAGTGTTTATCGATGTATCTTCCACTAATATTAGAATGCTTCACCCCGTATCAAGCTACTCTTTCTTTCTTGGATAATACCTCTTTCTCATCAGCTACTAGCTGACATGCCGTTTGTGTTTTGATACACAAACTATAAAAATAAAAAAAATAAAAGCATACATATTTATTTAAGTTTTACCCTACAATAGAACCTTCATAAGGAAATTAAAGACCTGAAGAAGGAGTTAAGCCTGAGGGTTTTTTTAAAAACGTTCATTTATTTTGAGAAACAGAGACAGTCCATGAGTAGGGGATGGGCAGTGAGAGAGGGGGCGGGGGGGGGGGGGGGGGGGGGACACAGAATCTGAAGCAGGCTCCAGGCTCTGGGTTGTGAGCACAGAGCCTGATGCAGGGCTTGAACCTGTGAGCAAGATCATGACCTGAGCCGAAGTTGGATAGATGTTCAACCAACTGAGCCATCCAAAGCCTGAGTTTTTATACTAGTTTGATAAAAAGTCAAAAATCCTGGCAATACTTAATAAGGCAAAAGGGCATCAACTAAAAATAGTAACTGGAGGGAACAGAGCAAACCTGTTGGTTTGGGCTTGCTCTTAGCATTCTGCCATCTTGGCAGATAAGCATATTGGTTTCCTCTGGGTCTAAGAAGGGCACCACTCACATGAGGATCTTAGGATCTCCTTCAGGTAGAAAAGGAGAGGTCACAAAGTCCTCCCTGTATCAGCTATTTCCCACATCACTTCAGCTTAAAATTTGTGTCATATTTTGGGGTAGCATGTCCTGAACCCTGTCAGTTGTCCAGCATGGAAGAATAAAGATACAGAATCACAATATGGAAGACCTGAATGAAACCTTACGTGATCTAGTTTAACCTCCTTATTTTATCAGAAAAGCAATCAAGATTCAAAAGGTACAATTCTTTCCCAAATAACATAGTCTGAGTTGAAGTAGCTTTAGAATACTGGCGCAGATCTCTTTTCATAATGCACCGTGCTACCTATATGGGTCATTCAAATCAACCTTTGTTAACCAAACAAATATTTATTGAGCGCTCGCCTGTGTGATGGGCACTTGCCTTAGCCACTGATTATGCAGTGAGGAGCAAGAGAGACAACTACAGAAGGTACTATGTAGGTATATATATATCAAAGTTAATTATGGTAACTACTTACTATGTAGTTAATAGTCCAATGAGAGGAAACAAAATCTCAATAAACAAGCAAACTGTTCTATTGAAAATGTAACATGATAGAAGAAGACTAAGGCCATCTCAGACAGCAAAAAGCTCAGCAAAGAGCTTTTAAAATAGCTGAATGACAAGAAAGAGCCAAGCAGAATGGGCAATGAATATTTCAGGCAAAGGGAACATCTAGTGTCAAGGTTGTGGTGGAGAAACTTAGTTCTGAAGCAATGTACTGAAAGCCAGTGAGACAGGAACTTGGCAATGAGGGTGAGAGGGATAGATGGGAGATTAAAAACCAGATTCAAGTTCTGAGATCATTTTGTGTTACATGTAGCTATCTATGTTCATCTCTACTTCTATCTGCACTGACTTCCATGTTAGGATGTAAAATAAAGCACCTAAAATTATAAGGTAAATATGAACTCAGATCAATCCCCCTGCTTCATGCAAAAGGTTTAGGTTCAAGAAATCAAATCAACAAAATATGAGTGAATTATTGGCACTCATCAGTGACACTGGAGTAGGTTTTATAAAGTGAAGGTTCAGAAGGGCACTTCAAGATAGAGATCACATATTTAACTAAAGGAAATTTTTTTAAAAAATGAGTCAGGTATTTGGTAGCATAACCGAATTCAGTTAGTATTTCCTGAATACACAGTATGCGCCAGGCACTATAGTAGGTGCTTTACCTACAATATCACTCTTAATGCCCCACTAAACAACTGAATGTCAGCACTCTGATGTTAAGCAAGCAGCTCAAGACTGCACTCTTAAGAGAAGAATGGCAAGTATACACTGCTCTGTCTGTCTCCCAAGGTCACATTTTCCCCATTTTGCCATGTGCCACTCACATTGAGCAAAAGATACTCTACCTATGTCACATCACCATACTCTCTTCCTACATGAAATGACATGTAGGACTAGATGATCTCAAAAATCTCTCTTATCTCTAACATTCTGTGATTCCATGATTCTATTATATTGGCACAAACTGTCCTCTTCCATTCTTGCAACCTCTGTACCTGGAAATTTCCTCCTCTGCAAGTTGTACCGCAGTTGCTACCCACCAATGAGAAAGGTTTCCTTCTACCAAGAAATCAGATTCTTGCCTACACCTGCTGAACAGCAGAGAAAGCCAACAACTTCTGCCTGCTGGCAAGGGGAACACTATAATGGGGGTCAGTGTTAGTTGACCACATTTTGCTCCCATTTATTTCCTGCTCACTAAATGACTATCAACCATGCGACAGTCATCCTCAACAATGTTTGTGTGTTGAGATGCCATGATGAGGAAAATCCACAGATCAATTTTAAGTATTGCTATCAGCAGCTTAATATGCAAATGTCAATACTTTCCCTCTCCATACTGGGCTCACCTTCTTCAGTTCCAAGTCAGATAGCAACAAACACAAAATTTGCCTTTAAGCATAAACTGTTTCTGGGGAGTAAAGTTCTCTGCCTTACAGACTTCTCACCTGAAAAATAAAATATTCAATGGCATATCATAAGTAAGTCAAGTTTCAAGATTTGGTGTGTAGCTAGCTAATCATTTCTCTTTGAATATTAAACAAATTATACTTAATATTCTGGAACAAAAATTAAATATTTGAGTGTAAAGGGTCATTATTTGTAATATATTATCAAGAATAACATGCAGCATAATGAAAGAATCAGTTCTGACTATTCTGTAAGGCAATACTAGGGCTAAACAAGTCCAGTGTTTCTTCTATATACTGCCTTCCTTGACATGTACAGCAGCTTTTCCATCTGAGTCTTCTGAGTTACCACTTGTAGTGAACAGTTGCTATTTTTGTAAATTTTTTTTAATGTTTTTGTAAATTTTTTTAATGTTTTATTTATTTCTAGGAGAGAGAGAGAGACAGCATGAGCAGGGGAGGATCAGAGACAGAGGGAGTCACAGACTCTGAAACAGGCTCCAGGCTTTGAGCTGGCAGTCAGCACAGAGCCCAACGCGGGGCTCGAACCAATGAACTGCGAGATCATGACCCAAGCGAAAGTCGGACACCCAACCGACTAAGCCACCCAGGCGCCCCAAACAGTTGCTATTTTTGCCTGCTCAGCATCCTGCAGGTGGATTTTCCTTTAGAAATGTTTGAGAGGACTATACCCCCAGATCCAGGAGCAAGCATGCGATGCCTTGCCAATCAGCATATACGATCTTCCTAACAACAGCAATGGACACATAACCCAAGTCTAACACAGCTTGCTCCCTAGTTTGCTGCTGGAAAATTCAAGATAAAAATGGTCTCTTCCTCTGGAAGATGTCTATCAATCTTGAACTGGTGGGAGTCATCTTGCCATACAATGTTAATAGAATATCCTTCAATCATTAAAATTCCATGAAAGTCAACTAAGTCTGTTCATAGAATACACAAGTAAATTCTTGGAGAGTAGGAATCCTTCTACCAAAAGAAAATGTGTTTACAGCATTACTCTAGAAGCAACTATATAGGACTATCTACATTCCTATCACTAGCAGAAGAAAATGACAGCTGTTTTTTAAAATAGAAGTTCCTCTATCTCTGACCTCGGCCCTCATTTTTATTTTAAAATAAAATTTTGGGGCATCTGGATGGCTCAGTCAGTTAAGCATCTGCTTTCGGCTCAGGTCATGATCTCGTGGTTCCTGGGTTTGAGCCCCACATTGACTCTCTATTATCCACATAGAGCCCGCTTTGGATGATCTGTCCCCCTTTCTCTCTGCCCCTCCCTCACTTGTTCCCTCTCTCTCTCTCTCTTTGAGAGACAGAGAGACAGTATAAGCAGGGGAAAGACAGAGACAGAGAGAGGGAGACACAGAATCTGAAGCAGGCTCCAGGCTCTGAGGTGTCAGCACAGAGCCTGACACAGAGTTCATACTCACAAACTATGAGATCATGACGGGAGCCAAAGTTGAACGTTTAACTTACTGAGCCACCCAGGTGTCCCTCATTTTCCTTTTTAATAAGTCACCAGCACATTTTTTTAAAGAAGTATCCATGGGGTACCTGGGCGGCTCAGTCGGTTGGGCATCCAGCTTCAGCTCAGGTCATGATCTTGTGGTTCGTGGGTTCAAGCCCCACATCGGGCTCTGTGCTGACAGCCATCTCAGAGCCTGGAGCCTGTTTCAGATTTTGTGTCTCCCTCTCTCTTTGACCCTCCCCTGCTCATGCTGTCTGCCTGTCTGTCTCTCTCAGAAATAAATAAAACATTAAAAAAAAATTTAAAGAAGTATCCAAATTATGTGTATATATACTATATTCCGCTGTGTAAAAACAGAAAGCCTTCTCACTAGACCATGTATGCTTTGTCTTTAAATAATTGTATCATGTAGAAATTTTTGTTTTTCAGTCTTTTGGGAACAAGAATATTACAGACTAGTAAGTTTAACTGTAAAAACAACTTGAATCTGGAGACCTTAACAAGCAGTGAGATCACAATCCATCTGTAGAAAGATGGGTTGATAGAGATATATAAGCCAGTAAACAGTGCTGTAATGTCAAATCCCACATAGTCCACCCAGGGGAATGTTTCAAGAGATAACAGAGAACAGATGAGGAAAGTGGTGGACATAATCTGATTAACATTAAAAAGATCAAGAGATGACAATAATGACACCATGTATTTATTAGGAAGGGCCTGTTCTCCAAAAATTGCACAGCACTTTGCCAACTCTTAGGTCAAATACCAAGAGTCATAAGTGACAGTGAAAAGCATGATTCCTATTTTTCCTGTATTACAGACCTGATGCACTCAGATTCTAAGAAGTTGGCCAAATGGAGGCATGCATCGTGGAAGATCTCTGATGAGACATTAAAAGACAACCACTGGAATAAAACATGCTAAGGAAGAAAATATCAATCTACACAAGAGAGGATTCATTTCGTGCAACACTTATAATGGTGTACAAATAATGTACTTTTTTCAATGTACAGCAACATAATGTATATTCTTGTAGTGACCACAAGGAATGGCCACCACTTAGGAAATACTATTTTTATGGAGTAGTATTTGAAATTTTGTGACATTAACTTACCATAATATTAGAATTTCCTGACTTAAAGGCAAGTTCTTACTCTGGGGGAGAAAAGTAACATATCGATTTATGCAGAAAACCTCACAGTGGGAAATGTAGTTAGCATGAAAAATATTGATGATTAAGCTCCTGTGAAACAAAGTTGAGCTACTGTGCCTACCCTGTGGTTCAGAGTAGAAAAGGAATACTCTAATAGGACTCCTGAGCAGGAAATTCTTTACATGCAAACTCTATTTTCTAGTGGCCTTGGTAGGTATGTTATTCCTGCACATCAGAAGGGCATCACTTCCATTTATGCACGTGAAAGAAAGACAAATCCAACGAATTAGCTATGGCCCATTCAGGATTCACAACTTAGTGAATCCAGCTCCATAGTCACTCATATTTGTTATTCACTTTGCTTTCCTAATCTTGAGTCCCCTGGGCCAAGTATCATTCTCAGACCAAGGTACAACTGCAGTCTACAGCCTTCACCCTAAGGTAATGCCAAGTTTGTCCAGGTAGCTGTTTTGGCCTTCTGCCTTTGCACAACCATGTTCCACACTTAGAGCATGGCCTTGTTTCCTGAATGCCTATTTGAGGCAGAGACATCATGACTGATTCTCCACAGTACCTCTCTCTGATGCCTAAAACTGCCTTCCATACTCTCAGCACTGACTCTGTTTATTAAATAAGCAGCCTGGAATCAAGAGATGAAAAGTTGCCAGGAGCATTCTAGGCAAAGAGATCAGCATGGAAGATGCTCCAACATGGAAGGGACTCAACATGTTCAGTGAATTGCAGGGAGATGACAGGGTCCATTTAGCAAGGTAACTTCTAAAAATATTCATCATCATCATCTCCAACCTGAACCACTTATACTCACAGACCTGACATTAACATGTTTGAAATTCCTGGGGCACCTGGGTGGCTTAGTCAGTTAAGCTTCCGACTTTGGCTCAGGTCATGATCTCACAGTTCGTGGGTTCAAGTCCTGCATCAGGCTCTGTGCTGACAGCCATCTCAGAGACTAGAGCCTATTTTGGATTCTGTATCTCCCTCTCTCTCTGACCCTCCCCTGCTCACGTTTTTTTTTTCTCTCTCTCTCTCTCAGAAATAAATTAAAAAAACTTTTTAAAATTTAAAAAAAGAAATCCCCAATACAGTGGTATTTTATGTTACACACAGTTTCCAAAGTAAGAACATAAATTTATGTAAATTTACATTTATAAAAATATAAGTGCTTTTTAAAGAACTTTCATCACATGAATTTAAGGAAAGTGGATTTAATTTTTTATTTTGTGTTCTTATTGTTTTATTTTAATTAGAAAATTCCATTTCCATTTTCTGAGAATTCTGGTTCACTGTAGTTTAAAAGTATGTATGTATTGTACTTATCTGTTGCTGAATTATAATAACATCCAAAGCTTAACTATATACAACAACAACCAAGTATCTCCAAAATAAGGAGCATACAACCAAGAATCACTTAACATTTTAGGAAAACCAACATCACAAAATAAAAGCATCAAACAGGGGAAGAATTGACACATGAAGAGGTTGAAACCCTCACACATTACTGTGACATAGTAAAACTGTGTGGCCACTCTATAAAACTGTTTGACAGTTGCTCAAAACATTAAACCTAGAGTTACCATATGACTTAGAAATTTCACTCCTAGGTATATACCCAAGAAAACTGAAAACACATGTCAACACAAAAACTTATAAATACAGCAATATTGGGGTGCCCGGGTGGCTCAATCAGTTAAGCGTCCGACTTCAGCTCAGGTCATGATCTCACAGTTTGTGGGTTTGAGCCCCGCATCAGGCTCTGTGCTGACAGCTAGCTCAGAATCTGGAGCCTGTCTTTGGATTCTGTGTTTGCCCTTCTCTCTGACCTTCCCCTGCTCATGCTGTCTCTATCTCTCAAAAATAAATAAAACATTAATTTTTTTTAAATACAGCAATGTTATTTGTTAATAGTCACATGTCCAACTGATGAATGGATAAATAAAATGTGGTGTATCTATATATTTCATTGTAATAAAGCAATAAAAGGAATGAAGTTTTGACACATATTACAAGAATGAAACTTGGAAACATTAACATTACATTACGAAATTAACCTTAAAACAAATGATCCAGTGAAGAAATTGGCAAAAGACATGAATAGGCACTTCTCCAAAGAAGACATCCAGATGGCCAACCGACATATGACAAAATGCTCAACATCACTCATCATCAGGGAAATACAAATCAAAATGACAATGAGATACCACCTGACACCTGCCAGAATGGCTAACATTAACAACTCAGGCAACAACAGATGTTGGCGAGGATGCAGAGAAAGAGGATCTCTTTTGCACTGCTGGTGGGAATGCAAACTAGTGCAGCCATTCTGGAAAACAGTATGGAGGTTCCTCACAAAATTAAAAATAGAACTATCCTATGACCCAGCAGTTGCACTACTAGGTATTTATCCAAGGGATACAGGTGTGCTGTTTCAAAGGGGCACATGCACCCCAATGTTTATAGTAGTTCTATCAACAATAGCCAAAGGATAGAAAGAGCCCAAATGTCCATTGATACATGAATGGGTAAAGAAAAGGTGGTGTGTATATATACATACATACACATACAATGGAGTAGTACTTGGCAATCAAAAAGAATGAAATTTTGCCATTTGAAACTACATGGGTGAAACTAGAGGGTATTAAACTAAGCGAAATTAGTCAGAGAAAGACAAATACCATATGACTTCACTCATATAAGGCCTTTAAGATACAAAACAGATGAACATAAGAAGCAAAAATAATATAAAAACAGGGAGGGGGACAAAACATAAAAGACTCTTAAATATAGAGAACAGAGGGTTGCTGGAGGGGTATAATAACAGGGAAGAGGGATGGTCTAAATGGCTAAGGGGCATTAAGGAATCTACTGCTGAAATCACTGTTCCATCATTAATGTTTTATATTATATACTTTAATATTTAATACTTGTATATTATGTATGTTATATATGAATTCATTTATAATTATTTATATACAAACATATATGACACAACATTGCATTCATAAAATAAGAGCAGGTAACTGAATAAAAACAAATTAGAGAGGAAATAAACAAGCAAAAATTTGTCACTGAGACAAACAGATCAATGGAACAGAAGAGAGAGCCTTGAAACAGACCTACAGAAATACAGTCAATTGACCTCTGACAAAACAGCAAAAGCTATAGGGGGCCTAGGTGGCTCAGCTGTTAAGTATCCAACTCTTTATTTTGGTTCAGGTCATGATCTCATGGCTCATGGGTTCAAGTCCAGAATTGGGCTCTGCCCTGACAGTGCAGAGCCTCCTTGGAATTCCTCTCTCTGCCCTTCCCCCATGCTGCCACTGATGCCTCCCCTCCCTCTCTCTCTCTCTCTCAATCTCTCTGTCTCTCAAAATAAACAAACAGCAAAGGTAACATAATGGAGAAAACATAGTCTCTTCAACAAATTGTGCTGAAACAAATTAACATCCAGATATGAAAACATAAATCCAGACAGAGATGTTACATCCTTGACAAAAATTAGCTCTAAATAGATCACAGACCTAAATGTAAAATGCAAACTATGAAACTCCTGGAAGATAACATAGAAGAAAATCTAGATAAACCTTGGGAATGGCAGTAACTTTTTAGATATAACGTGAAAGGCCCAGTCCATGAAAGAAATAGTGGGTAAGATGAACTTCATTAAAATTAAACCTTATGCTCTGAGAAAGATGTATCAATAAAAGGAGGAGACAAGCCACAGACTGGGAAAAATGTTTGCAAAAGACACATCTGATAGGAGCACTGAGTCGGTTAAGCAACCAACTCTTGACCTCAGCTCAGGTCATGATTTCATGTTTCATAAGTTCGAGCCCCACATCACACTCTACCCTGAGGGTGTGGAGCCCCACATCACACTCTACCCTGGGGGTTCTGTCTCTCCTCCTCTCTGCCTCTACCCTGTTTGTGCTCTCTCTCATTCTCAAATAAACAAATATTAAAAAATTAAAAACAAAAAAGACGCATCTGATAAAGATATGTCATCCAAAATAAACCAAGAATTTAAAAGACAATAGGAAGGGATTCCAAGGTCAAAGTCAGGTGCACTGGGAAGCTGGCTTCCAGAGTCTCCCATGTCACCAGGGTTAGCGGCTTCCTCAGCGATGAGGCAGACGCCTTGAGGCTACCGTGCACAACTACACCAGAGCTGTCCACACCAGGCCCACCATCTCTTCTGGGCTTGCAGTTCGTCACACGATAACATCACTTTTGAAGGAACATGTCCATACCGTTTCCAGTCGTTGGTCTTGGATAATTCTCAAGTGTGCCTCAAACCCAAATCCAAATACAGAAATTTCTTAACCGAGAGGCAAGAAACTGTACACTCAGCTTTAAAGAAGCAAAAAATTGTGAAAAAAAATACAAAGACTCCAAAAGTGTGTTGTTGATTGCTTGTACAATGGGCAACAGAAGCTAATGGCTCCTGAGCTAATGCCTATTGCTCAAAATGATAAAACAAAAAACAATGTGGACAATTAAAACAAGCAAATAAATCCAAATCCCTTTTGTACAA
The DNA here is from genome assembly GCF_003009895.1 of Hyaena hyaena. Taxonomy (NCBI): domain Eukaryota; kingdom Metazoa; phylum Chordata; class Mammalia; order Carnivora; family Hyaenidae; genus Hyaena; species Hyaena hyaena. Next base: position 3,719,620 of record NW_024080649.1, on the reverse strand, counting down.
TTTTGCTGAAGCACCTAACAAAAATACTATGAATCAGGAAATGGGTTGTGAAAGGACTCTTGGATTTTCTGTTTCCATGCTAAAAAAGCAAGGAAATAGCCAAAGGACAAATGGAAAAGCAAAGTCTGAATACTGCCTGAACAATCAACCTCTGCATCAGTGAGTGCCCACTTGTGCTGTTATTTTTTAAACTATCACTATATAATTTATAAAAGTACGGGTTAGAATTAAGTGGGCTAATCACTTTATTTATTTTGGTGGGATGTTTTTAGATCCATAGGCTCTCAGAAAACAAGTATATTTAAATTAAGATTGCCAAAATACATGTGCCTCATTTACTAATGTCTATATATCATTTTAATATAAACCTCAATGTGTTGTAGGATCTTTAAAGAGTTATTTTTCTCTAGTAAAAATACTTAATGTGCGGAACTAATAAATGGTCCAATTAACTTTCCCTAAATACATAAAATTAACTTACTCTTTCAAACTGCTTGGAAGTTGAGATGTTTATGTTATACAAACATTTACAGTTATTCCATTAAATCCATGTTTCACGTGAATTACTACTAACGAAAGCCCTAAATCTGAATTGTGAGCATTAAACCAATGCCTGACCATACACAAAAAAAAAAAAAAAAAAAAAAAAAACTTAAACATCATGGTAAAAGTGGACGCTTTCTATCCACACTGAGGAGCAGTCCTACCACTTCTGTGACTAAACTCTGCCTGAAGACAGCAGAGAGAAAGACTCCAAGTTCTACAAACCTGAATCATGTGTGGTTCCAAAGGCAAGAGCCCAGCCTTCATATTCAGGACACCGACACCTTGACACTCTACACCCGTTTGCTTCTCCGAGAGTGTGAGCAAAACTAAGGAACACTTCCCTCAATTAAAAATCTTGCTTAGTCAGAGTGAATCCCAAAAGATTCTCAAGGTCGACTTCAGAAATTTCTTACTATCTTTGTAAAGGATAGGCTGTGAAAATAAATGTTTAACTCAACTCTGAAACTAAAGGTAGTCAGAAAAACATCTTTTTTAAAACTAACTATTTAGATACATGAAAAGTAGGGTCCAAGAGCAAACCTCTCTGGGCATTTTTCAGTGTTTATGGAGAAAGACTTTATTAAAATGAGTAACTGAAACCGGTCTACCTCACAGGGTGGTTGTGAGGATCAACGATATATGGAAGGTTCTTGTAAATAGCAAAGATATTATGGACACTGAGTGTTTGTTACTATTTTCTCTTCTCTTAATTAGCACACTAGTCATTTTCTTTCATAAGGAAATTGAGACTTTATAAGAGGACCTGCTCACTCCTTTCTAGTTGTCTATTATTGCTAATTCAGGAAAAGGAGTAAGTGTCCTTGTTTTTCCACAATCATCTGCATAACTGTATTAGAGCACTGAACATGATTCCTGTTTTGGATGTAAAAGTAAATATATGGAACATTCTTGACTATAAATCATTCAGATGCCCAAAATTTCATTTTTACAACTTTCAATTGTTCCTAGTAACATTTTACCATAAGTGGCATTTCATTTGCTCTGGTGAAGACCTATTTCTATGCCTAAAATTTATAGCTGAATTTAACATAGTAACAGTTTAGCTATCTTAAACCTTTTCTGGAACATAGATATACCAAAATGATAGGCTGAGGTTGTATTCAACCTGTCTTTTAAAAATTCTTTCAATAAATAATTTAGATACCTTAAACTACAAAAAAAAAGTCAACAATGGGAGAAACAATCCAATTAAAAATGGGTTAAAGACCTTGACTCCTCATCAAAAAAAGATAAATATATTTAAAATATGAATATGAAAAGTTCACATCATATTCCATATGAATGTGAATTAAAACAGTAATGAAATACCACCTGTTGGAATGGCCAAAATACAGAACACTGACAACAGTAAATGCTGGTGAGGATGTACCAGCAAGAACTCTCATTCGCTGCTATTAAGACTACAAAATGATACAGCCACTTGGGGAGACAATTTGGCAGTTTCTTACGGAACTAAACATACACTTATCATACAATCCAGCAATCTCACTTGTGGGTATTTACCCAAAGGAGGTGAAAACATATCCACACAAGAAACATCCTCATTCAGATGCTTATAGCATCTTTACTCATAGTTGCCAAAACTTAGAAGCAACCATGATGTCCTTCAGTTGGTGAGTGGACAAATAAACTATAGTACATCCAGGCAATAGAATATAACTTAGCAGTAAAAAGAAATGAGCTATCAATCTATGACAGGACATCAAGGAAATTTAAATTCATAATAGTAAGTGATAGAAGGCAATCTGAAAAGTCTACATACTCTATGATTCGAATTTTATGACTTTATCTGGAAAGTCATTTAGAAAAAACAAAACTATGGAAATCATGAAATCAGTGGCTTCCAGGGGTTGGAGGCTAAGGGGACGAGGAATATGGGGGTTTTAGGGCAGTGAAAATACTTTGGATGATACTCTATTACTGTACAAAATATTCCATTTGTTATATACACATACATATTATAATAATGAATATATATCATTATACACTTGTCCAACCCCATAAAATGTACAACACCAAGAGTGAACCTTAGTAAACTATGGACTTTGATTAAGCAGGATGTGTCATTACAGGGTCATCAACTGTAAGATATGTACCACTCTGGTGGGGGATGTTGATAATGACTGAAGCTATGCACATTTGGGGGCAGGAGATACATGGGAAATATGGGAAATTTCTATACCTTCCACTTACATTTACTGTGAACCAAAAACTGCTCTTTAAAAAAAGTCTTTTTAAATTTCACTGAAATTAGGGGCCCCTGGATGGCTCAGATCATGATCTCACAGCTAGTGAGTTTGAGCCCCCATCTGGCTCTGTGCTGACAGCTTGAAGGCTGGAGCCTGCCTCTCTCTCTCTCTCTCTCTCTCTCTCTCTTTCCTTACCCCACTAGTGCTTTGACTCAATCTCTCTCTCTCTCTCAAAAAATAAACATTTTAAAAAATCACTGAAATTAAATCCTCAGTCAGTTATCTAAAATCAAAATGGACAAAGTTAAAAATTTAAATCTTCAAGTTGAAAATACAGCCAAAGAATTCTCTCAAAACACAGCATAAGAAGAGATTAAGGAAGAAAGATTGGTAAGATAGATCCAGAAATGATAAATTTGTCTACTAGGAGGCAAAGAAGAAAAGAGTGAGATGGGTGGGGGAAATCACACACACACACACACACACACACACACACACACACACACACACAATTCTGGCAAGTTTTCATAATGTCAAAGGCAGAAACAAATCCTAAAAGATTCCAGATAAAGTTCTGCCTCCATTATGGGCACCGCCTATACATGTGCCACAGAAGATGCCTTGATTTAAGAGCAGCTCTAGGGGTTCCATTCCATTTGTCCTTATACCAAGGATTTCAGAGGATTCTCTTACAGAGAAGACTCTCCAAGACTTAACAAATCTGGGCACCCAGGGCCGTTTGGGTACAATTTACACCCTGTCTTCCTTTAGCCCTAATTAGCCTCTCCACAGAGAGTACATGCAGAGTGTCTACCATATGCCAGATGCTGGGCAACAATAACAGCCATACTCTTTATCCTCTCCTTTTCCTAAACCTTCTAGAATATAGTATCCTGAGAGACTGTGAAACACACCTCTGGGAGGAGTGAAGAGATGAAGAAGCCTGGGTATTTAATCTATTGACTTCCAAACCTCACTAGGTGAAGGGGCCACTCTGGAAGCAGGAGTTCCACAGGATACCCACTCTCATCCTCACAAAGGCCAACCACACCCTGCCAAGGTCAGTAAATGTACTCAAATAGAGAGAGGCAGGACTGTCCACAGGTGACCTCTGGGGCAGCTGGGGGGATTCTGGGTAGATGGGAGCATGCATATGTATATCCACACACATAAAACCAGTCCAAAGGTCAACTTCTGATATAATGTAGAAACATTGGGAGCATTAATGCTAACATTAGACACAAAGATGTCATCATCATATTTAACACTATCTTGGACTAACACAATTAGACTAGAGGGTGTATTGAGAGGAATAAGATTGAAAAGAGGCAAAGCTATTCCTATTTTGAGATGATACGATTTTATATCTTAAACCCAATAAATCAACTAAAATACCACAACAAAGTATAAGATAATTCAATAAGGTGGCAGTATGTAGGATTAGTTAAAAAGAAATCAATACGCTCTATATAATAAAACAACAGTTAAAAGATACAATGGAAGGAAGACCCTATTCACAGCTAGGTACAAGCTTAGTAAGAAATGTGTAAAACCAAATGACATGGGAAAAGAACTACTACCAAAGGATAAAAAGTAATATGAAAAAGAGATGTTATAATCTTGGAAAGAAAGACTTAAAAGTCAATTATCCTTCAGGTAATTTAACGCAATCCAATAAAATGCCAATAAGGTTAGGTTTGTTGTTTGTTTTGTTGTTTGTTTTTTTTTACCTAGAACTAGACAAATTGATCCTAAACTCATATAGAAAAGTAAATTTTAAAATAGCTAGGAAAACTCTGAAGTTATGTAAGAAAAAGACCTACTAACACACTAATTAAAAATGCATAATTGGTGAATGAAGAGGCAGGCTAGTGAACAAAACAGATTATTCAGAAATGGACCAAAATGGGGTGCCTGGGTGGTTCAGTCACTTAAGCTTCCGACTTCAGCTCAGGCCTATGGTCTGTGGGTTCCAGCCCCACGTCAAGCTCTGTGCTGACAGTTCAGAGCCTGGAGCCTGTTTCAGATTCTGTGTCTCCCTGTCACTCTGCCTCTCTCCTGCTCAACTGCTCTCTCTTTCAAAAAAAAACAAATGAACATGTAAAAAATGTTTAATAAAAATACACAAATATGTAAATAGGAATTTATTATATTATAAAGATGACATTTCAAATTACTGAGATGAAGAACGACACTTTAATAAATGTCAGGACAGCTGAGTAGCAGTCTGGGAAAAGGTGAAGTTGTTTCCCTACTTCACACTGTACAGAAAAACTCCACAAGGATCAAAGCTTTAAAGGTCAAAAATGAAATACTACAAATACTTTAAAAATGGAGTGGGGAAGGGGCGCCTGGGTGGCTCAGTCAGTTAAGCATCCGACTTCAGCTCAGGTCGTAATCTCACAGTCCATGAGTTTGAGCCCATGTCAGGCTCTGTGCTAAAAGCTCAGAACCTGGAGCCTGCTTTAGATTCTGAGTCTTCCTCTCTCTCTGCCCCTCCCCTCCTCATACTCTGTCTCTGGCCCCCTCTCAAAATTGAATAAACACTAAAGAAAATGTTTAATGGAGTGGGGAAGTCCACAGAAGTTAGACTGCAAAATCCAAAGGCAATAGAAGATTGGTAAATTTGACTGAGTAGGAATCTAAAACTTATCCGTGCCCCTCCCCAAAAAACAAACAAACAAAAACACCATAATCAAAATTAGAAGTCCATGACTAATCTAGGAGGAGAGAGATTTAAAACTATATTATAAAACCTTATCTCCATAATTTATAGAGTTTACCTAGAATTCAAGAATACATGACCAACGATTCAAAATAAAAATGGACAAAAGATACACAGTCCTCAGTTTAAAAAAAAGAAAAACATATAAGTCACCATTACGAAAGAAGTCTCAAGTGTCAATCTATTCGCTGTAAGGTAACCCAAACTATGATGAGATACCATTTATCACCTATCACATTGGCAAAAATTATAATTTTGACAACTCTTAATGTTGGAGTGCAACAGGCTCAGAGGGTACATTGCTAACGGGAAAGTGAAATGGTACAACCCACATGGAAAGTATAGCTATCTCTACTAAAAATACAGATGCACTTACCCTTCGACCCAGCAATCCTACTTATGGGAATCTATCCCACAGATATAACTGTACATGTATAAAATGGCCTATGTATTTTACCTAGCATTATACTTTCTAGCCCCATCCATGCTATGCCAAATGGCAAGACTTCATTCTTTTCTATGGCTGAATAATATTCCTATATATATATATATATATATATTACACACACACACCTGCTATATTGTACACCTGAAATAATTTAACACTACATATTAACTATCATGAAATTTAAAAATTTTTAAAATCATATTCAGAAACAAAAAAATGACATGTAGAAGATTATTCATTATAACATTATTTGTAATAGCAAATAATTGGAAGTAACCTAACTATCCATTAATGGAGTATTGGTTGAAGAACCTATGGATACAACCATACCACTGAATGGCAGTTTGAGGACTATCTCAACTTACTGATGTAGAAAGATCTTGGAAAAAAAAACAAAAACAAGATGCAAAGCACATTATGCAGTATATTACTTTTTCCATAACAAAAAGGAAATAGTAATACACCTTTGCATTTACTTTGTTTTTTTTTTAATTTTTTTTAATGTTTTATTTATTTCTAGGGGAGAGAGAGAGAGAGAGAGAGACAGCGAGAGCAGGGGAGGGGCAGAGAGAGAGGGAGACACAGACTCTGAAGTAGGCTCCAGGCTCTGAGCTGGCAGTCAGCACAGAGCCCGACGCAGGGCTCGAACCCACGAACCGCGAGATCATGACCTAAGCGAAAGTCGGACGCTTAACCGACTAAGACACCCAGGCGCCCCACTTTGTTTTAAATAAAGATATACAGGGGAACCTGGGTGGCTCCATCAGTTAAGCATCCTACTTCGGCTCAGGTCATGATCTCACGGTTCATGGGTTCAAGCCCCGCATTGGGCTCTGTGTTGACAGCTCAGAGCCTGGAGCCTGCTTCTAATTCTGTGTCTCCCTCTCTGACCCTCCCCTGCTCACATTGTCTCTCTCTCTCTCCAAAATATATAAAACATTAAAAAAAATTTTTTAAGATATACAGAAAAGATAACCAGGAATCTAAAAAACATTGTTATCCTTAGAGAGGAGAACAAACAGGAAGGACAGGGATAGAAGAATTCTAAGAGTAACTTTTTATGATTTTTTTTATTATTACTGAGAATAAGAAAAATCTTTGAAATATTCCAGAGAGAAAAAAGCATACATGAAGACATGGCCTAAAAGGAAATAAAAATCGAACTGATTTCAGGTTTCTGATGAAGCAATTTTACTAATGTTCTAAGAGAAAAGGATTTGAACCTAAAATTCTACAGGCTTAATTATTTTTCAAAATAAAGACATTCTCAGGCATTTAAGGTTTCAGTTTACCATATACAAACTTTTTCTAACAAAAATTTTTCAAAACCATACTCCAGAAAAAAAGACAGAGACTGGATATAAAAGCAAGGGTGAGCAAAGACACCAGCAAAGTTAATTAAATGTCAGTAAATGTTGGTTTTAAACAAAAATACTTTAACAAGTTGGAACTCAAGATGTGAGAAATGCCAGAGAAGATGTGAAGTGACATTAAAAAAAAAAAAAATTACATCAAGATTTTCACCTCATTCAGGGACAGGAAAGAGGTAGTTTACCTGATGGTCGAAAGATATACAATCAGTGTGTTTGTTAAAATTATCAATGTAACTAATAAATGAAAATAAGTGGGAAGTACAACTTATAAACCATCAGTGAAGGAGAAAAATGGAATAAAATAATCCAATCGACAAAAATGAGGCAGAAAGGAGGAAAACCAAAAAAGGCACAATATAACAAAAAACATAAATAAGGTAAGTTCAAACAATTGGTAAGTATGAGTGAAGAATCATCTATTAAAAATGGAAAATTTGAGGGGGGCCTGGGTGGCTTAGTCGGTTAAGCATCCGACTTTCGCTTAGGTCATGATCTCGCGGTTCGTGGGTTCGAGCCCTGCGTCAGGCTCTGTGCTGACTGCCAGCTCAGAGCCTGGAGTCTGTTTCAGAGTATGTCACTTCCTCTCTCTCTCTGACCCTCTGCTGCTCATGCTGTCTCGCTCTCTCCTAGAAATAAATAAAACATTTAAAAAAATACAAAATTTGGGGCACCTGGGTGGCTCAGTTGGTTAAGCATCCAACTTCACCTCAGGTCATGATCTCAGTTAGTGGGTTTGAGCCTCACATCCGGCTCTGCACTGATAGCTCAGACCCTAGGGACTGCTTCAGATTCGGTGTCTCCCTCTCTCTCTTTGGCCCTCCCCCATTTGTGCTCTCCCTCTCTCTCAAAAATCAATCAATAAAAACACCTTTTTAAAAATAGAAAATTTGAAGAGAACATAAGCGGTAACATCTTTGACATGGCTGTAACATATTCTTTCTAGATACGTCCCCTGGCGAAGGAAACAAAAGCAAAAATAAACTATGGGACTATATCAAAATAAGAAGTTTCTACACAGTGAAGGAAACAATGAAAACTAAAAAGCAACTTACAGAATGGGAGAAAATATTTGCAATTAACATATCCAACAAAGGGTTAGTATCAAAATGTATAAAGAACTTATAAAACTCAACACCCAAAACACAAATTATCCAATTAAAAATAGGCAGAAGACATGAATGAACATTTCTCCAAGAAGACATACAGATGGCCAACAGACACATGAAAAGATACTCATCATCACTTATCATCAGGGAAATGCAAATCCAAACTATAATGAGATATAATCACACACCTGTCAGAATGGCTAAAATAAAAATCACAAGAAACAACAGGTGTTGGGGCACCTGGATAGCTCAGTCAGTTAAGTATCAGACTTCAGCTCAGGTCATGATCTCAGGGTTCCTCAGTTTGAGCCCCAAGTCGGGCTCTGTGCTGACAGCTCAGAACCTGGAGCCTGCTTTGGATTCTGTGTCTCCCTCTCTCTCTGCCCCTCCCCCCACTCACACTCTACTTCTCTCTCTCAAAAACAAATAAATAAACAACAGGTGTTGGTGAGAATATGGAGAAAAAGGGACACTCATGCACTGTTAGTGGGAATGCAAACTAGTACAATCACCCTGAAGAACAGTATACAGGTTCCTCTTCAGTTTAAAAATGTAACTACCCTATAATCCACCAATCACACTAGGGTATTTATCCAAAGAATACAAGAACCACTAATTCAAAGGAATACATGCCCCCTTACATCTAAGCAGCCTTATTTACAATAACCAAGATATGGAAGCAGCCCAAGTGTCCACTGATTGATGAATGGGTAAAGAAGATGTAATACACACACACACACACACACACAATGGAATACTACTCAGGAATTAAAGAAAATGAAATCTTGCCACTTGCAATGACATGGATGGAGCTAGAGAATATAATGCTAAGCAAAACAACTCGGAGAAAAACAAATGTCACATGATTCCACTCACATGTGGAATTTAAGAAACAAAACAAACAAGCAAAGGGAAAAAACTAAGAGAAAGACAAATCAAAACACAGACTCTTAATTATAGAGAACAAACTGATGGTTACCAGAGGGGAGGCACATGAGAGAATAGATTAAATAAGTGATGAAGGTTAAGGACTACACTTGTCATGATGAACACTGGATCAAGTATGGATTTGTTGAATCACTATACGGTACACATGAAACTAATATAACATTGTATGTTAGCTAATTGAAATTAAAATTAAAACCTGAAATAGAAACTTTCATACTATAATAAAAACTCCATAGGCTATATGTAAAAAGCATATCTAAAATAAGACAATACAGAAATAGTAATAACACTGTAAGAAAATATATAATAAGTAATTCTTAGTATCAGGAAAAAAAGAGTACATTTTAGCCAAATGCACTAAAAAAAAAAAAGATGGAACATATCAACTGTAGGGTATGTCTAACCACACAGGAACCTGGACCAGCAGATAAAACAGATGAACAAGAACTAAAATTATAGAGTATTTGAATAATCTAACAAATTTGATCTAACAGATATAAAATAGAACATTAAACACATTAAAGAACATTTTTCTCAAAAAGTCAGGGACACTCACAAAAGAAAATTGATCACATATTAGGTAATAAAGAAAAAAATATCAACTCCCATAAAACAGAAATCATCTAAGCCTTATTGATTGGATCCAATAAAATAAAATTAGATTCATCATCAAAAAGTTAGCCAACTTTTTGAGTTGAGTCCATAACTATGGACTCAAACTGTAAAACCCTCTTGACAATAACTCATATTTAAGAGAAAAATCAATATAGAACCTGTAAACTATTTTAAAATAACTGATGAGACCATTGTAAAACCTGTAGGATTCAAGTAAAAAAGTATTCAGAAAAACCGAAATACATCCATTAATCTTACTCTATTCTTGTTATCTTCCCCCCCAAAAAACTTATCCACTGTGCACAGAGATATGCACAAAGGTTTTTATTGCACCATGGTTTGTCATGGTTAACATTTCCCTATTTGGACACTCTGTTCTTTACAGATCTTTCTAGCTCCATGTTATGGAATATTACACAACAGTTCAACAGAACAAATACAGTTGTAAGCACTGAAATGGAAAATTCTCAAGATGTAATATTAAGTAAAAAATTTTTAAATTCAGACAAAAAATTATAATGACAATATACTTTTACGTTAAGATAATTTACCAAAAATTAAAACTAATGTATTTCTATAGGCACGTATCTATTTTACACAAAAGAATGTCAGGAAGAATAGCTGCTAGCCAGTGTGTTACTTTTAGGGAAAAGAATAGATAAAAGGAATGATCGATGTAACATTCAATTAAATGTACTAATCTTTTTTTTACAACATGAGAGAATTTATTTAAATTTTGTGTAATAGAAAAACAAGTTACCTATGTGAATTATCCTAAAATCATCATATAGGATTCTTCCTCTTATAGACAAATTTTGCAGGAACCATTTACTCAGCTTACATAATTTTTGGTTCAGCCAAGTTTTTATTGATGAAGCTAGACTTTTTATTTTTATTTTTTTTTTATCATTTAGAATCTTAGGGGAACATAAGCCATTAGATGATTTTCATTGATGTGTTTAGGTATTCTAAATTATCAGACTAGGAAAACAGCAAGTAAACCCCAATTTTTAAAACTCCATTTATTAACAATTAAAAGGATATCATCTGTAAAATACATCTTCAAATCCTTAAATTCATCAATGTCAACATATTTTAAAGTCTGCATCTCAAGCTCACCTTTAATACAAGGGTTTCTTTTAAGAGAAAACTCATCATTATCATTAACAGCACAAGATAGGAACCAACATATAAACTATAAACATAAGAACAAATTAAAATGTTACATAAATAAAGTAAAAACTATGTACCCCATTTCTTTAACTGTACAACAAATTATTAAAATAATTCTCAGATACACTGGTTGTTAAATAGGGCAGCGACAGTGTGAATAAGAAAGATACTCTAATTTAAACAAAATTAATAAAGAAATGTTCTGCATGGGTTTCTCCCCATTTCTACTTCTAATCATTTATCATGCAAATGAAAGCAGTAATGGAAAATGTAAAGGAAACAAATTCTGCAATATACTGAAACCCATATCCAGCAAGAGATAAGATTGAATATCAGAAGGTAGGGGTCTGAAAATTAGCTGTCTGTACAATAACTGGGAGGGAAAACTGTTTTATTTAGCCTGGAGGGATTTTTTTGTAGCAAACTGACTAAATTAAAATCCAGTCTATTAAATCCAGTATCATACTAGAAAATGCCTTTTCCTTGCACTTTTAGATAAATTTTCATTGATCTCATTTTACGCATGATTACATTTTTAATGAGTTGTGCAATATTTCCAGGCTAATTTTAAATCCCCTCTCTCCTCCTCTCCCTCCACCCCCACTTACTGCTTGCTGGATTAACATTTCTGATAAATTGTTGGACCAGAAAGAAAGAGCATTACCAAGATGAAATAAATTGCTTCCATTTTTTTGCAGCTCTAAAGCGTTAATATGAGAATACAAATGCCCACTGTCTAATTATGCCACATCTTCCAATTCATTTTACAAAAACAATTATTTTATTTTTATGTAATAGGCATGTTACCTTGTATTCATCATAAATGACCCTGAACACTGCATGGTCTATTAGAAAAAAAAATTTCACCCTAACACTGATCAAGTAAACTTATCATCATCTTAAAAGGAGCAACTTCATACACTAAATGATATGGGGACAATTAGAAAATCTAAACACTAAGAAATAAGTTTATTTTAAAGATAGAAATTATTTAAAATTAATTTCCAAGCAGAGTACAAAATGATACTATGCATAAATGCTTTAAAAGACCAGTTCCTGTGTGAGACAAGAGACGAGCAGAGTACCCTGAGTGCAGTCTCCCACTTTACAGAAGTAATATCATTTTTCTCTATCAGCATCTTTAGGCTTCTATGCCATAAATAAAGATAATGTCATGGAAGCCACAGGAATTCCAGCCTCTACTCAAGAAAGGAAGTCAGAAAAATCATCAAACTTGGGGTCTATGACAAACAACTTTGTAAGAAGGTTCTTAAACATCTATGCTTTACCCTATGTTAGCTATAAACTCCTTAATTCTTTGTAATGACTAAGAGCAAACTCTGTAAATGTATTAAATGTTCTAATTCAAAGAATGCAAGAACGAACAAAATGACCATCAGCTCTATGGTGCTTACATGTAAAAAATATGGGCCTTGAAAGATTGAAAATAAAAATGTGGGAAGAGATTTGTCAGGCCAGTACTAACTACAAGACTGGTAGTATAGTAATTTCACTGATTTTTAGTAATTTTAGTAATCAAAGTAGAAAATAAAGCAAAAAGATTTAAAATAAAGAGGAAAAAACTCACACGATTTATATACATAAATATGGAATTTATATGTATTTTTACATATAAAGAATATATATATTTACATACAGGAATATAAATATGTATTAAATAGGAGTATTTATATTAAATATTTAGATATAGGAAAAATATATATATACACATATACACACACACATATATACACAGTACATGTATGCCCCTATGAATACACACACATATACAAAGTATTAACTTGTATACTCCTAACACAATATGGCTTCAAAACATAAAAATCACAACTGATAGAATTATAAAGGGAAAATGATAAAAGATTCAACATGTTAAATGGAGACATTAAAGTGTTGTTGTTTTTTTTTAACTTTACTTATTTTGTGAGACAGAGAGGAAAGCAAGAAGGAAAGGAGCATAGAGAAAGGGTGAGAGAATCCAAAGCAGGCTCCATGCTGTCAGTGCACAGCCCAACATGGGGCTCAATTTTAATGAACTGTGAGATCATGACCTAAGCCAAAATCTAGGGTCAGCTGCTTAACCAAATAAGCCACCCAGGCATCCCTGGAGGCTATTTTAAGAAAACACAATTAAACTTCTAGAGATGAAAACTACCATGTGTGAGATCAAAAATATACTATATGGAATTAACAGGAGATTAGACCAAGCAGAAGAAAAGATTAGTAAACTACAAGATGTGGCAATAGGAACTATCCAAAATGCAACACACATAGAAATAAAGACAGGAAAAAGAATGAACAAAGAATCAGTGAACCATGGGGCAACTTCAAAGGGCCAAATATAAGGTAACTGGCATCCCTGCAAGGATGGGAAAGCAAAACATATTTGAAGAAATAATGACTAAAAATTTTCGAAGTTTGTTTAAAACCTTTAGCTCATTTTGTGGGTGGCAGCAAGCATAAAGTGGGCACCATGAAGGCCTCAGATATACTGCGAGAATATATAAGCAGATGGAGTACTGCCTACTCACTCCCCAGTACATTCCCTGCACTCCACCACATGCCAATCTTTGCACCTAGTCATGTCACTGCCAAGTCCTGCTTCTGATACTTTCTGTCTCAGCTGAAGAAGTCTTCAAGAAAAATGGTCTACTGTCAGCAGGTATTTAAGAAATCTTCCCTTCAGCTAAACAACTTTGGCACCTAGCTGTGCTCTAACTCCTGCAGTGGCACCCATGTGCTGGGTGTACAGGGCCCTGATACAGTGCTACCATAACATGGGGGCCCAGTACAGCACCCAGGCCCATACAATCCATATCATGAGGATGGAAGATTTCATGGCCAGTTGAGCAGCTCCACAACCCCAAGGTCAAGTTTTGTTGCCCCACTCAGTCTTGAATTGACAGCAAAAGCCAAGTTTCACTGCCAAAGCCCCAATGCCTTCTTTTAGATTCAAGGCCTTCCCCATCTCCACATTTGCCCGAATAAACTACAGGGACACAAAATTCCAAGAATCTCCCAAGCACAAAAACAAAACAAAACAAGAAAACTAAGGCACATCATAATCACAAGTCTTAAAATCAGTGATAAAGAGAAAAACATGAAAAATAGCCATAGGGGAAAAATAGACACATATTATGTACAGAGTAATAAAGAGGACAGTATATTTCTAATTAAAGACAACATAAGCTACATAATAGTGTACCAAGATCTTTAAAATACTAACTGGGAGGGGAAAAAAAGGAGAGGCACCTGGCTGGCTCAGTTAGAAGAGCATGTGACTCTTGATCCCAGGGTCGGTCATGAGTTCAAGCCCCGCAAGGGGTCTAGAGATTACTTAAATATTTAAAAATGTTTAAAAAAAAGAAAATAGATGGAAAAATGAAGGTGAAATAAAGACCTTCCCCAGACATACTAAAACTGAATCAATCACTAGTACATCTGCAGAACAAGTAATAAAGCAAGTACCCCAAACAGAATGAAAATGATACCAGGTGGAAACCTCAATGTACATAAAGAGCATTGGAAATAGAAACTACAAAGGTAAATAAATATAAAAAATTGGTTTTTAACTTAAATCTCTGAAACATTATCAACTGTTTGAAACCAAAATAATAGCAATTTACTGTAGGGATTTGAACATACATAAAAATGAAATGTGTTGGGGCGCCTGGGTGGCTTAGTCGGTTGAGCATCCGACTTTCGCTTAGGTCATGATCTCGCGGTTCGTGGGTTCAAGCCCCGCGTCAGGCTCTGTGCTGACTGCCAGCTCAGAGCCTGGAGCGAATTTCAGAGTCTGTGTCTCCCTCTCTCTCTGACCCTCCCCTGCTCACGCTGTCTCTCTCTCCTAGAAATAAATTTAAAAATATTAAAAAAAAAATGTGTTGACAACAGCTTAAAGGCTAGTAGAAAAAGAATAAAAGTAATAAATAAAAATAAGGTTCTTACACTGTAAGCGTTTCACTTAAAGACTGACTGTACTATGTTAAATCTTTTGTAACATAAACCCCAAAGCAACCAATAAAATAACAGTTTTAACTTATAAGACAACAAAGGAGAAAAAACAGATTCATAAAAATAATAAACTAGGAATGCCTGGGTGGCTCAGTTGGTTAAGCATCCAACTTCGGCTCAGGTCATGATCTCGCGGTTTGTGGGTTCGAGCCCCGTGTCGGGCTCTGTGATGACAACTAGCTCAGAGACTGGAGGCCGTTTCAGATTCTGTATCTCCTTCTCTCTCTGAACCTCCCCTGCTCACACACACTCTCTCACAGAAATAAAACACTAAAACAATAATAATAATAATAAACTAATCTAAAAGAAAGCAGAGGGGCACCTGGGTGGCTCTGTCGATTGAGTGTCCAACTTTGGCTCAGGTCCTGATATCATGGTTTGTGAGTTTGAGCCCCACATCAAGCTCACTACAGTCAGTGTAGAGCTAGCTTAGGATCCTCGGTCCTCCTCACTTTCTGCCCCTCCCTCTCCTCAAAAATCAACACTTTTTTTTTTTAAAGGGAGAAAATGAAGGTAAAGGGCACACAGAACAGAAGGGACATACAGAAAACAACAAAATGGTAGATTCCAATATAATCATATCAATAATCTTATTAAAGATAAATGGTCTAAAAACCCCAACTAAAAGTTAAAGATTGTTAAATTAGAAAAACGATGCAACACCAAACTCTATGCTGCTGTATTTTTTTTCAGGTAAAAAAGATTTTTCACTGAAAAAGATACTCTGTACTATCAAGTTGAGAAAAAAGTTGAAGTGGCTATGTTAGTATCAGACAAAGTAGATTTCAAAACAAAGACTGTCAAGAATAAAAGAAAGTCTTATCATAATGATAAAGGGATTACTTTAGCAAGAATACTCTAGTATTAGGCATGCAAATATTTATGAACCTAATACTAGAGTTTCAAAATACATGAAACAAAGAACTGCAAAGAGATTTAGACAAATCTATGATTATACTCTAAGATTTCTACCCACCTCAATAATCGATAGAACAAGTATAAAATCAGTAAATATAGGAAATATGAAAAAGAGTATTAACCAACTTGCTTTAATATCCATATAATACTCTACACGGAAACATCAAAATATGCATTCATTTCACATGTCTATAGTCTATGTAAGATAGATTTGTATGGGAACCATACAAGAACTGTTAAAAAAATTTAAAAGTATTCAAATCACACAAAATATACTGTCTAATGACAATGAAATTAAATTAGTAATCAGTAGCAGAAAAATCTCTGGAAAATCTCCAAATATTTAGAAACAAAATAATATATATCCATGGTGTAATCCGTGGGGAAAGGAAGAAATCAAACAAATTATAAAGTATTTTGAATTAAAAATAAAGACACAGCATGTCAAAATTTATGGATTTCTGTATTCTATTTCTTAAAATAAAAATCTTCTCCAATAAAAAATGTCTTCTCCAAAGAGAATGCAGGTAACAAAGGTTACATTTAGGAAGCTCATCCAGTATTTTAGGTCTTAGATGCAGTATCGGTTTCAACCTTGAATGAAAATCTTCACCTTCACATTAAATAAGAAGTTGGTGTCATCATAACTCCTCAACTCTTGCACTTATGGTGCAAAAAGGAGGAAGTCAATTTTTTACGGTCGTTTCTAGTTCTCCCTCTGTGGCCTCTATGAAAAATAACAGAAAAATTCTAATAACCTTGCCAAATTTCAACCAACAGCCAAATCTGACCAATTTCCAGACATATTTGTCATTTTTATCACAAAAACAGGTTTCAGGGATTTCAAGGGTTATAAAAATCCATGCCTGAGACTGAGCAATTTAACTATTTTTAATGATGGCGAACAGTAAATACATGACCAGAAAGATAAAATATTAACATCAAAGTGAAATACAGAAAGGCTCAGAAAGTGCTAATGGCCTAAAGGAATGTAGTAGAAAATTTAACAGACTATAAAGTTCACAAGAGAACATGACAAGAATCTAACACTTAAAATAGTAAAAGCCAGTCTTATATTTGTTTAACCTACTGAAAAATTCTCTGCAGTCTGGACAGCCACAGTCTAAGACTTCAGCAATGAAAATGTAATTAAGATATGCTAATATTGGACAAGAAAATACTGGGGGGCCTGGGTGGCTTAGTCGGTTAAGCGTCCGACTTTCGCTTAGGTCATGATCTCGCGGTTCGTGAGTTCGAGCCCCGCGTCGGGCTCTGTGCTGACTGCCAGCTCAGAGCCTGGAGCCTGTTTCTGAGTCTGTGTCTCCCTCTCTCTCTGACCCTCCCCTGCTCATGCTGTCTCTCTCTCTCTCCTAGAAATAAATAAAAATATTTAAAAAAAAAAAAAAAAGAAAATACTAAGACCTGGGGATGTGGGAATGTCTCCCATGCTGCTCAGGTGGGTAATATGTGAGCATGGAAAGGAGATGTCAAAGGGTGGTATAGAGGAACTGCCAAAGTCTCAAAATGTTTCTGCTGTTAGAGAAGCCTTAAACCAGAAAGGAAGAAGAGGGAGAATTAGTTAATAAAATCATCTCACAGACTTGTGTCCTAGTCTGCATACCAAGAACAGACGTATCTATTTCAAGCAAATTCTGTGTGAGAATTCAGCAAAGTCAACAGGGCAAATGAATTCAACAGCAGTTTCAAATAGAAATTTCATAATGGACCTAAAAAAGAGCTACCATGTTTCAGTACAAATGCACCAACTTCCAAGTTTTCCAAATTGACTCTACTACATTATAAACTCTGAGAATTTGGGCAAGTTTCTTATTTGCGCAAAGCCTCAGTGTTTTAAATCAAGAAAATAGAAGTAATATCTTCCTCATAGGGTTGCTATAAGGACTTGCTCACATACATAAAGAACTAAACTCAGTTCTGAGCACATAGTAAGGCGTAACTCAACAGTACCAATTACGAAGAATAATTAGGGCCACATTCCCTAAAGGATCAGAAAATGTTGGCTGGATCTGGCAACTAAACTTAAGATTGGTCTTTTCAAGGAAGCTGAAGACATGTGAAAAAATCTGATTTACAAAATTAAGTAGTGCTAATTTAAAGTGAATAATGAGGCTGTGGCAAGTATGCTCCAAAGATAGCTGCCATCAGGGTGCCTGGGGGGCTCAGCCACTTAAGTGTCCTACCCTTGATTTTGGCTCAGGTCATGATCTCACCATTGTGAGATCAAGCCCCAGGTCAGGCTCCACACAGGGTGTGAAGCATGCTTACGATTCTCTCCCTCTCCCTCTGCCCTTCTCCCACTCACACACCACACATGCACACACTCGCTCTCAAAACAAAGCAAAACAAAACAGAAACAAGCTGCCATCAATTATTTACCCTCCTTGTAGGAACAAGCCTCTCTCCATCAAGAAATGTAGTCTACTTCCATTCCATTGAATTTGGATTTTAACTTAGGTGGAAGTGACACTGTAGTAGATGCAGCCCTAACCTTTAGGGGGCCCAGGCCAGCCACATGAAAAGAACATGTGGAGAAGCAGCAAAACATGAGACATTTGAGGGAAGGTTTCTTGGAATTTCCATCCCAGCCAAGATGCCAAATGAATGCAACCAACAGAGTAACCCGAGTTGTTGACATCCTACCAGAAAGGAGAACTACCCAGCTAAGTATGCCCAGTCAACCTATAGAAACATAAGGAAAAAAATATATTACTTTAACTTTTAGGCAAAAGATAACTGAAGCATAAACTAAAGCTGCCAACTGTCAACTGTATTTAATCTGTACCCTCTGACTGTCAGAGCTGCTCATCAAATTATCTTTTCTTCCTTAACACGTTTTCATAAGTGTGTCTGTATTAGCAGTTTCAGATAATGTTGGAAATGAGCATTACTCCACAAGTAGAAGGGAGAGCTGCAATTTCAGAAATATTCTGTTTGCAGGAAAATGCCAAACTCACTGGACAGGAGCCCCAAATAGGGACCTAGACAGTAAAAGCACCAAGAACACCTCTGGTAGAGGGGCATTCTTTGTTACTTACAGATAAACGAATGTTTGTAAAACAAAAAAACAAAAACAAAACAAAAAAACTTTCTCTGGCAAAGACCAGACAAAACCACTTGCAAATTATATCTCACTTTCAAGCAACTTTAATTTATTACCAAAAGCCACTTTACTGTTTTTTTGTTACTACATATAATTGATATTTAGAACACAACCACAATTAGCCTTTTCAAATTCATAATCTCATTGGGATTTGATTTACGGTTTTAAGAATCTGATGGAAACCACATAATTCCCCCCTTCTATGAACAACAGATCACCCTAACTAGTGGTCAATGCTGTCATCTCAGAAAATAGTTCTTTTTAGTGTTTTTTTTTTTAATTTTTTAAAATAGTTTATTGTCAAATTGGTTTCCATATAACACCCAGTGCTCATCCCCACAAGTGCCCCCCCTCATGCCCATCACCCCCCTTCCCCTCTCCCCCATACTCATCAGTCCTCAGTTTGTTCTCAACATTCAAGAGTCTCTCATGGTTTGCCTCCTTCCCTCTCCCCTCATTTCCCCCCTTCTTCTCCCCCACGGTCCTCCGTTAAGTTCCTCCTAAAAATAGTTCTAAAAACACACAAGAATTCAATAGACATAGGGACGCCTGGGTGGCTTAGTCAGTTAAGCGTCCGACTTTCGCTTAGGTCATGATCTCACGGTTTGTGGGTTCGAGCCCCGCGTCGGGCTCTGTGCTGACTGCCAGCTCAGAGCCTGGAGCCTGTTTCAGAGTCTGTCACTCCCTTCTCTCTGACCCTCCCCTACTCATGCTGTCTCTCTCCTAGAAATAAATAAAACATTAAAAAAAAAAAAAGAATTCAATAGACAGAATCCTTGAAATACTTGGTCTTCTCTCTTTGTAATTCTTTCTCTTCTTAGAGAACAACTCTTTCTAGGTCTTTCAATGACTAAGCTGCCTTATCATCATCCTCAACTGATTATAAAGAAAAGTTCTCTACCTTTTCCCACAAGTTTTCTCCCTAAACTATTTCCCACACACTGTTGCAGGAGATGGCATGAAAAATAATTCTGGGCATAAAAGCTTTTCAGGTCTTAATACTATGAACTCACCTCAATTAATTAGATGGAAATATTTCTTTGATTTGATGACGGTGACCTTACTCTTAATGGCCTTCAATGAAGTGAACCAAAGTTTTCACTCCCCAGAATTTCAAGACAGTTATTTGTTTATTCCTTTTGTTCTGCCATTTATCTTCATAAAATAAGTTCTAAATTAAATAAATTTTAAATAGCAATTTCCAACAGCAAGGGCAAGGAGACTTAACTTTTGATCTCACTATGGCCTCTTTTGACAGTCAAAGTAATATTCATTTTTCCACACATCTTCCAAAGAGAATTTTTAAAAGCTTTAAAAAAGGATTTTAAAAGATAGAAACAAAAAGAGAAATTTTCATTAATTAAGCAAATACTTAATGTAAATCGATCATGTGCTCATCACATCCCAAGGTACAGAAGCAGAAAAACAAACTCCTTGGAAGTTCATGGCTGAATAGAGATGCAGGCACTCACCAACAAACTCTCCCTATCATTGTGGGAAGAGAAAATGCCAGAGTGTGATACAAATGAAGGGCTGAGTGTGTACAGATAAAGTGGGAGGGGAGAGGAAGAAAGATTCTGAGGCAGTAAATTAGAGGAAATCCTATACGCAATTCACTAGACAATGAGATAGAAGCAGGACAAGAAAGCACAAGGCATATTCCAATAAAGGAAAGGGCCCAGAACAGAAGCTTTAAATACCATGTATCTTCAAGAAATATTAAGTATAAAGAGGATACTTTCACAGTTTGGGATCGAGCACCAAGTTGGGCTCTATAATGACAGCACAAAGCCTGCCTGGGATTCTGTCTCTCCCTCTCTCTGCCCCTCCCCTGCTTGCTCACTCTCTCTCAAAATAAAATAAACTTAAATAAAATAATAATGAGCAGAACTGAGAAGAGAGAGTATTAGTTTCCTACAAGCTGCTGTAACAAATTACCACAAACTTAGTGCTTTCAAATAACAGCAATTACTCTCTTGAAGTTCTGGAGGCCAGTAGTCAGAAATCACAGGGTCAGTGAGGTTTATTCCCTCTGAAGGTTCTGAGGGCAAATCTGTTTTGTCTTTCTCCTAGCTTCAGGTGGTTGCTGGCAAGCCTTGGCTTGTAGCAGCATACTCAAGTTGCTGTCTCTATTGTCACAAGCCTTTCTGATAAAAACACCAATCATTGGATTTAAGGACTACACTAATTCAGCTGGATTTCATCCTTAATAATGACATGTGCAAAGTCTCTATTTTCTCACATTCTGAGGTTCCAGGTACTTTGGGGCACACTTTTCAACTCAGTACAGAAGCTATGCTGCAAAGTTTGGATACAGTAAGGCCCATGGTCCCAAACTTTAGTTGTTATATACCACAATTCACAATTTTTCTCACACCTGTAAGCCATCCAACTCTTTGATTTTACTGTATTTTAAATTTTATTAGGTCTTTATTTTTTTACTTATATATGTTTCAAAATGAATCATATCATTATTATAAATTAAAGTCTTGCTTGCCCTAACTGTATCCCTTACATGTTTATCAAATTTTTAATGAAAAACCTTAATAATGAAATATCCAGAATAAGAAATCTCATTTATAAAAACCTGAAAATAAGTTCCTCAGTAATGAGAAATGAACTCTCGATGACTACTTATAATAAACAAGATTTGGCTCATCTTCACTGGGTTTAAAAAGATGAAGTTTCAGGAGTACCTGGGGGGTCATTGAGTTAAGCACCCAACTCTTGATTTTGGCTCAGCTCATGACCTCACGGATTTTGACATCAAACCCCACATAGGACTCTGCAGTGACAGCACAGAGCCTGCTTGGGATTCTCTCTCTCTCCCTTTCTCCCTGCCCCTCCCCATACTCTCTCAAAATAAATAAAATAAACTTTAAAGAAAAGATGAAGTTCCACACCAACAGGACCATTCTCCTTTCACAGACACAGAAAATCCTGATTTTAGTATGTACATAATTATAAAGAGTCAAAGAAACTTAACTCCCTTCACTGATACAGTTACACACTGAGAATCAATTCCTCACCAAAATGATAATAATCACTTCTGTTCAACAATCTGTCACCAGAAACCATTCTACCACAGCACCAGAACCTGTTCTACTTCAGCATATTTCATGTTATTTGGTAATACCAGAGAAATAATGGAAGAACAATTCTCCATACATTCATCCCAAATCACAATTTGAGAAAATTCCATGAGGACTTTACAGCAAGTCTTTCAAGGGCCCTTTCATAACATTCAATACTAGTGGTAAGCTCTTTAGGAGGGTTCAAAACCAGGTTTTTCAGACAAGGCTTTCACAGTATTGTTGAACTGATGAATGGGACTGAAGGACATGGTGTAATCCCAACTGCTACTATTTATTCAGCACTACTGTGTCTAGCTTTTGCAGGAAGCTATTGGCACTCATGTTCTCATTTCATTCTCTCAAGTACTCCCAAATAGCTACTGTTATTATCTGCACTCAATAGCCAAGGAGACTGAGGTTCCAAGAGGTGACATGATTGGCATAAATTTACACTGCCCATAAAAAACAGGCAGGATTGGGGGGGAGGGATAGTTGAGGGCATCAAATAGAAGGTACAGCATGGCTATAAATTGCTGTCACTTTCTGACTGGGCCAAGTATGCCAAATATGATTAAATACCATTTCCTACTCTAGAATATAGAGGTCAAGGCAGGGATAGTGAAGTTTCTGCAATTAACTTATATAACAGTGATTAACAAGGCCTGTTTGGAGGGGCAGGAATAACTGAAAAGTGTTTAAAATGGTTTAGATCTGGCCAGCCCTGCCTCAAGGGAGCTTTGGGCTAGATTCAAGAATGGGAGAGCAACTTCCTAAATGTTAACAGCTTTAACCCATGTACAAGTCACTTCTCAGTAACTTTTAA
The DNA here is from genome assembly GCF_003009895.1 of Hyaena hyaena. Lineage (NCBI taxonomy): Eukaryota > Metazoa > Chordata > Mammalia > Carnivora > Hyaenidae > Hyaena > Hyaena hyaena. The sequence continues at coordinate 3,696,508 of NW_024080649.1, read as the reverse complement.
AACTCTACTTTTCTATCACTTTGCTTTCCATCTAAAGAAAACAGAGCTTTAATCCAAGGAAGGAGAATTGATTCCATCTAAATTTATTCTGCTGGTTAAGATCCACAGGCAACCACTAGTTTCCATTTTTATCAGTGCTTTTTTATTTAAACGTGTTCTATCAGTCCACTGTTTTAAGAAACTCCTACAGCTCGCTGGTTTTTAATCAATCTCTTCTTTTTTTAATGCCTGTCATTGTTCATGAACTTCTGAAGCATTCTGCTTTGCATCTATGAAAAGTTTAGGGGTAAGATTTTAATTTCCCTTCTGGTAAGCTAAAGGCATCAAGGAAATTTTCACTTTGTATTTCTATGGGGCTTCATTCAAGGTGTGCTGATAATGCAGCTGATGGTCTAGTTACAAATTGAAGATTTGTGGTTCTTTCTCAACACATACAACTTTGAAATGAGCTAATACCTGAAAGTAAAGCTCTAATGTAAACATAAGGTGACAGTTCCTACCTAAGATTCAGGAAGTTTCTTCCTTGTGGTAGTTTCTTTCATGAATGCATAAAATCAACTAGTTGTTATTCACAAGTAAAATTTAAACCTACAAATGCAAGGTCTCTACCCTCAAGGTGTTTACAGATCCTCTCCCCCAGCTCCCAACAACATACATATGGAAGCAGAAGTGTGCATGCACGTAGACACACATTCTCATGCAGCCCCTCTTACTACTAGTACCTGGGTCACTGGCCACAGTACCACACCCAAAGGGCTGAGGGGATTAACTCCCTGGTGTGAGAAGTAAGAGAGAGGATTCATTTCCAGAAATACCAGAAAAAGCAATGCTGTCTTGTTAACAGTAGACTTACAACCATATTGGAAATATGTATGAACTCCCCCACCCTCCACCCCACAATGGAGTCCCAAACCCTTAGACCATTCATTTTCTGGTTCTTTTTCCCTTCTCCATTTTGTGGCCTTATTTTCAGGGGCTTGCAATGAGTATGCACCAAAGAACAAAGGGAATAAGGACTAAAAGTCTCTGCATCACCTCTGGGAATGTACACTTGTTCCAATCAGACTAATTTTTGCCTTACATGGGCATAGATGACATCAAGATAAGACTGTAAACTCTGTAGGAGTCAGCCAATGAGGAACCAGGGGAGGGACTTGCATGCTAGGAGATAAATTGTCTGCTGTAACTGCCCCCTGTATGCCTGTCCATCAGATACCCACTCTTGCAAGAATGTTGATTAAAGCCTTGTTTCACTGTTTTCCAAGTCTCTGTGTCCCTCCTTTGACTGGGTCGGTGGGTCTATTTCTCATACTTGGCAGCAGTCCTCAAACAATGACAAATTAAAAACAGTGAAGAGAAACCCCAACTTCCATGCCTCTCAGGTGGGACAACTCTAGGATATGCTCTATACAATTTCTTCAGGGTCCTAAGCAGGATTGCATCCCAATTGTCATCAACAGACATCTACTCATCAATTCACCTTGCACTAGGTTCTTCCTTCTCCTGCTTGACTTTCCTCCATCTCTCCTAGAGCATCTTTCCAAATAAACTACTAATACATAGAGATGCAGAAATAAAATGGGTTCAAAAAGAACTGTCACAAGGGTAGAGATGGCATCCAATTACTCAAGTTGCATAATCTGATTAACCTGACAATACTAACAACTTTATGGTCTCTTTCATTATCTTTTAGGCAAAAGAAAAGAAACTTAGGAAGAAAAACAGCTTTGACTTTCATGTATAATACGAAGAAAAGAAAACCATCACAGTCAGAATTCAGTCAAGGAAATAGAGTTCATGCCAGGTGTTTCCATAGAGGGTATTTTATACAAGAAACTAATTCTAAAGGAGCTGGAAACACCAAGAGGCCCAAGAGAAGATAATGAGATAAGACAAAGATTTGCAACAGAAAGAAGCCATTGTCCACTACTTCAAAAGGTTCAATGTAGAATTACAATATGATCTAGTCATTCTACTGCTAGATAAATCTTGTTTTGCTCAAGAGAAATGAGAATTTTAATCCAAGAATTTAAAATACAGGTTCACACAAAAATGAGTATATAAGTGTTCATTTATAATTGACATATATTATAAATGGCATTATTTATAATAGCCAAAAAAATGGAAACCATCTAGATGTTCATTAGTAAACAAAATTGTCCATACAATAGAACATTCCATTGTAAAACTAGTGATATAGGCTACAACATGGATGAAACTTGAAGACATTATGCTAAGTCAAAGAAGTCAGACACAAAAGGCCATGTTGAGGGCGCCTGGGTGGCTTAGTCGGTTAAGCGACCGACTTTCGCTTAGGTCATGATCTCGCGGTTCGTGGGTTCGAGCCCCGCGTCGGGCTCTGTGCTGACTGCCAGCTCAGAGCCTGGAGCCTGTTTCAGTCTATGACTCCCTCTCTCTCTGACCCTCCCCTGCTCACGCTGTCTCTCTCTCTCTCCTAGAAATAAATAAAAACATTAAAAAAAAATTAAAAAAAAAAAGGCCATGTTGTAGAATTCCATTTGTCTAAAGTATGCCAAAGATGGCATACTTTCTATGCCAACACAGAAAGTCAGAAAGTAGATAATTGGTTGCCAGTGGCTACGATGAGAGGAAAATGGGGAGTGACCACATATGGGTACAGAGTTTCTTCCTGGGGTGATGAAAATGTTCAGAATTCGTGGTGACGGGTGCACAAGTTTGTGACTACACAAAAAAACACTGAATTTTATACTTTATATTTTATTTTATTTTTTTAATTTCTAGGAGAGAGAGAGAGAGACAGTGTGAGCAGGGGAGGGTCAGAGAGAGAGGGAGACACAGACTCGGAAACAGCCTCCAGGCTCCGAGCTGGCAGTCAGCACAGAGCCCGACGCAGGGCTCAAACCCACGAACCGCGAGATCATGACCTAAGCGAAAGTCGGACGCTTAACCGACTAAGCCACCCAGGCGCCCCTATACTTTATATTTTAAAAGAGTGACTGTTATAGTATCTGCATTATACTTCAATTAGAAGTAAATAAAGAAGGAAGAGTAGGGGCAAAGGGAAGAAGAAAAGAGAGAAAGGAGCCACTACCACCACTTGGGCAAGAAGGACAAAAGGATAAGGTGTTTTACCAGATCTCAGGAGCCAGGACAGAAACTGAGGCCATGGGAGCATGCAAGGGCCTAGGAGGTGGGAGCTGGAAGAAGGTGGGAGATACAACCACTGCTAGGCCCTCATCCCTGAAGCAGAAGGAGACCGGAAGACATGCTCAGATTTTTCCCTTCCTCCTACCCACCATTCTTTTCCCAATGGCCAAACCTGTTTGGAAACCAATTAGGAAGGGAACCTGACCTGCGTTGTTGACCCTATAATACAGAGAAGTGCAGGGTAGGAACACAGAATGAGTCTGAGAACAAGCAAATGCCTTGCATGGAACCCCATTGCTTCAAACATGAAACTCTTCCCAGTTGAGATCATTAAATACAACCTGGTCAATAGCATGGGTAGCATTATATGTGAAAATTTAACACAAATCCTCAATTCTTTTTTTTTTTTTTTTAGCTAATGGAAGAGGAAGGGAACAATTATTTCAGTAGTAGTCCCATTAAAATGGAAAGGTAAGTGTTAACCTTAAGCCAATGGGCATTCTCATTTGGCCTGACATTCGGCAAATATTAGTGAGTACCCTAGGGACACATAATGAAAGTGACACTATTCTTACCCTCAAGGAGATCATTAAGGAACTCTCAGCCTGTACAAGGGAAAAAATATTAACCAGGACTGATTAATATGAATCAAAGACTCAGGAACCATAACAGAATTGAAAGTGCTTATTTAATAAGTAAATTTTAATAGCACCTCCCTATCAAATACCTCAAAGAGCTGAAAATCAGAAGGGCAACCTTTGGAAGGATGCCAAAGAAGCCTCATACTCAATTTCAATTTATCCAAACATCATTACCTTGGGGGCATACTGCAGTCTTCCTAAACTATATTCCCACATACCTATTTCCAGCATGCTACTCAACTTCAGTACACTCCAAGGAATAGCTATTGGAAAACAGAACAGAACCCATAGTTTAAATTTCCCAATGAGAACAAAGGGCTGGGAGAGGCTGGGGTTGGGGGAGGAGGAATCAAATTTAGAGTGATCCAAGTTTCCCTAAATCCTTCAGAATTTAAAATCTCCAAACAGATATGACTCCAACCAACTCCTGACACTCATATGGCCGGTTATTCCTCTGACATTCATGAGCTATTGCAATGTGCTGTTAATTTCATCCTTAGGAATAGTATTGGCAGAGAATCGACTCAGAGGTATTAATATGAACGGAGGCTAGATTCCTGCTGACTATAGGAATGCCTTTAATCTAGGGTATATGTCATACCTTGAAGAAATTCTAAAAGAGAATTATTAAAGATGTTTTTCTTTCAAAAAAAAAAAAAGGCAAGAGGTTTTCCTTTATAGAAGCAGGTGAATCACAAAAACAAATTTCCTTTTTTTGCTTAAGGCCAAAACAAGGTCAAATAAAATAAGGCAAAAGATAAACATATACCTCTGAGGCCATACTTTGCTCATTTCCACTTTTTCTCCTGGATAATTCTAAATATTAATACAGTTTGGGAGGATTAAGCTACCAGAATTGGGAAGGAACAATAGATAAAATTTAGCAAAGAAACCCCAAAACAAAACAAACAAACCCCTAGGGGACTACTAACCTGTTTGCAAGATATGCAAAGGTTTCCAGGGATAAAATATTTCAAGACTGCATATATGTCAAACACTTGCATCACAATTTTAGTAAAGTCAAACTTTTCAATAGTTCACTGAAATGCACCATTTATTTTGGGCTATAACTATACATCAAAGCATAGCACAAAGACAAAGCCTTTTGTTTCTCAATATCTATTTATGAAAGGCAGAGCTATATCAAGCAGTCAATACAGCTAATTTTGTTCTTAGATCTTGTCATCTGTAGACATCTAAAATGGGAATGCACTTGGCTACAAAACTTAAAAACAATTTTCCTTTCCAAAGCTTCAAAGGAAAATTATCAGACTTAATGATATATGTGCATGAATCAGCAAATATATTAACTTTATTACTATGTTATTGTAAAGATATTAACTTATGTTAATATACTTCATCAATATCTCAAAACCTAGCAAAGCACTACTAAACATCAAGTTTCCCCAAGTGATTTTAAATACTTCCTTTAATTTGCTTAATGAAGAAAATTGCCAATTACCAGTTCTCAAATTCTTACTGAAATAATTAACAAGAAATTAAAAACTCCTGAAGTTGTAGTATTCGTTTTCTTCTGATTACTAATACTGTGTACAGCCCAGCAGGGGGTGTTTCAAGCTAAAATACTCAATCTCATTCATACTGAAGACTATGTAAAATGCAGAAGCAGAAAGAATGGGCCATTTGCGGTTTCATGCCTACCTATTATGGGAAGAGAAACATGGGAATATTCTGGGAAGATGAAGAATAGCATAGTGAAAGCTGAACACTTAAGCCAAGTGTTTGTAAAATTATTAAATATCAAAGATACCAAGCAGTCCTATGAACGCACAACAAACTGCATCATCTTTTTTGTTAAGGTGATAATAAAAATTCACAACAGAATTCTGTACTTCGGTTACTATTGATTCTAAGATCAAAACACGGATGGTATATGTGCACCACATCTGGAATTTTAAGGTGTTCTTGTCAGCATTTTTAAACAAGTGCCACAAAAGTTAGCAATTAATAATGTCTTAGGTAATTAATTGTTTGGTATATTGATCTCCTCTTGCTAACTAAATATTCCACTATACTCCCAAATTTCCTTGCACATGTAGCAGGTGTTCAAAAATACTTCCTGACTGATAAGCATGTTTTTCTAAATTGGAGGTTTCTGGCCTATAAATTCATTGGCTAACTTCCAATTCTCCATTTTATGGTATTAACTTAACAGCCAAAAGTTTATGTCTACCTGGTAAGGACAACTCACACCCAAATAATGCAATGATATTCTTTTATTTCTCATATTTAAAAAAAATTTTTTTTACTTTATTTATTTTGAGCCAGAGACCGCACAAGTGGGGAATGTCAGAAAGAGGGGACAGAGAATCCCAAGCAGGCTTTGCATGTGCAGAACCTAACGTGGAGCTTGAACTTACAAAATCATGAGGTCATGACCTGAGCTGAAACCAAGAGTTGGACGCTCCACCAACTGAGCCACCGAGGTGCCCCTATTACTCAGATATTTAAGCACAACTTGAATTTTTGTCTTAATCTAGAAAAACAACCTGTTGTATAAATCAACAATGAAACGATACGGGCTGCTACTAAGAAAAAGGTATTTCCTTTTCTCTTTTTATTGTTACTCTCGTGTATGACACATGCTTAGAAATATTAAGTTAATTCCAGGTAAAGAAACAGAACATGGCCACTCAGAGCCCCCGTGTGCCCCCTACCACACACACACACACACACACACCATATTGCTTGCTTTTCCCTAGAGGTAACCTCCATCCTAACTCTTATATTGCTTTTCCCTTTGCTTTCTTTGTATTTTTACCAACTGTGAGTGTCTACCCTAACAGGATTCTGTTTAATTTGGCTACTTTGTATGTTTATATAAATGAACAAATACTATGTGTGTTCTTTCAGTGGTGTGCTTCTTTTGCTCAATATGGTCTATGCACCAAGTACATTCCAATCTGGCAGCCAAAGCAATCTTACTCAACGACAAGTTAGGGCACTTCCATTGCTCAAATCCCTGAAGTGGCTGCTCAGTTTTAATAAATACAATAATGCCAGTGAGATTCTCCACATCTTGGCCAATAGCTACTACCTCCTGACCTAATCCCACACCCCTCTAGGCATACTACCTCCTTTCCTGAAATATCTCTACCTTGTAACTTGTGGCTGTTTCTTCTACCTGTATTGTTCCCACCGTGACTCATAATCTTATCACCTTCAACTCTTTTCCATAATGTCACATTCTCAATGAAGCCTACCTGACCTCCCTATTTAAAATTGCAGACAACACACACAGTCTACCCCACTCTCACAATTTCCTGATCCCATTCCTTGCTTTCATTTTCCATAACACTCATCATTTTGACATTCCATCTAATATGTCTATTACTATCTTCTCTCCTCACTAGACTATAAGCTCTATTTCATATCTGTTGCTTTGAAAGAGCTTTGGGTCATTTCCACTTTTGTTATTTCATTTTTGACTCTCGTAAGCAATGCTACTATGCATATTTTTAGTTATGAATCCTGGTGTAGGCAATGCAGGAGTTTCTTGAGCACGGACATCTGAATGGGGATTTACAGTAAAATTAAGTATGAAGTTTCAGCTCCCCCAGCAGGGCCCAACTCTCCACCCAAGTGGTTATGCCAATCTAGACCCACCAGCACGCAGGAGAACTCACTTTCCTCTACATCCTCCCCAATACTCACTGTCAGGTTGTTCTTATTTGCCAACTTGGTGAGTATGTATGCTATCCCACTGTGTGCTTACTTTGTAATTCTGAGTATCAATGAGATGAACCATTTTCCCTACTTTTTTAACTTTTTTTTTCATTTATTTCTGAGAGAGAGAGAGAGAGAGAGAGAGAGAGGCAGCATGGTCAAGGGAGGGTCAGAGAGAGAGGGAGATACAGAATCCGAAGCAGCCTCCAGGGTCTGAGCTAGCTGTCAGCACAGAGCCTGACACAGGGCTCAAACCCATGAACTGTGAAATCATGACCTGAGCCCAAGTCGGACGCTTTACCGACTGAGCCACCCAGGCACCCATTTTCCCTACTCTTAATAGCCTTTCTTTCTAAAGTGCCTATTTAAGACTTTTGTCTAGATTTCTATTGGATTATCTTTTCTTTATTGAATTTATAAGTCAAAGGTCAGTCAACAAAATCAAAACCACACAAGGTATTTTAACTCAAGGGAATTTAATTCAGGGAATGGTTACACAGGTGAGGAAGGCTGAAAGAACAGAAAAAAGGGGAGAAGGGAATCTTGACGTAACCTACATGTTAACATCAGGAAGCAACTTATGGCCCTATGGAGGAAGAGACAAGAGAGGAGTTCGGACTTCTGGGCAGATCAGTCAATACTTGGACCCAATGGGAGCTCAAACAACACAGAGATGAGTGGAAGAATACTAATGCTAGAACCAAATACAGATGGAGCCTCATGTCCCTGTCCACATTTAAATTGTTAAATTATGTGCTATTATCACATCCTAACAAATATCTATTCATAACGTCCTAGGAGGCCAGGTATGAATTTAGGTGAATGTTAGTCCAAATATGACCTGCAAAGCAAGTCCACAAATCATTTATTATTGCTCCATGTCAAGAAAAATAGAAACTGATGTTTTTAAAAAGTTTTACAGCAATTTAACAGTAATGTTCTATTGGTTGTACACTTTTCAATTTTCTTGCATTTTTATTGTGTGTAGCCAAAGTGATGGTCTGCGATAAGTTTGAAGTTCAAAAAGGAAAAAACAGATTTTCACCACAGTTTGAGAAGTACTGCTTTAAATTTCTCAAGGTCTCAAAATTTCTGCCCAGAATGTAGCAGGCAGCACCCGGGAGAGCCATATCCTAGCCTCAGATCCCTGGCCTGTGAGACAGCCCTTCTATACCCAGCTTCATCCTGCTCCACTAGAGGTCTCAAGTAGATACGGGTGACTGTCCCAAGGCCACACATCCAAGCTCCATTCATTTTTATTGTACATAAGTTATATACAATTGTATATAAAGTTATATATTAATAGCCACCTTTTAAGCCAATTGTGCAGAGTCGGGGCATGGTCCACTCTTGGAAGGAGGGACTCAGAGCACTCTGCACATGGAACATCAGCATTCTGAGTTACCCATCCAAGGGCAAGTAGGAACAGGCTCCAATAAATCACACCCTTTTGGCCACAGACTCTTTGCCCCATAGGCAGAAATGCAGTCCCAAGAGGCTCAGAGTGGGACCCTTAAGGCTTCATGTAGGTAACCCCTCATGTAGTCTTTGAAGAGCAGTAGTGGCTTCATGTGTTAAAAGAAGCTGGAATGTGGTGGAGTCAACTGTATGCTATAGTTAGAGCCATAGTGGCTGAAACAATTAAAAGAAAAGGAAATATCCCATCTCATCCTATTGAGCTTCCTATCAGGCTCTCATTTCCAAAACCTAACAAAGTCACCTAGTGAGAAGTCTGGGAAACATAGTTTGTGCAATCTCAGCTCCAGCCAGAAAGTGTTTTCTATATACTCTGATATTGGTCCTCTGTCACATTCTGCATTACAAATATCTTCATGTTTACAGATCTTTTTGTTGTTATTTTGCTCTCTTTCTCTCAGCTTCTGATGAATTCTCAAATTTGATACAGTCAATTTTTGATTAATTCTTAAATTTAAAATCTACAAATTCATTAATCTTTTCCTTTATGCTTAGGACTTTTTGTCATGTTTTAAAAATCCTTCCCTACCTCAAGGTCATGAAAATAATTTCCTTTATTAGTTTCTAAAAGCTTTATTATTTTAAAAATGTTATCTTAGGGATGCCTGGGTGGCTCAGTCAGTTGAGCATCCAACTCTTGGTTTCAGCCCAGATCATGATATCACAGCTCATTGATTCCAGCCCCAACGTGGCTTCTGTTCTGGCAGCACAGAGACTGCTTGGGATTCTCTCTCCCCCTCCCCCACTCATATGAATGCTCTCACTCTCTCAAAAATAAACATTCTTTTAAACTATAGCTTAAAAACTCATTCAATCTTAAATCTGATAATGACTTTTGGGTATAGTGTGAGGTAGGGGTACAATTTCATTTAATTTTTTTTTTCCCATCTCCATACCCAAATGTCCCAGGATCAATGGCCATAAAATCTATCTTTCCCTCCTCTGGTCTGAATGTGTCACATATCTATCATGTATCAAACATCAGTATATACGTGGATCTCTGTCTGGGCTCCCATATGCTTTTCCATATCGCCATCTCTATAACAACACCAAACTGTCTTAGTTACTATAGTTTCATAACTCTTGATCTTGATAGGCAATTTCCTGAACTTTGTTCTTTGTCTCTAAGAATACTGTGGTTATCTTCAGTCCCTTGCTGGGCCATATAAGTAGCTTATTAAATTTCACTAAGAAAAATAAATCCTGGGTAGATTCTAAACAGTATTACATTGAATCTAAATCAATTAGAGGAAACCTGACATCTTTACAATATTAAATCTTCTGATCCATAAGCATGGCTTATCTCTCCATTTGGTTAGGTCCCCTTTAATATCCTTCAATAAAATTTTCTAATTTTTTCCATAAAGCTCATGCATCTTAGATTTATTCCTCAGTGCTTCATATCTTTGTGCTATTATAAGCATCTTTTTAAATTCATACTCTGAATGTTTGTTACTGGCATGTAGAAATGGAATTGATTTTTGTATATTGATTTTTTATTCAACTCCCTCTCTTACTAATTCTAATGAATTATCTGTAGGCTTTTTATATTTTCTACACAGTCTAAGCTGTCTTCCTTTCTCATTTCACCCCAATCCCAGGTTGTTTTCCTTGCTTGGATATTCCCATCCTGTAATTCTTCCCCTCCTAACACCTATAATATTGTTTTGTAATTGTTTTTCTTTCAACATTTTCCATGGACTGTAAGCTCCTTGACAGGACAAACTATGAGTACTCTTTCTCTTCTGAATTCCCAGTTCTTAGTACAATACCTGGCACTCTTACTCCCTTGGTAAATATTTGTTCAAAAAGTAGAGTCCCTTGCTTGAAATACTTCACTGGTTTTCTATTGCCTTCTTACAGCAAATTATGCAAGTTTAGTTAACTAGATACTACCATGGTTAGAAAATCTGTCCTGGCCACTGACCAATGTAGATGCCTACATATCTGCCTGGCCATGTATATCTCAAGAGACAAGGTGATGGTGATTTTACCAAGGGTATCCTGTGGCAGGTGGGCATATGTGCCACATCCAAATGTGAACTATCAAAAGCTGGTCAGAATTCAAAGGAGATTCTGGCATTACCATTTGTCACTTCTGAAGTGAAATAATGACTTATCTATCAATGAACCTAGCCAATCTCTAATTTGCACATGTATACCATACTGTTTAAATATAGCTAGACAACCATCATGTTGTAAGTGAAAGGGAAAGTCCTATTTGCCAGTTTAATGAACATTTAGTTTGCTGTGCTAATTGAGACAGTCAAGTCTGAGCCTGACTATGACTCAGGATTGTCCAGTCTAGAGCAGGAGCACGTTATCTCTACAGCTGCTAAAGAGCACTTTCAACCGAAAAGGGTGTTTTTGATATATGCTTCCTAAGCTGACCTTTTATACCCTAATAATACAAAAAGACAAATTATGTAATTCTCAAAGCCAAAAGAATTTCAGTAAGTTATTAATTAAAATTCCAACCTATAAATAGGACTTCATATAAAACCAGTCATTCAGCAATTGTCAAGGGAAAGGATATCAAATTTTCCATTGCTGGTTTAGTGTTTCAACAGTTCCTACTATTAGAGAAGTTATTATTTCTCACTTTATCTTTGACTGTTTAAACCTTCCAAGTTCCACCTGGCATTGGACGAGCCAGTAAAAGACAATTTATGCCACGTGAACTCAGATCTGTGCCAAACAAACCCAAGTGACCCAAGACCAGCTGCCTAGACTTGGCCTTTTTTTTTTTTTTTTTTTTTTTCTATTTCCAGGTCTTGTCCTGTGCTTTGGAATTTGATAGATGACTGGCTTCTTCATTGATTCAGTGATATATTTTGTCTCTTGGCTTTGGCCAATGGGTCTTGGATTTTTTATTTTTTTCCCTAGTTATTAACTAAATATAAACTTTATTTTTCTTCTTTAAAGTTTTTATTTAAATTCCATTGAGTTAACATTCAGTGTAACATTACTTTCAGGTGGAGAATTTATTGATTCAACATTTACAAACACTACCTAGTGCTTATCACAAGTGCCCTCCTTAATATACATCATCCATTTAACCCATCCTTACACCCACCTTTCATCTAGTAACCCACAGTTTCTTTTCTATAGCTAACAGTTTGCTTCTTGGTTTGCCACTCTTTTTTTCCCATTTTCAACTGTGATATGTCTTAAATTCCACTTATGAGAAAAATCATATGGTATTTGTCTTTAATTTATTTCACTTTGCATAATACACTCTAGTTCCATCCATGCTGTTGCAAATGGCAAGATTTCATTCTTTTTAATAGCTGAGTAATATTTCGTTGTATATATGTATATACGTGTATGTATATTATTGTATATATTATATATATTATTGTATTATTATCAATGAGTTCTTTTAGTGCTTTTTATTGTTTTATATATTTGAGGGCTCTCAGGTTGGGGACATAAATGTTTATAATTGGTAGATGATCTTGTTGGATAGTCCCCTTTATTATGATATAGTGCCCTTCTTTATCTCTTGATACAGTCTTTGGTTTAAAATCTAGTCTGCGATTGGTATGGCTAGTCTGGTTTTCTTTTGACATCCGTTAGCATAATAGATGGTTCTCCACCCCCTTACTTTGAATCTGCAGGTGTCTTTAGATCTAAAATGAGTCTCTTGTGGGCAGCATATTGATAGGTCTTGTTTTTTTAATCCATTGTGATACCCTATGTCTTTTGACTGGAGCATTTAGTCCATTTACATTCAGAGTAATTACTGATAAATATGTTTTTACTGCCATTTTATTATTTGCCATTTCTGCAGATTTCCTCCTGCTCCTTTCTAGTCTTCGCCACTTTTGATCTTTCCTGTCCCCTCAAAGAGTCCCCTTTCTTGCAGGGATAGTTTAGTGTTCATGAACTTATTTAGTTTTTCTTTGGGAAACTCTATATCTCTTCTTCTATTGTGAATGATAGACTTGCTAGATTGAGTATTCTTGGCTGGAGACTTTTCCCATTCAGCGTGTTGAATTTATCATGCCATTCCCTTCTGGCTTGCCAAGTTTCTGTGTAGAGACCTGCTGTTAGCCTTACAGGTCTTTTAAGTTAGGGATTTGTTTTATCTTGTACTTTTATGTTTGTTTTTTATCACTGCATTTTGCTAATTTAACTACAATATGTCTTGGTGTTGGCCTGCTTTTGTTAAATTTTTTTTGCTTTTGTTGATTTTAATGGGAGTTCTCTGTGCCTCCTATATTTGGATGTTTGTTTCCTTCCCTGAATTAGGAAAGTTTTCAACTGTAATTTCCTAAAATAAATCTTCTGCCCCAATTTCTCTTCTTTTGGGACTTCTTTGATAGAAATGTCATTATGTTTGATGGAGTAACTGAGTTCCCTAGGTCGACTCTTGTGATTCAAAATTCTTCTCTTTTGTTCAAGTTTATTATTTTCTATAATTCTATTTCTATATCACTTATTCATTCCTCTGATTCTTCCATCCTTGGGGTCATTATATCCAGTTGGTTTTGAATCTCAGTTATTGTACTTTCGATTTTAGGTTTTTTTTGTTTTTGTGTGTGTTTTTTTTTTTTTTTTTTTTAGCTTTCATCTCTGCAGTAAGGGTCTTCCTCAGGCCTTCTATGGTTTTCTCAAGCCCAGCTAGCATCCTTATGACTGTTGCTTTAAATTCTGGATCAGGGATATTATTTATATCTATTTTATTTAGATCCCTGACCATGACCTTTTCTTGTTCTTTCTTCTGAAATAAATTCCTATGTTTTGGTATTTTGTCTAGGTCTCTGTCTTCTTCCCTATATTAGAAAAGCCTGTTACATTTCCTGCTCCTGAAAATGACTTTATGAAGAAGTCGTCATATAATGTCTAGGGTCTGGCACTTCAGGAAGTGTCTCTAGTGTGTGCTACATGCATTCTGCTGTTGTGTTTTGGCTGCTCTATCCCTCAGGTCAGTCATTTGTAGTGGCTTCCCATAATAATGGGGAGTTTTAAGTAGTTTTAAGTGCTCTGGTCTGCTTGTTAAAAAAAAAAAAAAAGATTTGATGTTGGGGTGCCTGGGTGGTTCAGTCGGTTAAGCATCCAACTTCTGCTCAGGTCATGATCTCAAAGTTTGTGAGTTAAAGCCCGGCACTGAGCTCTGTGCTGACAGGTCAGAGCCTGGCACCTGCTTTGGATTGTCTCCCTCTCTGCCCCTTCCCTGCTCATGCTTGCTTGCTCATTCGCTCTCTCTCAAACAAACAAGACATGCCATTTTCACTAGAACTGAAGGCTTGCAGAACTCTGGTCAATTGCCTTGGTGTGTGAGGGGGTTCGTGTTGGTCTTCTGGTGAAGGAGCCTGATGCTCTAGTCCTTAGGCACATTTGCCTGAGAAAAGCAGTTCCAGCAGAGCATGGGGGGGGGGGGGGGGGGGGGGGGGCGGGTAGTTCGGGTAAGCAGGTTACGTAGCCACTGTTGGTACTATGCTCTTTACTGAAGTTGGCTTATGCTGAGGGGCAGGGACACCAGCCAGTTCCTTTGTCCCTGGAGGCGGTTGGATCCTTGCTTCCTTCTTGCTCTCAGGGAAGCAGTTTCAGTAGAGCAAATAATTTCCCTTCATACATCTGAGGCATTTTTCTCATTGCTGATTTCACACTGACTCCAGATTGCTTGCCTGCCTTCTCTCCAGGAGAGAAGTACAGTACATTCTGTAGTGCAGTACATTCTGGCCTCTATCCCAGCCCAGCCTGCTTTTTAAATTCTAAACATCAGTGGCATGGTGTGGCAGGGACCTGTACTGGTCCTCTGAGAAAGGGTCTTGCCACACTAGGACTGGTGCAGGTTTGACCCAGAAGGGCAGTCATGCCAGAGAACAGGAAAGTGGGAGTTGAAGCAAATCAGACTCAACAGCCAGTGTCTGGGTTAACCTCCCTCAGAGAGTATCCCTGCACCTATGCTGAGGAGTAGGGGGAGAGAATGGAGCCCACTGGTTCTTTTGTCCCCAGAGAGGCAATGCCACCTCTCATAAATGCACTCCAAAAAGTATCATCAGTCTCTCCCCATGTACCTTAGGTGATCCTTGCATAGTGCAGTCTGCCCTGGGTTTCTTACCTATGTTCCATCTAACAGTTGGGCAGCATCCTCAGTTCTCTATCTCAGCCAGGTCCAAGGACCTCTAAAACTCCAGTTTGGTTGCTAAAAGTCATGAAAATAAGCCCCTCTCTTTTTCCCAGCCAATGGCTTTGGGGAAGTATTCTCCTTGTGTGTAGCCCTGTGCACTTCACTCTCCCTTCTCTTTCTCTGCTACCAGGGCTCCCTCCCCTCCTCAGCTCCTGCATTCCATTTCCCCAAACCACAGCTCTCCGTTTCCTACCTTCCTCATGTGGTCTCCTTGCCCCTTAGTTGTACAGTTTGTTCAATCAGTCCCTTAGTTGTACAGTTTGTTCACTCAGTCCTCAGGTTGATTTCTTGGATAGTCAGAATGCTTTGATCATTTTTTAGCTGTGTTTGAGGGATAAAGCAAGCATAAGGTCCTCCTCCTATGCCACCATCTTAGCTCCCCCAACCCTTGGATTTCTGATCTAATCTTAATTTGCACACCCCTGATTTCAACATTACCTACACTTCCTTTTGTTATTTTCAGAGACACAGAGAGAGACAGACAGACAGACAGAATGTCCCCTCCAGGGAAGAAAAGAGAGAAGGCAAGAGACAATCCCAAACTGCCAGTATAGAGCCTGACACAGGGCTCAATCTCATGAACCATGAGATAATGACCTGAGCCAAAATTAAGAGTCAGATTTTTAACCAACTGAGCCACAGAGGTTTCCCTTATCCCCTACACTTTAGGGACAATAGACCATCCATCCACCAGTCTTGCTCCTATGCCAATCAGCTTAGCTTTCATTAACACTATTATTCTCTCCTCTGCCTGCCTACACCCACACAAATGACTTTACCCCATCAACAAGCGAAAGGGACTTCAATTTGTCAGATATATCTTAATACTCCAGGTCAATTCCACATTCTCTGATTCTACGTTCTATTAAGATACAGAGTCTTTAGTCATGATCCTTCATATACTCAAATTCCTTTTAAAAAAGTTTTCTGTAAAATGAGATACAGTATTTTGGAAACTCCACTAACAATTATATTTCTGTGGATTTTAAACATTCAAGTCAATTTAATTCAATGACAACATGTGAAACAGCAGATCAAGAACACAAATAGAAACAGAAAAATAAACTATAATCTTTCTACTGATTTAAAGGGAAAGCTAGACAATTACCTTTCATTTAAGAACAAGTCTACACACCACTAAATGAAGTAAAAGTCTATGCAACCACCTAGGTAAAACATATACCTTCTCCCTCACAAAAACTGACAAAAAAAATTTAAAAAACAAACTGAAAAAATAGAAATCTGGAGCATTAACCTAATTGAAATAGAAACTAATCAGCAAACAATTATATAGAGTAATAGGGGAAATTGTCATTCAGACAATTAGAAGACAGAAAAATAATTAAGTCAAAAAAGTCACCCAGAAGATATAAAGAAATATTCCAACTCAGTGGGAAACAATTCTAAAAAATAAGCAAGACTGAATGCCAAAAACCAAAAAAACAAAAAACAAAAAAAAATACTAAGCATAATATAAATAATCTGTGTCATTTTCAATAAATGGATTTCTGTCCTTTTATTCTTTTAAGGGTTTCTATTTTCTATTCACTTGAAATTAGTCATTCAAAATCCTCTTCATATGGGGTTGTTAATAATGTTGTCCATCTACCAGCAAAAAAAAACTCCATATACAAATATATTTTGGCTTTTTCTCCTGGTCTTTGTTGGATAGGTTATAGACAGATGTCATAATGCCGTACTGCTGGGATCTAACACGAAGGGAAATCTTTGTTCATGGCCATTTTTCTTTTACATCCTTTTTGAGAAAGACAGTAAAACATGTTAGACAGTGTTTCAGTTCAGTTTGTTTGAAATGATATGCAAAAGAAATGGAAAGTTTGAAACAGCACTTATTAATAAACTTATCAATGGGAAGAATTGGTTTTATAATCCACAGAGACACTAAGATCATGCCATTTAGCACTCTGTTGAAACCTGTTTTTTTAATATGCTGCTTTTTTTAAGAAAACATTGATCAAAGGCTACTACTTGTCCTTCTTTGGTATTAATTATCTCATCTTTCTGCATAAAAAAACCCATTGTTGAACACATGGCTTCCTCTACCCTTGCAGCATTCTGGAACTGAGATTTAGTGATACATTGGTTAAGGGGAATGCGCATGTTGCCCATAGGACATTTAGCATTTGCTGAAACTAAGCATATCCTTCTTCTTGCAATAGCTAGCATAAGAACCTCTGGGTACTTGAAGTTTTTTGCAGAGTAGCCTTTTCTTAACACTTTTATTGGCTTTCTTCCTGTGAGGAAGAATTTCAGGTCTCCTTTTTTGCCTGGGTTCTACAGTAGATTCTTAAGAAGGTAGGGGAAAGTAAAGACATACAACCAATTAACTAGCAAAATGAAATCCTGCTCATGTTCTATCAGAGGACACTTCTTGCCCATATTCCCACCAAAAGGCTCCAGAAACACCCATCATCTATCCATTCTGATCATCTTTTTCCTTTTCGGGGGGATTTTAGTTGACTCACATTTATGATTAGTAAACATGTGGTCCTATTTATACCATCTCACTTTGTACTTTGAGCTTATTTTTCTCTTTTCTAACCTTTTATTAAAGTGTGATGAAGGAAAACACAAATCCTAAGTATACACACAAACTAAATAAACAAATGTAAAAAACACCCAGATCAAGAAACACTGTATTACCACTATGCCCAAACCCCTGCCCTTTATATCCCCTTCCAATCATTAACTTGCCTCCACAAAGTTACCAAATATCCTGACTTCCACTATCATATACTCATTTCCCTGTTTTTCAACTTTTATTAAGGGGATCAAATTACAGTATATCATGGAATATTTACTGTGTCTGGCTTCCTTCATCCAATCTTATATTAGTAAGCTTCACCCATATTGTTGCAAATAGCTGTAGATCATTCTCATGGCCATGTTCTCAGCTTATATTTATCCATTCTATCATTGATTGTCATTATGTAGTTTCTAGTTTAAAGCCTTAAGAATAATGCTACTAAGAACATTGTTACACATACATTTTGATTAATCTAAGCATGTATTTCTCTTGAGAATATACTTTGGCATGGACCACTACATTATGAGCCAAGTATATACTTAGTTTTAGCAGATACACTTAGTGTTCCAAAGTAGCTCTATCAATTTACACACCCACCAGTAATGTATGAGAGTTTCAGGTGCTTCATAGCCTCACCAACACTTGGTGTTTTCTCTCTTTTAAATTTTAACTATTCTACTAGGTATATTGTCATCTCACTGTGGTTTTAATGTTCGTTTCCCCCATGACTGGTAAGTTTATCATCCTTTCAACTATTTATCAACCAAAAATACCTCTTTTGTAATATGTTTTTTCAAGCCTCACTTCTTTATTTACATTTCTTTTCAATGTTTTATCTTTGAGACAGGTATGTGTGACAGTCATATAATCTGGGTATGAAACTATGTTATAGTAAATTCAGACATTGTGGTTCATATGCATTTAATATTTATACTAAGTAGTCATAAAACTGA
Source organism: Hyaena hyaena (assembly GCF_003009895.1). Classification (NCBI taxonomy): domain Eukaryota; kingdom Metazoa; phylum Chordata; class Mammalia; order Carnivora; family Hyaenidae; genus Hyaena; species Hyaena hyaena. Next base: position 3,677,935 of record NW_024080649.1, on the reverse strand, counting down.
CCAATAGGAAATTCAAAAACAGATCAATACATATAAGATCATCTGATTTGAGAAGTACACTGCAGTAAAGAAAATGTGTTCTTTTAATATTATTGGCTTACTTGGTTATTTGGATGGGGAGAAATATATCTGGACCTCTATACCATATACATCTAGATTTATTGAACACTTAAATGTGAAAGGTAAAATGATAAAGTGTTTTGAGGGAAACATATGAGACTATCTTGTGATTTTGTAGTAGGGAAATAGTTATGATGCAGGATCAAACATCATAAAAACATCAAGAGTGGAAAGAGTAGTCGACAATAATTGCAATATGTATATCTGACAAGGGACCAGTATTGACAATATATAAAGAAATGTAAATTAGGGGCTCCTGGCTGGCTCAGTTGGTTAAGCGTCCAACTTCGGCTCAGGCCATAATCTCAAAGTTCCTGAGTTCAAGCCCTGCATCCGGCTCTGTGCTGACAGCTCAGAGCCTAAAGGCTGCTTTGGATTCTGTTTCTCTCCCTCAGCCCTCCCCTGGCTCACACTCTGTCTCTCTCTCTCTCTTTCTCTCAAAAATAAACATTAAAATTTTTAAAAAAAGAAAAAAAAGAAAATTATCATCACCCAACCCCACACACAAAAATCCTCACATCCATTAGCACATGTTCCCTTTCCTCCCATACCCCTACATACCCCACTTACTTTTCTGTCTCTATGGATTTGCCTATTCTAGAGAATTCAGATAAAAGAAATTACAAAATATGTGGCCTTTTGTGACTGGTTTCTCTCATTTAGCATGTTTTCAAGGTTCATCCATTTTGTATCATATATCACTATATTCTTCTTTATAGCTAAATATTCCAAAATGGAATCTTCAAAATATTGACTTATTTCCTTTTGTTTTATCCATTCACTGATGGACATGTGAGTTGTTTCTACTTTTTCAGCTATTATGAATAATGTTCCTATGAGCTTTCATGTACAAGTTTCTGTATAAACCTAAGTTTTTAGTTTTTCTTGGACATATCTTTAGAAGGATTTCTGGGTCACTTGGTAACTGTATTTATTTAACTTTTTCAGAAGCTGCCAGGCTATTTTTCAAAGTGGTTTGCACTACTTTATATTCCCACCAGCAATGTATAAGAGATCCAATGTCTCCATATACTCAACACTGATTATTGTCCTTTTTAAATTATTATTATTAGAACCAATGTTAAGGAGATTAAGCAGCATCTCACTGTGATTTTAACTTCCATTTCCCTATTGACTAAAGATATTGAGAGCTTTTCACGTGATCATTGGCCATTTGTGTATCTTCTTTAGAGAAATATCTATTCAATTTCCTCATCCATTTTAATTGAGTCATAGCAATTATTTACCTCACTAATCTAGTATACATAATGTATAGTTTCCTATTATTTTCTGTAATTGTGTGGGCTGTCTTCATTTTATTGATAGTGTTCTTCAGTGTACAAAAGTGTTCAATTGTAATAAAAATTTAATTCATCTATTTTTTCTTTGGTTCTTTGTGCTTTACGTATCAGAGTGTTTAAAAACCATGACCCAATCCAAGTCTACGAAGATATACATGTATGTTTTCATGCAAGTGTTGATCTCAAATTTAAGTTTTGATCCATTGAGTTAATTTTTATATGGTGTGAAAAAGGGGTACAGTTTATTATTCTCCATGTGGAATACAGCTGTCCCAACAGCGTATGTTAAAAAACAAAACAAAACTATTCTTTCTCCATTTTTTCTCCCTGGCACCTTCTTTAAAAACGAATTAACTATAAAAATTAGGATTTCTGAACTCTCAATTCTATTCCATTGAGCTATATGACTTATATAATGTCTTCACTACAGTATCTTTGTATTAAATAACTGTATTGTATATCTCGCATTTCCAGGAGAATTTTAGGATCACCTGGCCCATTTCCACAAAAAATACCACCTAGGATTTTGGTAAAAATTATGTTGAATCTGTCTATTTCAGGAGTATTACAATATAAACAATTTAATTCCTCCACAAACATCAAAATAAGTTTATGTCTTATTTAGGTTGTCTAATTTTTTTCAGTGATGTATGTAGTTTTCAGTATACAAAACTTGTAACTTCTTGGTTAAGTTTAGTAAATATTTTACTCTTGATGCTTTTACAAATGGAATTTTTTAAATTTCCTTTTAAGATTTTTTTATTGCTACTGAATGAATATAAAATAGTATTTTATTCCTTTTGTGACTAGTTTCTTTTTTAAATTTATTTGAATTCAAGTTAATTAATGTACAGTGTAGTATTGGTTTCAGGAGTAGAACCCAGTGATTCATCACTTACATGTAACACCCAGTGCTCACCCCAACAAGTCCTTAATGCCCATCATCCATTTAGCCCATCCCCTACCCACCTCATCTCCAGCAACCTCAATTTTTTTTCTCTATATTTAAGTATCTCTTATGGTTTGCTTCCCTGTATCTTTTTATCTTATTTTTCCCTCCATTCTGCTATGTTGTCCATCGACTGATGAATGGGTAGAGAAAATGTGGTATATGTATATAAAAAACATATATACATACAGAATGGAATATTACACAATTCTGAGTGATCAAAAAGAATGAACTCTTGCCATTTCCAACAATGTTGATGGAACTAGAGTCTATTATGCTAAGTTAAATAAAACAGAGAAAGACAATTATAGATTTCACTCATGTGGGATTTAAGAAATACAGATGAACATGGAATTTATTTCTGTATAGTGCTTTTGTATCCTACAAACTTGTCAGATAGTTTCATTGTGTGTGTGTGTGTGTGTGTGTGTGTGTGAATTTCTTAGGATTTTCTATACATACAAAATGACATGACCTATGAACAGGAGTAGTTTTATTTTTTTTTCCCCCATAAGATTTTCTTAGGAAGAAAAGCTCTAGTCTTTCTCCATTAGCTATGATGTTAGCTACATGTTTGCTACTTATTTTGATATTTATTTATTTATTTAATGGACCTTTTCCAAACCAAAACTAAAGTATGATTTACATTTCTTTACTGCTGAGTTTTGTAGGCTTAATAGTAGAGTGTGGGCAGTTGCTCCAGACTAAGAGAACTTAAAGGCTATTAAACTGCTAACAGATTTTTTTCTTAGTCCTTAATCATTTCCCAAAATACAATGTATGGAAATTTATTAGTTAATGCTACATCATCACCACCACCTTGTCTGTTGGGAAAGAAACCTAAATTTGCTTCTAACATCTTCTTCTCCTTTCCCATTCATACCCAATCTATGAACAGGTCTTATTTACTTTAGTCTTCTGGATCAGTGCACGTCTCTCTACCTACACCATCACCACTATAATCCAAGCTGCCATTATGTCTTACTTATACACTGGCAATCATTCTCCAAATCATTCCCACATTCCTTCTTGAACCCCTGCCATTAATCTTCTATCATATAAACCAGAGTGGTCTTTCTGAAGCACTGTTCTTCAATACATAGGATCTTTTGTTTAAATTTCTTCCATGCTATCTGATATGTGAATAACGATCGAAATCCTCAGCAAATGCACAAACGCTCTCAAATTCAGCCCTACCTTATTAATGTCCTTTGATTCTCCATACTCTAGCTTTATTGGTAACTTTTACTTTCTCGAGTGAAACGGGCTCATTTTCATCACACAGGTTTTCTATATCACATTCTATCTGCTAGGAAAGTTCAATATACCAAGTCAAGAATAAAAAAGTTCTACCAGCATTAATGTATCTGTACAAAACCCTGAAATTCAATTATTAGATGGATTTCTCTTACTTCACTCACTCAGGAGAATGAAAACAGGGGATAAAGGATCACCTTCATAGCTGATGTTTATGTTTAACTTGGTACAGAAACAGATAATTAAGGTCTATAAGTTCCTAAAGCCTAAAATACTGACATTCAGCTCCATTCTTTCAGTATTTGAGATATTTGAGATATATATTTTTAAAAATACTACAAGTACTATCTTAAGCAATCCTCAAAAATTTTGTTAGCCTTTTTAATAGCTATTTAAAAAGTGATGTGAAAAAACATACTTATAGAAGGGTAAACATAGCACAGAAAACTCTAGGTGATGGGTTGAAGGAATAAATAATCCTAGTGGGGGAGAAAACGATAAATGTCAATGGTTTCACTATTCTGTCTTAAGACTGTCAATTTTATTTTATTTATTTATTTTTTTTACAAATAGTTTATTGTCAAATTAGTTTCCACATAACACTCAGTGCTCATCCCCAAAGTGCCCTCCTCCATGCCCATCCCCCCCTCCCCCCCACATCCATCAGTCCTCAGTTTTTGTCAGCATTCAAGAGTCTCTCATGGTTTGCCTCTCTCCCTTTCCCCCACCATTTCCGCCCTTCTTCTCCCCCTTGTTCCTCCGTCAAGTTCCTCCTAATCCTCCTATACGTGCAAACATATGATATTTGTCCTTCTCTGCCTGACTTATTTCGCTCAGCATAACACCCTCAAGGTCCATCCATGTTGCTACACATGGCCAGATTTCATTGTTTCTCATTGCCATGTAGTATTCCATGGTATAGATAAACCACATCTTCTTGATCCATTCATCTGTTGATGGACACTTAGGCTCTTTCCATGTTTTAGCTATTGTGGAGAGTGCTGCTATGAACATTGGGGTACATGTGCTCCTATGCCTCAGCATTTCTGTATCCCTTGGGTAAATTCCTAGCAGTGCTATTGCTGGGTCATAAGGGAGTTCTATTGTTAGTTTCCTGAGGAACCTCCACACTGTTTTCCAGAGGGGCTGTACCAGTTTACATTCCCACCAACAGTGTAGGAGGGTGCCCGTTTCTCCACATCCTCGCCAGCATCTAGAGTTCTCTGATTTGCTCATTTTAGCCACTCTGACTGGCGTGAGGTGGTATCTCAGTGTGGTTTTGATTTGTATTTCCCTGATGAGGAGGGATGCTGAGCATCGTTTCATGTGTCTGTTGGCCATCTGGATGTCCTCTTTGGAGAAGTGTCTGTTCATGTCTTCTGCCCATTTCTTCACTGGGTTGTTTGTTTTTCGGGCGTGTAGTTTGGTGAGTTCCTTATAGATTCTGGATATTAACCCTTTATCTGATATGTCATTTGCAACTATCTTTTCCCATTCCGTTGGTTGCCTATTAATTTTCTGGGTTGTTTCCTTGGCTGTGCAGAAGCTTTTAATCTTGATGAGGTCCCAACAGTTTATTTTTGCTCTTGATTCCCTTGCTTTTGGGGATGTGTCAAGTAAGAAGTTGCTGCGGTGGAGGTCAAGGAGGTTGTTTCCTGCTTTCTCCTCTAGGGTGTTGATAGTTTCCTGTCTCACGTTCAGGTCCTTTATCCATTTTGAGTTGATTTTTGTGCATGGTGTGAGAAAATGATCTAGTTTCATTCTTCTGCATGTTGCTGTCCAGTTCTCCCAACACCATCTGTTAAAAAGGCTGTCTTTTTTCCATTGGATATTCTTTCCTGCTTTGTCAAAGATCAGTTGGCTGTATACTTTTGGGTCCACTTCTGAGTTCTCAATTCTGTTCCATTGGTCTATGTGTCTGTTTTTGTGCCAATACCATACTGTCTTGAGGATGACAGCTTTGTAGTAGAGGCTGAAGTCTGGGATGGTGATACCTCCCGTTTTGGTTTTATTTTTCAGTATTACTTTGGCTATTCGGGGTCTTTTGTGGTTCCATACAAATTTTTGGATAGTTTGTTCTAGTTTTGAGAAGTATGCTGGTGCAATTTTGATTGGAATTGCATTGAATGTGTAGAGTGCTTTAGGTAGTAATGACATCTTAACTATATTTATTCTTCCTATCCATGAGCATGGAATGTTTTTCCATTTCTTTGTGTCTTCTTCAATTTCCTTCATAAGTTTTCTATAGTTTTCATCATACAGATCTCTTGTATCCTTGGTTAGGTTTATTCCGAGGTATTTTATGGTTTTTTGTGCAATTGTGAAGGGGATCAGTTTCTTGATTTCTCTTTCTGTTGCGCTTCATCGTTGGTGTATAAAAATGCAACCGATTTCTGTACGTTGATTTTGTACCCTGCAATTTGGCTGAATTCTTGGATCAGTTCTAGTAGGCTTCTGGTGGAGTCTGTCGGGTTTTCGATGTAGAGTATCATGTCATCTGCGAAGAGGGAAAGTTTGACTTCCTCTTTGCCAATTCTGATGCCTTTGATTTCCTTTTGTTGTCTGATGGCTGATGCTAGTACTTCCAGCACTATGTTAAACAACAGTGGTGAGAGGGGACAAGACTGTCAATTTTAAAAGATCTTGAGATTAGTGATTTTAAAGTATGTTGTAGGATTATCTTCTATCATAAGAAGTGTTATAAGTAGAACACATTCTTTCCAAGTGCACATGGAAAAGTAAGATAAACATGCTTGCTCATAAAACCAATCTCAATAAATATCCAAAAATTGAAATGATATAGAGTACATTCTTTGATCAAAACAATATAACAAAATTTAGTAGCCAATAGGTACCTAGAATATACTCAAAATATTTGGAATCTGAACCATATACCTTTGTACAACTATGGGCAAAAGAAGAAATTATGCAATTAAAAAATAATCAAAGCATAACATATCAAAAATCTGGGAATGTAGCATAACCAGTGCTTAAATGAAATTTACATTCTTAATTTAAATTTGTCTTAAATTCTTTATTTTTTTTAATGTTTTATTTATTTTTGAGAGACAGTATGAGCAGGGGAGGGTCAGAGAGAGACAGAGAGAGGGAGACACAGAATCCAAAGAAATCAGCTAGCTGTCAGAGCCCAATGTGGGGCTCAAATCCATGAACCGTGAGAACATGACCTAAGCTGAAGTCAGAAGCTTAACTGACTGAGCCACGCAGGCACCCCAATTCCTAAATTCTTAATTTAAACTCTTATTTTAATTTAAATTCTTAATTTAAATGAAGATATAAAGCCAATAATCGAAACTTCCATCTTGAGAAGCTCACAAGAATAGCAAATAAAACCCAAAGTTGAACAATAAAAATTAGAATGAAAATCAAGGAAACAAAAACCAGTAAAGAAAATCAACAAAATTTAATTCTTTGAAATTATTAAATTAATAAACTACTAGCAACACTAATCAAGAAAAAATAGAAATAGCTATTACCAGTATCAGAAATAAAAAAGTCAACATTACAGATTCTTAAGGTATTAACAGCATAAATTGCCAATAAATTCAACAACTTACATGAAATGACAAAATTCCATACAAATTACTAAAGCTTACATAAATAGAAATTGGCAATCTAAATAACTCAAAATCTATTAAAGAAACTGAATTTAAAATAATCCCCCAACCGAAGATTCCAGAGTCAGAAGGCCTCCCGGGCAAATTATACAAAATGTGTCAGAAGATATAATGGCAATCCTATACAAATGGTTTCATAAAATGAAAAGGGACTATTTCCTACCTTCTTTTACCAAGCAAACACAGAAATTTGATAAAGATAAAATTACTGATGGGTATCCATCATGAAACTAAGAACAAAAGTCTTTCTGAATATATTAGCAAATTGGGGCACCTAGCTGTCTCAGTCAGTAGAGCAGGAGACTTGATTGCAGGGTTGTGACTTTGAGCCCTACATTGGGTGCAGAGATTACTTTTAAAAAATAAAATCTTAAAACAAAATCGATATTAGCAAATTGAATCCAGAAATATATTAAAATAATGTACCATAATGAAGTGCAGTTTAACTCAAGAATGCAAGGTTGAATTTAACATTTGAAAACCAATATACTACATTTCCAGAATAAGGGGGGAAACCATATGATCATCTGAACAGATGAAAAAAAAAACCACTGAGAATACTCAATACCTCTTATGATAAAACCTCTCAACAAATTACAAATTCTTTAAAAACTTCAACTGTTAAAGGACATCTACAAAATCCATACCTATGATCATACCTAATGGTTAAATAGTAATCTTTTTACTCTAAGACCAGGAATAATGCAAAGATGTTCATTCTCACCAATTCTTTTCCAACTGCACTGGAGTTTCCATCCAGTGCAGTAAGAAACAGGCATAAAGATCAGAAAAGAAGAAATTAAAATACTAAAGATTTTAAGAAATTTATAAAAATACCAGTATGCAAAAAGACTACCTTTTTGAAGTTTTTTAAATTCATTTTTGAGAGAGAGAGTATGTGTGTGCGAGTGGGATGGGGCAAAGAGAGAGGGAGACACAGAATCTGAAGCAGGCTCTAGGTTCTGAGCTATCAGCACAAAGCCTGACATGAGGCTGGAACCCACAAACTGTGAGATCATGAGCTGAGCAGATGTTGGATGCTTAACCAACTGAGCCACCCAGGCACCCTACAAAAACTATTTCTACTAGAGATAACCACTGTTAATATTTTGATATTTTTATTTTTTTTGTGTATGAATATATATGGGTTTTTTTTCCAAAAATAAAATTTGTGATTGATTTCTCCACTTAATGATAGTGATCTATTTTCCATGTCATTAAATATTCTTAATAGCATTTTTCATTGTATTCCATTGTATGAATACTGAATGTTCTACCCACACTTTAATCAAAACCATTAAGTTGGATATGTAAATTTTTCAAAATTGATAGTCAAAATGTATTAACTTAAGACACATAATAGCTGGATATTTATATGTATCCATGACTCTTTGAGATAAATTCCAAAGAACACAATTTCTGAACATTATAAACACATTTTAAGATTCTGATTCTTATTGCCAGCTTCATGACAGGAAGTATATATCCCTTTTTATATTTAGAGAAATGCATGGATAGTAGACATTTTATGTGCTTTCCCCAAACCTTTTTATCTGCCTTTTTATAACATCCTCAATTTTCATGCAGCCTTCTCATCTCTCTCCCATCCAACCTATGTGCTTCAGTTGAAGGTGTCCCCCCTCTAGATCTGTGAATGAAAGATATAGGTCCAACCTAAGCTGAGCAATCTAACTAGCTAAAACCAGCTATTGGCTTAGGGACAGGCTCATGTCTCAAGTTGGGCCAATGAGACCAACAGAAATTGAGCATTTCTGTGAAAACAAATTCCTCTCCCTCTCTCATTCATCCTGCAAATAGCTAAGGCAACAGACAACCTCAGGAATTGTTGATAGCCTCAAGCCACCCTTAGGATGAACCTTCAACTGCAGAAAGCAAAAAGAAGATGTAAAAAAAAAAAACACAAAAACTAGGTTCTAGATTATACTGTTGAACTCCTGAAACAAGCGAATCTTCTGAAATTCAAGCAGTGGGAAACAATAAACATCATTCAAGTTATTTGAACTGGGCTTTCTGTTACTTGCAACCAAATATATCTGAATACAGAAAAGTACCTGTATTACTCTTCATGAGGCATGAAAATAATCTTTTAAAAGTATTGCCATACTGGGGCACCTGGGTGGCTCTGTTGTTTAAGCATTCGATTTGGTGTCCATGGGTTCAAGTCCAATGATGAGCTCTGTGCTGACAGCTCAGAACCTGGAGCCTGCTTCAGGATTTTGTGCCTCCCTCTCTCTAGGTCTCTCCCCCGACTTCTCCCCCATTCACATTCTGTCTCTCACTCAAAAAAAAAAAAAAACAAAACATTAAAAACTTTCTGTTAAATATTGCCATATTATATATTATTTTGATTTACATTTCTTTGACTACTAATGAAGTTTAAAACTGTTTTCAAAGGGGTACCTAGGTGGCTCAGTCAGATGAATGTCCAACTCTTAATTTCAGCTCAGGTCATAATCTCAGGGTCATGGGATTGAGCCATGCATTGCTCTTCAGTGAACATGGAGCCTAATTAAGATTCTCTCTCCCTCTCTCCCTTTGCCCCTCCCACCTGATCACTCATGTTCTAAAATAAAGTAAATAAGTAAATAAACTAAAGTTTATTGGATGTATGCATTTCTTCTTTGGTAAATTTTCTGTTAATATCTGTTATTTTTTTTCTATTGGTGTGTTCAAATTCTTTATTTCTAATAACTTAATACACAAAATATTAGTACTTCGTCACATGTATTAAGGTTGTTTTTAAGGTTAAGATTTTTCTTAATGTGTACTTTTGAGAAAAAGATAGAGCATGAGTGGAGGAGGGGCAGAGAGGAGGGAGACACAGAATGCGAAGCAGATTCCAGGCTCTGAGCTGTCAGCACACAGCCTGACACAGCGTTTGAACCAGGAACTGTGAGATCGTGACCTGAGCCGACATCCGACGCTTAACCGACTGAACCACCTAGGTGCCGGTTTTTAAGTCTATTGGTTGACTTTGTTTTTATATGGACAAAAGTATCAATAATTTCCTTTATAATTCTATCCATTAGTAATAAGCTTAAAAACTATATTAACACTTTAAGATAACATAAATAGTAAATACATTTATTGGAAAGACAAATAGTCACTGCTGACTCCTCAAATAATAATAGTGTGGAAGTTCAAATAAAAGAAATATTTCCAATCCAGAAAAAAAATACAAAGCTATTAAAGCCAAGGAGGCAAAGATCCAAGACTTGAGGAGAGAGACACCAGAAATCCAAGATGTGAATACTAAGAGTTCCAGAAAGAGTAAAGTAAAGCTATGGAGAGCAGACAATAATTGAATAATAGGAGAAATTTTCCCTGAGCTAAAGCCTGCAGAGGGAAAAGACTGAAGAGTTCCAGGTAAAACTGATAAGAAACATACCTTCAGGCATATTCTTAAGAATTTGTTAATTCCAAGGATTTAAAAAAAAGTATCACAATCCTCAAAGCAGAAAGCACAAGCAAGAGATAAAAAAAGGAAATTAGGCTGATAATCAGACATTCTTCTCCAACACTTTCGTGTTGATAATAATAGAATCACTTTTTTTTTTTTTAAGATTACTGAGAGGGAGAAAAAAAAATGAATCCTAAAATTTCTGGAATCCAGTTAAAATAGGAAACAAAGACATTTGTTAAAATTCAGTGAGTTGGATTGAGTATCACCTAATATACCATAAGATAAATTCTGATAATAAACTGGAATCATGTACTAAGTTATTTTAGCACAATTAAGAGTTGGAGCAGTGAGAGTTGAAGAGAAATGGTAAGGAAAAAAATATTCCTGGTTATTCTCTGAGAATTGCGAATAAGGAGAAAGAAGTGAATGTTTTTAAGAGCAAAATTCATTGTTAGAATAGTCTCTCTTGCAGACATCTTGTTCTAACATGAAAATAATGACGGTTGACATATATATGGTACTTATCATTTACCACAAACTGTTCTATGTGTATTACATATATTAAATCACTAATCCTCACAAAAACTCTATGAATAAAATTAAAGGTAAGCAAATAAACAAAAATGTAAACTATATAATCAAAGTAATTAGGTCTTAGCTTAAGAGAAACTTGCAATCAGTGCATTAAAAAATAAATCTAGTTATACCCTATTTAATATACAGGTATAAATAGAAATCCAAAAACAAATCAATGAGATTTCATATTAAAGAAAGTATTTGTGTTTATCACTTTTCCATCCTGAAATACACGAAAGCAATTTTTAAAAATTTAAAAATGCCCAGGAACCCTGACAAAGAATAGAAAGGTAGTCATTAAGAAATATTTTCAAGTATTTGAGCCTGGAAATTAATCACACTACTAAGCTCAGTTGATCAGAGAATACTAAACCTAAGCCAACAGCCACATAAGGTAATTGTTAGCTGCACAGTTCCAGTAGAGCAAATCAAGTAACTCTAAAGGCTGCAATTCAGGGAACTTGAGTATAAAGAAGAGTTAAAGTCCATACCCTAACTCTGCACAGTCATGACTAAAAGCTCAGCTCTACTATTTATCACCTGTGTAATCCCAGACAAATTCCTTAACCTCTCTGAGCCATTTCTTCATCTGGAAAATGAACATGCTGGCAAAATCTACTTCAAATTAGCAAATGTGAAGCCAGAAATTCATCATAAATTCTGATTAAAGATCAAGTATTAATAAGAGCTCCAAAAAGAGAAAATGGAAAGAAGTATATTGTTGACTAATCTTTTTAAAACCCTCTATAACTGAAGAACTTCAGTTTCCAGATTAAAAAGGCCTAGCTTTCCCCAATACAATAAATTCAAGGAGACCCCTTCAAGGCACATCATCTGTTAAAAAGAAAGAATCTGGAAATGTTTGAAGTGAAAAAAAAAAAAGCATTCTAAGTATTACAAGTTAGAATTGCACTTTATTTCCCAACAGCAACTCTGAACGCTAATGCTTTTCCCTCAAAAAGAAAAAAAAAGAAAAATGAAATTCCAATTTAGAATTTTAGATCTAGCCAAGTAGTAATATAATGGGGGAGTAAAGACATTTTCACACATGTAGTATCTCAAAAAAAAAAAATCTCCAATGCATTATTTCTCAGGAAGCTACTTGAGTATGTGATAAACAAAACTGAGAGCTTACAATTAGAAAGAGGAAGACTTAGAATACAGAAAATAGAGGATCCAACACAAAGAACTGGTAATGAGAATTCACGGAATGATGCTAAGGGAAGTTCCAGGGTAATGGTTGTGCAGTAGGTTTAGAAAGCAAGCAATCTATACTGGAGCACAATGTCCAAAGGTTTCAGAAGGAATGCTTAAATAAAGAGAATAGCACCAAGGGGCACCTGGGTGGCTCGATCGGTCAAGCATCTGGGTTTGGCTCAGGTCATGATCTTATAGTTTGTGAGTTCAAGCCCCCTGTCCGGCTCTGTACTAACAGCTTGGAGCCTTGCTTCAGATCCTATGTTTCCCTCTCTCTTCCTGCCCCTCCCTTCCTCATGCTCTGTCTCTCTCAAAAATAAATTAAAATATTGAGAGAATAATACTGACACATTATCAATTCTTAATCATAGGTACTTGGCAAATACTATGCAGCTGAATTAGTGATAGATATATATAGTAAAATAAAATAAAAATATAAAGCAATTACCAAATCCAGGAAAAACAAAACATTAATTTAAACAGGCAAGGTGTGAACACAGCACCAAAAAAAAAAAAAAAAAAAAATTCAGCCATTCATGTTTATGTAGTCATGATAATGAAGATTCTGATTATTTAATCAAATGTGATATATGTGTAAATAACAGAAGGAAGAAAAATGTATGCCTGGGAGTGGGGGATGGCATAAGAATACTAAATCTCATCAATATTTTCAAGAAGTCCACGGATGAAGTCTAAAATTGAGGGAAAAAAAGTCAATTACAGTATTTTTATTGTAAAATAAATCAAGAAATAATAAAATATTTAGTTTTTTTTAAATGACTGCCACTAAGGAATAAGCCTCAAGACTAAAAATATCTGTTACATTATGTCTTATATGCTTTGCAATATTATGTAGTATTATGTACTTTGATTAAAACAAAATGTAAATTTAAAACTATAACACCAAATGAAGGGATGGTTAAAGGGATTCCAGGCAGACAGAAAACAGAGAAGTGGCAAATTAACAGCAAAAATAGTGAAATATAAATTTTTTAATACTTATTTTTGAGAGCACATGTGCACAAGTACATAAGCAGGGGAGGAGCAGAGAGAGAGAGGGAAAGAGAGAATCCCCAGCAGGCTCTGTGCAGAGTCCCTCACGGGGCTCAATCCCACAAACTGTGAGATCATGACTTGAGCCAAAACCAAGGGCTGGAAGCTTAACTGACTGAGCCACCCAGGTGACCAAATGAAATATAAATTTAAGTATAAAATAAAAATATAGAGTAATAGGATAAAAGACAAAATTTTCAAGATGAATTTCAAAGATGAATGAACACACAGAGACCTGCTGCACCAAACGTACCAGAGCTAAACATATGAAAGAAAGCTTTTCAAAATGCAAATCTGACTATAATCCAAGTACAGAGATTTCCCAGCCATCATGGAGTAGCAGGAACCAGATTAGCCCTGCTGCCAAAAACAACTAGGTAACAGTCAAAATAAATGAAAAACAGTGTAAGACACTGGCTATTAGGCAGTGGAAAACAGTAATCCCTTCAAGATGCAAAACAAATACAATGAGCCCAAAGATTGCCCCCGTTTACCGCCTTGAGAGAGGTTCTAGGTCATTGTGCAGGGAGAGGAAAGAATGAGGCAGAACTCAGTGAACTTCCAGATTTGAGGAAATCTAGAATCTTAAATACAATGAAAACATATTTGAAAAGAAAAACAAAGACTTTTTCAGATATACAAAAGCTGGAAGAATTCATCGCCTGCAGACCTGCACTACAAGAAATGTTAAAAGAAGCCCTTTAAGGGCACCTGAGTGGCTCAGTGGGTTAAGAGTCTGACTGGTTCAGGTCATGATCTCATGGTTTAGGAGTTCAATCCCTCTATCAGGCTCTCTGCTATCAGCTCAGATAGCTCAGAGCCTGGAGCCTGATACAGATTCCATGTCTCCCTCTCTCTGGCCCTCCCCAATTCATGCTCTGTCTCAAAAATGTTAAAAAAATAAAAGCAGCTCTTCAAACAAAAGGAAAATGCCACCAGTTGGAAATAGGGGTTTAGATAAAGGAATTTAATTAAAATAACCAAAAATAATAACATGGGTAATAGATTTTTTCTTATTATTTAAATCTCTTTATAAGATACTTGACTGTTTTAGCAAAATAAACATAATGTGGTATTTCTAACATATGTAAAAGTATAATATATGACAATAGTATTACAAGTACAAAGAAATCCAAATCCAAGCTTTCGTTTGTTTTTACTAAAGGTGAACTGGTATAATGTCACTTAAATGCAAGTGGTGTTAAGTTAAAGATGCATACTATATACCCTAACAACTCTAAAAAAGTGAAATGGGGGTGCCTAGGTGGCTCAGTTGGTTAAGCGTCCTATTTGATTTTGGCTCAGGTCATGATCTCACAGTTCTGAGACTGAGCCCTGAGTCAGGCTCAGCACTGGGCTTGGAGCCTGATTATGACTCCTTCTTCTTCTTCTGCTCCTCCTCACTTGGATGCTCTCTCTAGCTCTCAAAATTAAAAAAAAAAAAAAAAATTAAGTGAAACAAAGAGCTCTTACAAACAAATTTTGGGTAAAATGAAATCATAAAAAGGTCCAATTAGTACCAAAGGAAAAAGAAAAAAGATAATAGGACAAACCAATAACAAGATGACAGATTGAAGCCTAAGCATAACAATAATCAATAAATATAAATGGTTTCCATACCCTAACTAAAAGGCAAAGATAGTCAGATTGGATATAAAACCAAGATTTAGCTATACTCTACCTACAGAAAACTCATTTTAAACATAAATTCACATACAGATTAAAAATAAAGGATGGATAAAGATAACTATGCTAACACTAATCAAAAGAAAGCTAGAGTGGTGAAATCACACTTATTACTAGATTTCAGAGTAAAGCCTATCATAGTTATATAGGGATCAATTTATTAGGATATAATAATCTTAAACTTCCATGCACCAAATCACACAGCCTCAAAGTACAAAAAGCAACAACTGAAAGAACTGCAAGTTGTAATACAGAAATGCACAATTATAGTTAAAAATCTCAATACCCATCTCCTAATAAATAGAACATGTAAATAGACAATCTGTAAAGATATGGAAGATTTAAATATAATCAAACAGTATGTATTGGTTGACTCTTCCAACAACAGAACATACATTCTTCTCAGGTGCACATAAAACATTTACCAAAACAGATCCTATTTTGCAGTATTAAACAAACATCAAATTTGTAAGGATTTAAGTCAAACAAAATATACTCTAGGACACCAGTGAAAGCGTATTAAAAAGAACACAGAGAAAAAGGTAAGAGTTAGCTGTAACATCAAATTCTATGTAACTCAGCCCAGCATAGGCTTCAGTTTAATTTAGGAGTGGTGTGCAGTGCTCTTCCTGGTACATATGCCATACCTTTATTTGTTTCCCTCCCCCATTCATAAAGACCACTCTTGTCCTCAGTACCCTCACACTTCAGGCTTACAGGGTCCTCAAGGTCTATTCCTCTTAGGAAAGGAAAACATTTCTTTCACATGCTGGCTGGCTCTCCTCATAATTTAATCTTAATCTATTTTACAAATCTCTCTCCTAGTTTCTGAATGTTAATAATAGTATGTCCTAGTTTACATTCCTTTGGTCATTTCAATCAGAATTTAGAAGGTATAGTTTAATGTCTACACTCAAATCACTTTGTTTAATCATAATTCACATGTCTTTTCTGACGTATCTTTATTTCAAAGCACCAAGAAATACAAAACTTCATAGAGTGCCTGCCTGGCTCAGACAGTGGAGCATGTTACTCTTGATCTCCAGATTGTGAGTTTGAGCCTCACCATTGTGTGTAAAGGTTACTTAAAAATAAAATCTTAAGATACATAGATATGTATACGTGTGTGTGTGTGTGTGTATCTTCGCAAACTTTCTTAGTTTATGAAACTGCACATTTTTCCCTCTGGATAATTACTTTCAAACATTTAAGCTAAAGTAAAAGGCCTTCCCAAATATGTAAATCAAGAAAAAATATACCCATAGAGTTAATAAGCATATTCTTCCTGCATTGCCTTAATAAAAGTGGTGGTGAAAGATATTCAGAATTTTCAGAAGCCAAGTTAAAGGGTGAAACTTGGGTAAAAAAAGGGAGAAGGACGAAATTACTGACAAACCAAATAGCTAAAGCCCTTGTTCAATCACAGCCTTAAATGTGTGCAAGAGTACACACACACACACACACACACTCCCTACTTCTTTATTAAAATGCATAAAGCAGCCAGAAGCAGGAGCACCAATAAATTCTTCTGTATAAGCAGAATTTTTTAATGGCTCCCCGAACACTAATAACCACTGCTCTCTTATGTGTACTTGACTCTGTTTAACCTTTTTCTGGTGCTTTTTAACTTCTCCAAGTCAGGTACTAATATGGAACTAATGTGGGCTTTATTTTCCCTAAAGGAATAGCAAAAAGAGCAGTGCACATTATCGTAATAGCACAAGTCCTTCTAGTAACGGTAGGACTTTAGATCAAAGCCTATGCATTACAGCCCAGGAAAAGAACTTAATAACAATTGCAAGGTTAAGCAATCTTGTTTTTAAATATCAGATATTTCACTGAGGATCAGTCTCTCTCTCTCTGTCACACACACACACACACACACACACTTGGCTAGCCAGTGACCCAGTAGGAGGGAAAATGGACATCCTCTCCATCTTGGCTAAGTTGCTGCTGACCTCCAGAGCAAGGATATCCATTCAATGGCTGACCATCACGGCCTGACAATGATGAAGAACGGCTAGAAATATGAACGCTTTTTATCTTTGGAAGATCAAATTTTGAGATGGTTCTCACTGCTGGAAATAACAATTTAAGTGAATGGGATAGGGACAATGTCATGGTTCCATATCAATGACACACATCAATATTCCAGGTTCCTTATGAGTTGCAAACTTGAAATGTATTAAAACATATCCCAAACTCAGCATATCTGCCTGTTTCATCTTCATTTAAGGTTTTTTTCCCTTTTTCTTTGTTTTCTGTGGTGGTTTTTTTTTTTTTTTTTTTTTTTTTTTTTTTTTTTTTTTTNTTTTTTTTTTTTTTTTTTATGGCTTTTCTCTCACAGGATACCCTGGAGATTCTAAAACAATTCCATGGTAAAAATGAACAAGATGCATCAAGTTTTTTTTGTTTTGTTTTGTTTTTGCCTACTGACTTTTAGCTGCTGGATACTTTTCAATTATTTTATTTTTCTAATACAGAGGTCACCTCAGTATCCTGACACTAGGTAGTTGTTTTCCAGATGCATTAATCCATTTCCTGCTGAGCTTCTGCAAAAAAAGGAATTCATTGGACACTAGCAGAGAAAAGACAAGGGAAAAATTAAGGGAGAACAAGTAAATAAATAATTTAAACAAAAAAGAATATCAAGAACAAAATAAATGGCTGTATGTTGGTATGCATGTATATATAAACAAGAGATGAGTAAAATTGGATAGGAAGAGGGGTCCAAGAACCAAGATATATTTCTTTAAACACAAAGAAAGAAAAAAGTGACAATGTGCTGGTCTTTGGTGAAACGTAGCCACGTTATGGTTCTTATCTAGGTCTGATTTAAATATCATCTTGATAGAACTGAATTTATCACTTCTCTCACCTGAATAAAAACATGGCCACCCAACAGTCCATAACAATAAAATTAGTTGCTTCCAGTACTAGCTCAGTATCTTCATCAAAGCTGTAGTCAGATATGTTGCTAGGCCAACATAGATTTAAATCATTGCTCTGACATCCTATATTTGTCATACCTGGAAATGCATTAAGTTTGCACTCATAATTATTTTCAGGCAGAGGATCACACAGGCATATGAACCTGGGTAAGAGCTACTTCTTATCTAAAGTTAACTGGGAAAACTAAAACACCCTCTATGGTACCTATCTACGCACATAAGTTGAGACATATTTCCTTTTGTTTGTTAATTAGAAGATAATTGAAATGACTAGAATAAGCATATACACTTAGTACATAAATTCTGAAATACTCTTATAAGCATTTTTGAAAATATAGCCTGAAAGAGATCATTTACAACATGATACCCAAGATAACCTGTAACCACAACAGTGATAATAAAGACATTAAAAAGATGCAAATATCCGGCTAATCAGCCAAAATGATTTTGACTTCTGTATCTCATTTCCTTTCATTATACTTATGTAATAAAAACTTGCATCAAACCAATGTATTTTATGAATAATTTCCGTCTCATTTCTGTATGTAGTAACTAATAACTATCGAAACTGCTGAATTTCTGTGAGTTTTCCTATCTCTCCATCACTCTTTAAAATGAGCAGCAGCACTGATGGATGTGGCGGGGAGGAGGGATGGGCATGGAGGAGGACACTTGTGGGGATGAGCACTGGGTGTTATGTGGAAACTAATTTGACAATAAACTATTTGTAAAAAACAAAACAAAACAAAAAATAAATAAATAAAAATGATAAGCCTCAAAAAAAGAATAAATAAATAAAATGAGCAGCAGCACATCAGATGCCTGGGTGGCTCAGTTAATCATTCAACTTTGACTCAGGTCATGATCTCAGTTTATGTGTCCGAGCTCCACATCGGCCTCTGTGACAACAACTCAGAGCCTGGAGCCTGCTTCAGATTCTGTGTCTCCCCCTCTCTTTTACCCTCCCCCACTCGCACTCTGTGTGTCTCTCTCCTGAAAAATAAACAAAAATTAAAAATTTTTTAATTTTAGTAAATAAAAAATAAAAAAGCAGCAGCACCAAGTTAATTATGAGATCTTAGTTATGAAAAATCTTTATCAATATGTTGGTGATAATTGAGTTAGAGTGACGAATGTAGTTCTAGGTCAACTTTAATTAGGACAATGGTAACAGTTAGCTGGGATGGTAACCTCTGTTACTGAGAGCTTATCTATGTGCAATATACTGATCTGCTGTGCTTTTATTATTCCCAATTTATAGATGAAAAACTAAGGCTTACAGCAATTAGGGATTTTGATTCACAGGGCTGACAGCCAAAATTTGAATGGTGGCCAGTCTAACTTCAGAGATAATCCTTATCTCCACTTGCGTCACTAATACTGAGCCAAAAAACACAAGTAGAGGATTGCTATTCACACATGTTCTGCTATTTATGTAAAACTGTGTATCCTTCTGTGCATCCTAGAGTTTGTTTCAACTAAATCTCAAAGGTCAGTACTTTACAAAAATTCTAAAGAACCTATTTCTGATTTGAACCACCAATATGGCCAAGAACTGGAATTTTTACTTGCATGTTGTACCTGGAAAATAATCACTGATAGCATCATCTTCAATGACAAAGAACAGTAACAAGAAATCTAAGCCATTTTCTTGAAAATTTACAATTTTTTCCTACTATAGCTGTGTAATTTTTTAAAAATACAGAACTCTTTAAACTCCTGCTACATCAATTCTGCATTCCTTCTTAAGTGGCCAGCTTTCACAAAGGGCAGACGGGGTTTCCAGCTCCACACAGTAATAACAGTGACAATAATACCTTGCATTTCTATAGCTCCTTTTCTCCAAGGAGCTCCAAGTTATTGGATTAGCTCCACCAGTTTTCTTTGCCAAAACACATCCAAGTATAATATTACCTTTTATTACTGTGCGTTATAAGGAGAGAAAAATATTTCAAATGCAAACAGTATGCTAAAGAATCAACAAATATAGATTATCCCTTAATGCCAACACATTTTGAGAAAAATGTACATATGTTAACACATTCTTCAAGCCCATTATTAGGAGAATTCTTGATTTCTTTTCACCTTTCACTCAATTTTATTTCCATAGCTAATGGCTACCAGTAAAGTTTTAACTATCTCAATGTTTGGTTAATGCACAAGGAGATAATCAAGTTGGTATTTTTGTACTTTATTGTGAAACAGTATAGAAAAATAGGTCTGAATGTGGAGAAGCTTTTTTCTCTTAATTAAGTGGCATCTTTAAAAATATTCTGTGCAAAGAGAAAAAACAAGTTATCTATAAATTCAGAGGCAGCTAACCATTTTCCTGCAGAAACCCAAGAATGTAATCTGTGAACTTAGTTGTAAGTTTACTTCTACCATAAGCATTCCCTTGTCATACTGAAACACTCAAATGCTTTAATCTGCCTACACAGTGCTGACTGAAGCACAATGGCTGAATAACTTTCACTCTTATAACTAAGCAAAGCATCAACCCAAACACATTTTTTTTCTTAGAAAATATTTTAATTATGTGAACAATATGATGCTGACTGATCCACATGACTTCCTTCTTTCCTTCCAGAAATATCCGTACAACTGAGGATCCAGACAGCCAGATGTGGAATATTTACTTTTGTGATCTCATTGTTTATGACAGTCAAGTCAAACAGAAACTTTTCTGTGAATCAACCCGTTTCCCAGTCACTGTGTATGAATGCTCCTGTGGACATTTGTTGTAAATAGTTTGACCACATTTGTCACATGTCTGGAACTTACTTCAGAGGCAAAATGGGGATATGCAGCATATGGGCTTAGAATTCACAAAAAGCTCTCTCGTGAGGGGAAAGATTAGAATTACATGATCACAACAGAGGAAGTTGTTAACTCAGCAATTCCAGACAGAGTGTCCTGCCAAGCACCAGAGGGTGAAACGGGGGAGATGGAACAGGGTAAGAAATTAAAACAGGAGACCAGAATGTCACAAATTAAAAATGATAGTGACAAAGTGAAAGTTATAACAATGACTAAATATACTATATCTGTATAGTAATTTTTACAGTCCTATTATCTGTATAAAGGACAGTATGTGATAAGAATCTACAGTAAGAATTAACCACAGGATTTCATTTCTCCCCCATAAAAAGAAGTTTCTAAGACCAAACAAGTTGATTTTGTAGATATTTTTAATGGCCAACATTTGCAAATATGTTTTCAGTGCCCTACCATATGCCTACTAGTGTACAGATATCTAAATAAACATTAAGGAGGAATAATTAATTTAAAACCCCCTACAGGACACCTGGGTGGCTCAGTCAGTTAAGCATCCAACTTCAGCTCAGGTCATGATCTCGCTGTCCGGGAGTTCGAGCCCCACATCGGTCTCTGTGCTGACAGAACCTGGAGCCTGCTTTGGATTCTGTGTATTTCTCTCTTTCTCTCTCTCTCTCTCTCTCTGCCCTTCCACTGCTCACATTCTATTTCTCTCTCTCAAAACACACACACACACACACACACACACACACACACACACAGTGATTGGTCTACATTAACTTGTCCAAGCTTCCTTGTTACAACCAACAGAATGTCAGCTTCATTAAAAATATTAGCTACATATATAAAATATGGAAAACTTAGCATGATTCACAATACAGCTTTTTCTTTTAATGTTTATTTTTGAGAGGGAGAGAGAAAGAGAGAGGCACAGAGTGTAAGTTTAAGTGGGGGAAGGGCAGAGAGAAAGAGACAGAGACCCAGAATCCAAAGTATGCTCTAGGGTCTGAGCTGTCAGCACAGAGCCTGATGTGGGGCTCGATTCACAAACTGTGAGATCATGACTTGAGATAAAGCTGGACACTTAACATACAGCCATCCAGGTGCCCCCACAATACAGTTCTTATTCCTCTTTTTGAAAATATTATTATCAATACTGTCCAAGAGGAACAACAGATCTCTTGGATGTAATGGCATATCCAATAAGTAAAGTACTAGCTAGAGGTGAAATTTTTCTTTAATACCCAGCACACCAAAGAAAACCTACCGTTTTTCAAAAGGGTGATTACTATCATCTTTAAAAGCTCTCTATTCTCTACTGGTGATAAAATTAGAACAGATTTGAGGGTAATTTTTAGAGGTAGGTTGTGTTTTGAAAGATAGCCACAACACACCTTTTGCAGTGAGGCCTTGCCACTTTCCCCTAAGGAGGCAGAGTTTATTTCCCTCTCCCAAACTCTGGACTGGCTCTGTGATCTACATTGACGATGGGATCAATCCAGATGTGGTAGAAGTGACATTTAAGACCCATAGGTAGGGTCTTAAAAGAACTACAGCTCCTGGCTGGGCACAGTTCAACCCATCCTTCAAATATGCTTTCCTGCCTTATTTCTTGCCAGAGATGGTACTAAGTAACAAGGGCCACCTGAAATCCTGAAGCAATAGCTTTAATGTCTAAAGAAACTCTTCTCTAATAAGAAATATACCAACTTTCTTTTTTTTTTTAATTTTTTTTAATGTTTTATTTATTTCTGAGAGAGAGACACAGCATGGGCAGGGGAGGATCAGAGAGAGAGAGGGAGACACAGAATCCGAAGACAGGCTCCAGACTGTGAGCTGTCAGCATAGAGTCCAACGCAGGGCTCGAACCCACAAACTGTGAGATCATGACCTGAGCCAAAGTTGGACGCTTAACCGACTGAGCCACCCAGGCACCCCCCAACTTTCTTAAAATTCCCAAAAAACATCCATGTAAAAAGTGCTCAAACATCTTTCTATTGGTGTTGGGGAAAGGAAAAGTCCTCAGAGCTTAATAAAATCAGTTGGAATACCAACTCTCCCAACATTATTTGGGTCTCTATTTTGTCACCTCTCAGTTTTCTATTTTGTTGTAAATTTTAATTAAAACAATGATTATAAGAATTCAAGGAGATATGTGGGAAAGGGCTTACAAGTGGTCAGAAGAGTGCAAAAATATATGAGAAATTATTCAGTAAGCTATTCTTTACCTAGTAAGACTCTTTTAGGGTTTTTAAAATGTAGGCACCCCTACATAGTAAGCTTTTAATCTCATATAGAAATGGCACTGGATTGTTAAATCCAGCTTTCAGGAAGCATGAGCTGGATTGTGCCTTTCCCAGAATTAGGTTGCCAAGTCCAAGTATAGCAGACTCAACAGGCATTTGCCTTTGTGTATTCACTCAACAAACAGTAATTAGGCATTGATAATACAGCTTGGCACTGCCTTTCACATAGAAACAAGTATCAACAAAACAAAATCTATGCTCTTTTAGAACTTTCATTTCCATGACTAGAGACACATTTTAATGCTATTAAGTGCTAAGAAAAGAATAAATCAATCTAAGTAAAAAGAGAGTAACCAGGAAAAAAAGGAACTATTTTAGGGAAGGCCTCTCTGGTAAGGTCACTTTGTGTGAAGACCTGAAGGGAGTAAATCAAGCACATATATGCAGAAAGATACTCAAAATGGTGGCAACAACCAGTGCAAAAACCCTGAGGTAGGTCATGCTCACTATGTCTATGACCAGCAGGGAGGCCAGGGCAGCTGCGGTAGAGACAGTGAGAAAAGCAAGACTTGACAACAAAGAGTCAGAGACGTCCAGACAAGGTGAGGGGCTAGTGGGCTGTGGCAACAACTTTACATTCATTCCTAGGGAGAAGAGACAGCAATAGGTTTTGAAGAGAGGAAAAGCACAGCCCCATCTACCTTTTTAAAAAATCATTCTGCCTGGGGCGCCTGGGTGGCTTAGTCGGTTAAGCGTCCAACTTTCGCTTGGGTCATGATCTTGTGGTTCGTGGGTTCGAGCCCCGTGTCAGGCTCTGTGCTGACTGCCAGCTCAGAGCCTGGAGCCTGTTTCAGAGTCTGTCACTCCCTCTCTCTCTGACCCTCCCCTGCTCACGCTGTCTCTCTCTCTCTCTCTCAATCTCTCCTAGCAATAAAAAAACATTTAAAAATTAAAAAAAAAAAATCATTCTGCCTGACAAGAGAATACATTATGAAAGGCAAGCAGGAACCTTCATAGAAGCTTTTGCATGGTCCTCACAAGAGATGGGGAGCCTTAAGATAGGCTATAGTTGTCATAGGGTGACAAGTGGCTGGATCCTGAATCCATTTCAAAATCAGAGCCAGTGAATTTGCAGATAGATCAGGGATAGTGGGAGGGGGGAAAACAGTAGTCAAGAAAGACACGGACTGTATGGTTTCCAAAATAGAAAACCAAGCAAAACAAAAAGTGGAGGGTAGTAATTTTGAGATTGCTTTCCTGAAAGATAGCCAAAAACTTGGTCATTTTTAACACCAGGTTTTCCAGGTCCTTCCCCCCACCCCCTAAAAAAATACATGTCAATAATTTCTTTACGAATGATTTAACTGTCATATAAATGTACTAACTTGGGGAAATGTTAGGAGATGCATAAAAGTAACTCAAGTTCTATTTTATTTTTTCTTTAGTTAAAACTTTATAACTAAGCACAGCTGCAGACTGCTCAGGCATAATTATAGTTCCACCTGGCAGGCAGGCACCTTGGTTTGAAGCATAGCATTTCATTAATAAAATGAAAGAATGTGTGAAACTGTATTTTTAAACAGTTGAAATGGAAGGAGAAGCATAGGTGGCAGGCTGTCTTGGCTAGACCACAACCTAGTGTGTTGAAATGTCACACGAACATCACCTGTCACACTTCCCGCCTGAGCAGAAATGAGGCTGCCTTACCATGGGGTGTTCAGGTATTACACTAGGGCTTCTTAACATGGATGCTTGTAAATTCACAGCGTTCCAGAAAAGGAAAAGACACAACCAATAGGCGTCCTTACTCTACCGATTCTACGAACGACATTGTGTTCTGGAGAAACCAGGCTACCAAGAAGCAGTAATCAAAGAAAATATGTACAGTACACTTCAGACCTAGGCCCTGGGATGTGAGCAAAGTCCCTTCAAGTGCAAGGGTTCTACCCAGCCAGGCCATGGCTGGTGCGGCCCAGACACCATACCCCTTTGTGTAGCCAATGATGCTGCATCTTGCCAGATCTGTGTTGCCACACAGTAGATCAACCCTTTTCTCCAGTCAGAGAAAACCATGCCTCCTTAAAGACAAAAGAAGCTGGGGCACCTGGGTGGCTCAGATGGTTGAACATCCAACTTTGGCTCAGGTCATGATCTCACGGTTCCTGAGTTTGAGCCCCACATCCGGCTCTGTGCTAACAGCTCAGAGCCTAGAGCCTGCTTTGGATTCTTTGTCTCCCTCTCTCTTTGCTCCTCCCCTGCTCTCACTCTCTGTCTGTCTCTATCTCTCTCTCAAAAGTAAATAAACATCTAAAAAAAAAAAAAAAGAGAGAGAGAGAGATAAGAAACAAAAATGATTAAATACAAACAAACAACAACAAAAAATAACCATTCTAGACCACAGCTATAAGATCTTATAGCATAGGTAGGGTTATCTGATCTTCTAGCATAGGTTATTTGGCAAACTGTGTTTTCAGTGCAATGGGAGAAACGCCCTGGGGGCCCTGTGACAGTATGTAGGCTGCTGAGGAGGCTGTAGCATGCTTTCCCAAACCAAATATTGTGAGTGTTACAGAGCATCAGGAGGTTTGGATGCCAGAGCGGTTAGTATTGGGCCAGGCCCCTGCCCAGGGCAGAGTGATATGTGTGCAGAAGGTGCTAGATCTATGTCACTCCCTTTCCCTTCAGCTGCCACTCACACAGACCATGACTGTCTTGAACTAGAGATGCTCTAATGTCTCAGGAATCTGCATATTACTTTTACTGTGTAAATAAAGCTCCTTGGTTCAGTATCCCCTCCCCCCAGAAAGAAAATGCAATGTGTGCTAAAGATGAGAATTATACTGACCACTGTTCAATTTCTATTTGCTCAACTACTTGTATTTTACCATATTATTATATTCTTGCATACACTAACTAGCACTAGAATTTCCACAACATGACATTTTCAACTCCTCCTGGAGCTACCAACAAAATCCAAATACTTTATGAAAGATAGCAAAAATCTATGTTTGCTCTCTGTGTAGTCTCATCTTTGATAAAAAAAAATGTAATCTTATATTGTTTTAACTTACGCATCCTACAAATAAGAATAATTAGATTTTCTAACTAGACTCTAATGTTACACATACTAAAGAACAATGCTTCAAAACAACTAAAGTATGTTTTCAGAAATGAAAGAATTAACAAACCACTATTACAGCACTTGTTTTTCAAAATAGCCCTCTTAAAAACCTACAGGTAAGTGGGGCACCTGGGTGGCTTAGTCAGTTAGGCCTCCGACTTTCGCTTAGGTCATGATCTCGTGGTTCGTGGGTTCGAGCCCCGCGTCGGGCTCTGTGCTGGCTGCCAGCTCAGAGCCTGGAGCCTGTTTCAGTCTATGACTCCCTCTCTCTCTGACCCTCCCCTGCTCACGCTCTCTCTCCCTCTCTTTCCTATAAATTAAAAAAAAAACAAAAACCTACAGGTAAGTAAATGAAAGTAATGTTTATGAATAGCAATTTAAGAAGTTATTTATTATCTCTATGGTATTTTTTTCAAACTCTAATATTTTTAATTAATTCAATGGTAAAATTAAAAAAAAACATTTCCTGTGGTTACAGGAAATGAAAAAATTAATAAAAACAAAGCCAAAAACTATTCACTTAGTAATTTTAAAACTCTCTTCCGAATAACTCAACATCTAAGAATAAAATTATAGACCATGAAGAAATTAACAAGGATTCCCACTGGAAAGAATGTGAACTTCCAGGAAGAATGACAGATTCCAGATCTGGGACAGGTGTTGGTACAAGGTAAGCCTGGGACATCTTGTCCCCTAAACAGAAAGATATCAAAAAATTACAAGTATCACATGAACAAGACCTTAGGAATTACTACAAAATCCCAAAATGGCCAAAGATGAGTGCAACGGTATGAACACTGAACAAGTAATGGATTAAAACATAGCAAATATAGTAAAATCTATCCACTTGTAGTAATACTTTTAAAGTTGTCACTGTTCGAGGTTTCTAGAGCACCAACCCATTCTGAAAAATGTTAAATGAAAGATTCAAGAACTTATCCTATTATTCTCCACAAAATCTCTTCCAAAAACATTTAGTTGATATAAAAAAATAATAGAATTGAAATCACTTTGTAACTCCTAATAAAATAATTTATCTGGAGAATGATCATGGATAGCTATTAGAAACATAAGGTACAACAAACAAGTACAACACTTGTGCCCAGTGATTAATCTTAGTATTACAAGACAAATAATCAGACATTATGGGTCTCTTGATAGGATAACAAGAAGGGCACACAATGCTACCTATGAGAGATTCGTGCCACAATGATTAAATCCAAACCTAAACCTGATCAAGTTTTTAGTTGTGTCCACCAGTTTACAGGAAGTAGAGATACATGGACATGTGAAATATCATCATGAGGATAAACATCAGCTACATTTTAAGGAACAAATGCCCAAGGGGTGCCTGGGTGGCTCAGTCAGTTGAGCATCTGACTTCGGCTCAGGTCATGATCTCATGGTTCGTCGGTTCAAGCCCCACATCGCACTCATGGCTATTAGTGCAGAGTTAGCTTCAGATTCTCTTGTCCTCCGCTTTCTCTGCCTCTCCTCAACTTGTGCTCTCTCAAAACTAAGTAAAACATTTTTTTTAATGTCCACTTCTGGGGCACCTGGGTGGTTCAGTCAGTTAAGCATCCAACTTCAGCTCAGATCATGATCTCATGGTTCATGGGTTCAAGCCCCTCTTCGGACTCTGTGCTGACAGCTAGCTCAGAGCCTGGACCCTCTTTCAGATTCTGTGTCTCCCCCTCTCTCTCACCCTCCCCTGCTCATGCTGATCCTCTCTCTCTCTCTCTCTCAGAAATAAATAAAACATTAAAAAATGTTTTAATGCCCATTTCTTGGGGCACCTGGGTGGCTCAGTCAGTGAAGCATCCGACTTCGGCTTAGGTCACGATCTCACAGTTAGTGGGTTCAAGCACCCCGTCGGGCTCTGTGCTGACAGCTCAGAGACTGGAGCCTCTTTCAGATTCTCTGTCTCCCTCTCTCTCTAACCCTCCCCTGCTTTCGCTGTCTCTCTCTCTCTCAGAAATAAATAAAAAACATTAAAATTTTTTTAATAAATAAAATGCCCATTTCTTTACCAAAAAATAAAAACCAAACAGGAGGAGCAGGAGGAGAAAGGACTGGTACAGACCAAAAGACACCTATCAGCCAAATGCCATGAATGGGTCATATTTGTTTGCTGATTCTAACAAACCAACTGTAAAAAGATATTCACAGAGGAAGTGCGGAAAATTTAAACATTGACTGGCTATGAAATGATATAAATAATTTGATACTTTTCCATTTGGAGATAATGATGTTTATTTAAGAGTCCAAATCTGTTGCAAATGCAAATAGAAGGATTTATAATAATATGTCTGGCTTTGCTTTAAAACAACCCAGAAGTGTGGGGGTGTATGGTATGGATAAACAAGACAGGCCGTATTTATTAAAATTGGTGGTATAAAACTAATGGCTTCATTATTCTAGTCTTTCTACTTCCTTGAATGATTCAAGTTTTTCATAATAAAATGTTTGTTAAAGGGAATGAATGACAGTAAGAATACCACACATCGGGGTACCTGGGTGGCTCAGTTGGTTAAGGCATCCAGCTTTTGACTCAGGTCATGATCTCATGGTTTGTGTTCAAGCCCTGCATAGGGCTCTCTGCTATAAGCACAGAGCCCGCTTCAGATCCTCTGTCCTCACTCTCAGCCCCTCCACGACTCGTGCTTGCTCGCGCGCATTCTCTCTCTCTCTCTCTCTCTCAAAAATAAACAAACATTAAAAAAATACCACACATCAAAATGTGAGATGAGGAGTGATGTCATCACCATGGCCTAAGACTTCCCTTGTTTTGTACCCCATCCCCAACAATGCAATTCAGCATCTATCCATAGAAAAAAGTGGGAACTACAGGATCCAGTACCATATAGCAAGGGACTCAAGAGCAGTCTCACCCACCCATGTACCACCTAATAGGCATGTAGATCTCAGTCCTGGCTATGGACCTGCAGTGGCCTGTGAACCAGCTACAGCCCCTTTTAGCCATAATCAGAGACCCCTGGAAAACACTGTCCTAGACAATCACCCATGGTCAAGGAAAGCATAGTTGACATTCTGGTAAATAGAGAAGTTCCAGTACACCACTGGAAAGCAAAAACTATTAGGTGGGATACATTAGAGAAAGTAAGAACAGTTCGACTTTACCTGCACCACCCCTCTCACAAGACAGCACAGCATAGAGAGATCTCAGCCTCTGGTTTCTCTTGCCATAGAAAGCGAAAGCAAGTAAGTAAGCACCCAGCTTCTCCAGCTGTGTGGGACAATGCCAAAGAGGCTTCTTTCTTTCCCCATCCCAAATACTAAATTATGAGCTGCGTGACTGGGAGGCAAAATGAGGCTACAAGAGCATGATGGGACACTAATAAAGCAATAAGGGGATCCTGTAAACCGCATTGTGGAGTTCCTCAAGAAGCCTACTCAAGATCTTCTGGGAAAGCATTACCTGTGGATTTCCTCCAAGATGCCTGCAGGCACTATCAGTACTCAGCGTACCTCACCCACACACATCCCAACTCTGTGGCCAGCTCCCTGTGCACTCTTTCAGCTGCACTAGTGAGAGCAAGCTTTGGAAGATGGCTAGTGACCATAAAGCCAGCTCAAATTTGTCAGCCATGGAGAGGCCACAAACTAAAGCTTTAACACTATGTTTTGGACAACAAAAGGAAGGCTCATCAGCACACAGTCTAGTGCCTTGCATCATCAAGAGAAGTAGAAGTATTCTACCAAGAGTAAACCTGAAGTGTACAACAGGTATATCTGCAGAGGGTCTGGGAAACCCTCATATCATAGCAGATATGACAGAAAGGTATTTCTCTCCTGAAGGCAATTTATTTCTAGGTAAAACTAGAAGAGGTGACTGCTACCTCAAATGAGAAGCAATACACACTTGATGAAACATGAGAAATTAGGGAAATATAACATCACCAAAGGATCACAATAATCTTCTAGTAACTAATCCCAAGGTTATGAAGATTTGTGATTTACCCAATCAAGAATTCAAAATAGCTGTTTTAAGAAAACTCAATGAACTATAAGACAGAAAGATAATCAATGAGATCAGGAAAATAATACATGTTAAACTGAGAAGTTTAACAAAGCAATCAAAACACAGCCAGATAGAAATTCTAAATCGATAAATATAATGGAACAAGTGAAAAATGCAATAGAGACCATCAACAGTAGGATGTGTCCAGGAAAAGAAAGAATCTATGAGAAAGAACACAGGAACTGTGAAATTAGTTAGAAAAGAACAAAGAAAAAATATTAAGGAGTGATAAAAGCTTACATGATCTGTGGGATAATTCACTGTGTGAATTACTCAAGTTCAAGAGAAGAGAGAGAAGAGGGAAGAAAGCTTATTTTAAGAAATAATGGATGACAATTTTTTTACAAATTTTTTTAATGTTTTATTTATTTCTAGGAGAGAGAGAGAGAGACAGCGTGAGCAGGGGAGGGTCAGAGAGAGAGGAAGTCACAGACTCTGAAACAGGCTCCAGGCTCTGAGCTGGCACTCAGCACAGAGCCCGATGAGGGGCTCGAACCCACAAACCGCAAGATCATGACCTAAGCGAAAGTCGGACGCTTAACTGACTAAGCCACCCATGGCCCCATGGATGCCAATTTTCTAAATCTGCAAAGAAACTGTGAGCTTCAATTTCCTGAAGCTCACTGGTCTCCAAACAATTTAAAGAGATCCTCTTCAAAACTTACTAAATGAAGCTTTCAAAACTCAGATACAAAAAGAGAATACTAAAAGCAAAAAGACAAAAGAAGTTTGTAGTTTGTAACTTAGAGGAAAACCCCCAATGAGGCAGAAACCTCACAGGCCAAGAGAGTAGAAGGGTACATTCAAATGACAAAAAGAACAAAAACAAAAACAAAAAAACCCTGCCAACCAAGAATACTTAATTGACAGAGTTATCTTCTAAAAATGAAGATAATAAAGACCTTCTCCAACAAACGCTGAGGATATTTTTTACCACTAACTTACAAGAAAGCAAGAAGTTCCTCAAACTGAAATGCAACAATACTAATTAGTGACATGAATATAATACACTGATAAAAGTATACAGTCAAATTGAGAATACTCTAATACTAAACTATGTTGATGTATTAACCACTCAACTCTAGTATAAAGATTAAAGGACAAGAGTATTTTAAATAACTACAGCTACAATAATTTGCTAATAAAAAACACAATATGAAAAGAGAGAAGTGTGACATCAAAATTATGGGGGAAAATAAAAAGGTAGAGTTTTTGTATGTGATTAAAGTTTAACCATTATCAGTACAAAATAAATAAAACATCATAGAGCTGTAACAATTTAGGTCCCATGGTAACCACAAATCAAAAACTTACAGCAGATTCACAAAGGGCAAAGAGAAGAGAATGAAAGCACACCACTTCAGGCAATCATCAATTAACAAAAGGCAGCAGCAAGAGAGGAAGAAAGGAAAAAGAAACCTATAAAAAAGTCAAAAAACATTATAACGGCATCAGTAACTCCTTACTATCAATAATTATTCTAAATGTAAATGAGCTAAATTCTCCTATCAAAAAGTATAGAATGGCTGGACTAGAAAAAAAAACAAGGGTGCCTGCATGGCTCAGTTGGTTCAGCACCCGACTTCGACTCAGGTCATGATCTCATGGTTCATGGGTTCGAGCCCCACATCGGGCTCTGTGCTGACAGCTAGCTCAGGGCCTGGAGCCTACTTCAGATTCTGTGTCTCCCTCTCTTTCTGACCCTCCCCCGCTCACACTGTATGTCTCTCTTTCTTTCTCTCAGAAATAAATAAAACATTAAAAAATTAAAAACAAAAAATAAACCAAAAAAAAAAAAAAAAAGTAACAACAAAAAGACCCAACCCAACCATCATCTGCCTGAAAGAGACTCACTTTGGCTTTTAAGGACATCCTTGGCTCAACGTGAAGTGATGGAAAGATATTCGATGAATAGGAAAATCAAAAGAAAGAGTAGCTATGTTTATTTAAGACAGAACAGATTTTTTTTTAGTTCATTTATTTATTTACTTGAGAGATAGAGGGAGTCCAAGCAGGAATGGGGCAGAGAGAAAGAATTCCAATCAGGACCTTCACTGCCAATGCAGAGCGGAATGCAGGGCTCCAAGTCACCAACTGTGAGATCATGAATAGCACTTAAATCAAGAGTTGGACAGTTAACTAACCTAGCCACCCAGGCACCCTAAGACAATAGGCTTTGAGTCAAAATGATGAAAATATACAAAGAAAGTCATTAAACAATGATACAGGATCAATTCACCAACAATATGTAACAATTTTAAATATATATGAAACCAAGCTCAGACTACCTGAAAATATTTAACAAATACTAATAAGTTTAAAAGGACAAATAGACAATATGGTAACAATAGAGAACTTCAATATCCTACTTCCAACAATGGATAGATCATCCAGAAAGAAAATCAACAAAGGAAAGTTGAACAGTTTAGACCAAATGGAATAACAATATATAGAAGACATCAAACAGCAACAGAAAACACATTCTTCTCATGTGCACATAGAACATTCTCCAGGATAAATCCTATGTTAGGTTACAAAACAAGCATTAGCAAAATTAAGACTGTTATCATATCAGGGTGCCTGCGTGGCTCAGTTGGTTAAGCATCCAAATGCAGCTCAGGTCATGGTCTCACCATTTTGAGTTTGAGTGCTGAGTCAGACTCTGGGCTGACAGCTCAGAGCCTGGAGCCTGCTTTGGATTCTGTGTCTTTCTCTCTCTGCTCTCCCACACTCACACTCTTTCTCTCAAAAATAAACAAACATGAAAAAAAGATTTTTTAATGACTGTTATCATATCGACTATCTTATCCCACTACAATGGTATAACACCAGAAATGAGTAACAAAAGCTGGAAAATTGACACATATGCGGAGATTAGGCAACATATTCTTGAACTATCAATAGGTAAAAGAAAACATTGAAAGGGGAATTCTTTTAACAAATGGAAATACAATATTCCAAAACCTATGGAATATAGCAAAGTAGCTGTAAGCATAAAGTTTATAGCACTAAATGTCTACTTTAAAGAAAAAAGAAAAACCACTAACGACCTAACTTTACATCTCAAGAAACTAGAAAAAGAATAAACTAAGCCTAGAGTTAGCAGAAAGAAGGAAAAAAGAAATATCTGCACATAGGGGCGCCTGGGTGGCTTAGTCGGTTAAGCATCCGACTTTCGCTTAGGTCATGATCTCGCGGTTTGTGGGTTCGAGCCCCGCGTCCGGCTCTGTGCTGACTGCCAGCTCAGAGCCTGGAGCCTGTTTCAGTCTGTGACTCCCTCTCTCTCTGACCCTCCCCTGCTCACGCTGTCTCTCTCTCTCTCTCTCCTAGAAATAAATAAAAACATTAAAAAAAAAATATCTGCACATAAATAAGTGAAATAGACTGGAACAACAGAAAATCTCCATGAAACTAGAGGCGGAGTTTTAAAAACTCCAAAAATTTTTGACTGGGTATGGTTTCAAAATGGCAACAGAGAAAGTTCCTGAGCTTAGTTTTTCCCACAGACACACCAAATTGATAGCTATACACGAAGCAATTCTCTCTGAGAAACTAACTGAATGACTGGTAAACAACAGGCAAGTGAGAAAATACATGTTGAAACAGGTTAAGAAAGGCTGAGATGTAATCTTGCCATAAACCTCACCTCCACAATGGGGACACACAACTGGGAAGGAATGCACAAGTCCCAGCTTCTCCTTGAGTAGCAAAGGGTTTAGACTCTATTATATCTTGTGCCTCAGCCTTTAAGATTTCCATCTGATAGGCCCCCACACGATCTAGCTCTGAAAGCCAACAGGGCTTTCATTCACAAGACCCACAGTTCTATAATAAATTAAGAGACAGTTATTAAAGGACTCATGCAGACTCATATGGCTAACCCACCCTGGGCGCAGCTGGGAGTCAGCAGACAGGAACACCCAATCTTTCCATGGAGACCCAGTCAGTTATCTCAAAAGCTTCTACCTGAAGGGCAGACTTCTGTTTTAAAAGTTATCTAGGGGCCAATTGCAATACTCTCCAGGATCGCGGGAACAATCTCTGTCAAGTGTATCTAAGGAATTAAGAAAACCCAAATAAACACTTCAGTGAGAAAGAAGCCATACTCACAATATGGGAGAAATTTTAAAGTTCAAATCAACAAAAAATTAACTATATAATTTCTAATAAAAAGGACCTGAATTAATGCAAGAAATATGAATAACCACAAAATAAAGAGGAATAATAGTTTTAGATCTAACCCCAAAAAAGCAATTTTCATTTATTCACTTATTATTCTCTCTTTTATCCATTCCAAAATATTAGTTGAACACCTAATATAGAAGGCACTATTCTTACTGATAGGGATTCAACAATAAACCAAGACAAAAAAAATCCATACCCTCTTAGAGTTTACATTCTAGTGGTGACAGGGACAGGGAGTGGAGAACACAGACAATAATAGATTAATTAAGTAAAATATATCATATATTAGATGGTATATAAGGTGAATGATAAATGCCTTTATTCCTACCCTCAAATGCCCCAGTCCTCATCCCCCGGAACATGTGAACATGTTACTTTATATGACAAAAAGGAGTTTGCAGAAGTAATCAAAAATCTTAAACTGGCAAGATTATCCTGGATTATCTAGGTGGACCCAAAATGGTTACACAAGTTTTTTAAGAGAGACGCTGGAGTGTTAGTAAATTCGGAGAAAGAGACAGATTTGAATATGCTACACTACTGAGTTTGAAGATGAAGGGAGCAAAAGCCAAGGAATTCAGACAGCCCCTTGAACTTCAAAGAAGAAAGGAAACAGATTCCTTCTGAGAGTCCTTCCCAGCCCTGCTAACACCTTTATTTTAGAATTGATCTCTAAAATTATAAGGGAAAAAAATTATCGTCTAAGCCACTAAATTTTTACTACTTTGTAGAGCAGCAATAAGAAACTAATACAGATGCGAAAAAATAAAGCCGAGTAAGGACATGGACCTGCCAGAGGATGCAAATGACAAATTCTAATAAGCCTCGTCATGTAAACTGTTTCAAGGCATGGGGGGGGGGGGGGGGGGGGGGGGGGGGGGGGGGGGGGGCGGAGTCAGTATGATGAACTACTTAATCAATAAAATTCAAAGGTAAATAACAGAACATTTTAGGGAAAATTATACAAATGGCCAATAAGCAAATGAAAAGTGAAAGAACTGGAAATTAAAACAATGCAATGATATTTTTTACCAGATTGGCAAATTTTTAATTATTAACATCCAGCACAGGTGAGTGTGTGAATAAAAGGGAATTGTTATATGCTTCAAAGAATTTTAAACTTGTACAATCTTTCTAGAGGGAAATTTCTTTTCAAATTTTTCTTTTCAAATTTTTATTTAAATTCTAATTAGGTAACCTAGAGTACAATTTTGGTTTCAGGAGCAGAATTCAGTGATTCATCACCTACATACAATACCCAGAGCTCATCATCATAATAAGTGTCCTCCTTAATAGCCATCATGTATACAGCCCATCCCCCACCCACCTGCCTCCATCAACCCTCAGTTTCTTCTCTATTGTTAACAGTCTCTTGTGGTTTTTATCAGGCTCTACTCCCTGCCTTCCAACTTTAATACATTCATCTGTTTTGCTTCTTAAATTCCACGTATGAGTGAAATCATATGGTATTTGTCTTTCCCTGACTTATTTTGCTTCACAGAATACATTCATCCACATCACTTCAAATGGCAAGATTTCATTCTATAGCTGAGTAAGATTTCATTTTCTGTGTGTGTGTGTGTGTGTTTGTGTGTGTGTATATATATATATATGTATATACATACCACTTCTTTATCCATTTATCAGTTGACAGATATTTGGGCTGTCTCCATACTTTGAGTATTGTTGATAATGCTGCTGTAAATATCAGGGTGCATGTACCCCTTCAAATCTGTATTGTTGCATCCTTTGGGTAAATACCTAGTAGTGGAATTGCTGGATCATAAGGTAGTTGAAATTTGGTGATTTGTGTATTTTCAAATATGTATACTTTTTTTTTTTTTTAATGTTTTACTTCTAGGAGAGAGAGAAAGCATGAGCAGGGGAGGGTCAGAGAGAGAGTGAGTCACAGACTGAAACAGGCTCCAGGCTCTGAGCTGGCAGTCAGCACAGAGCCCGACGCGGGGCTCGAACCCACGAACCGTGAGATCATGACCCAAACGAAAGTCGGACGCTTAACCGACTAAGCCACCCAGGCGCCCCTCAACTATGTATACTTTTGTCCAGTAACACATTGCTAAGAATCATCCCACAAAAATGTTTGCATTCAGAATCAAAGAAGATGTAAATAAATGGAAAGATATTCCATGTTCATGGATAGGAAGACTCAATATTGTCAACATGTCAGTTCTTCCCAACTTGGTCTATACATTCAGTGCATTCCCAATGCATATTACTAAGTGAAATAACTATGGATACAAATAAACTGATTCTCAAGTGTATATGGGGGCGGGTGGGGGGGGAACCAGAATGAACAACTGAATACTCCAAGGCAAGAACAAATTTGTAGGACTAATGTTACTGGACTTCAAGACTTACTATAAAGCTATAGTAATCAAGATATTCTGGTATAGGCAGAAGAACAGAAAAATAGATCATGCAATAACATAAGGAATTCCAAAATAAACCCACATAATTATAGTCAATTGATCCGTGACAAAAAAAGCAAAGGCAATACAATAGTACAAAGATAGTCTCTTCAACAAGTGGTACTGAAACACCTGGGCATCTACAAAAAATATATATATATATGTATATAAATGTATATATAGACATAGACCTTAAAGCCTCCATGAAAATTAATTCAATATGGATCATAAACTTCAGGTAAAATGTCAAACTATAAAATTCCTAGAAATTTTATAACATAGGAGAAAATAACATAGGAGAAAACCTAGAGGACCTTTGGTGTGGTAATGTCTTTTTACCTAAAGTACACCTAAAATACAATCCCTGAAAAAAATTATGAATATGCTGAACTAAATTAAAATAAAAACTTATGCTCTGTGAAAGAGAATATCAAAAAAATTAGAAGACAAACCACAGACTGGGAGGAAAAAATTGCAGAAGACACATCTGATGAAAGACTGTTACCCAAACATTTTCTGGATATACTCTTGAAAACTTACCTATAAGAAAATAAGAAACCTGGTTTAAAAATGGACCTAAGACCTTGACACTTCACCAAAATAGGCGTAAGATGGCAAATACTTATGTGAAAGATGTTATATATCATAAGGCATCAGAGACTTGAAATAAAATGATAAATGAGCTAACCACAATATGCCTCTTGGAATAGCCAAAATGCTGAATACAGATACCACCAAATGCTGGTGAGGATACAGAATGGAAACTTTCATACACTGCTGGTGAAACTGTGAAGGGCTCAGCCACTTTGGAAAACAACTTGACAATTTCTTACAAAGCTAACCAGACTCTTACTCTACAATCTAGAAATTGTGCTGCTTGTATTTACCCAAAACCTTGAATGGTCAGCACAGCATTTTCTGTTATCCAAACAACTTCAGTCCTCCTATCTCAGGAAATAAAATCACCGTAGCCAAGACACCCAAGGTCATATATTATTCCTTTCTTTTCTTCACCAACCACACAAACTCATGAGCAAATCCAATCAACAGTATGTATCTTTAATCTGACCATTTTTCTCTACTTTCATTGCTGCTGTCTCAATCCCAGCTACTATCACTGCTCTCCTAGGCCACTATAACCATTCTTTTACTGGTTACCCTGCTCCCACATTTGCTCGCCTGTATATAAATCATTCCCCACAGAGGCCAGTATGATTTTTTTTCCTTTTTATTTTGTAATCGTTTCCGTCTTACAAAAAAGTGGCAAGACTAGAACAGGAATAGAACAAAGCATCTCTGTGTAGCTTTCCCCCAAATTCCTAAGAAGTAACATTTATAACATTTATTTATCATTCTCCTTTTTCTCTCCACACACATCTTTTTCTGGAACATGCGACATATCTAACCCTTTTACCCCTAAATACTTCCAGGTAGATTTCCTGAAAACAGTAACTTTCCCTTACATTAACAGAACACAAGTATCAGAGTCAGAAAATTAGCACTGATACAATTTTATTATCTAATTTACATACTTTATTCTAATTTCAGCAGTTGTTACAACAAAGGGATTTACTTTTAAACAGTAAATCAAACCATGGCATTCTACTGCTCAAAATGCTCCAGTCATTGTCTATTATATTACAATATCTAAATTCCTAACTTTGGCCTGCAAAGCCCTTCATGTTAAGACTCCTGACTACTTCTTCACCCTCATTTCCTTCCATTCTCCCCATTCCTCACTTTGACCAAGCCCCACTGTTTTTGTTCTTCCAGCACACCATCTCATTTCTACCCCAGAGCCTTTGCAACTACCATTGTTCCTGTGTGGAATGGTCCTCCACACAGATCTTCAATGGTTGACTCCACATCCCTCAGTTCCAGTGTCACCTTCTCCTTCCTTATGTTGCTATCTCTTTGTAGGATTTTTAGGAAGGGAGGTGGGGATATTTAATTCTAAGCTGCTACCATGTTCCTAGAAGAACCCTCAAAGATTGAGTTCTTTACATATTTTTGTGTATTTTATTGTATTCAAATTATTTATGAATTGTCAGTGTATAGTACATATGGGATATTCAAATTAAACAAAAACCCTCTTCTTCAATCTCTCTAGTTTAATAGCAATTTGTCCCACCATAGTGTTCTTGAATATTTACCATTAAGTTGGTGTCATTGAGGTTAGGAATGATTTCTATCTTCAACACATTAACAGTGTATAATAGTATACATTATAACCCAAATGCAAGCTTGCCTATGAGTAATCCAACAAAGAAGTTTTTCTGATTAGAAGGTATAATTCTAAGGACATAAATCAAATACTTTGTTTCAATAACCATATATAATCAATGTTAATGTGTACTTAGGGTATTTAGGTAATAAGATGTGTCCCAAATGGTGCTCAGAAACACTGCAGGCACTTGAAATCATGAAGAGAGTACCGTAGGACAGCATGTAAATTCTAAAAATGACATGACAAGAAATAAAAAATGATTATTGCTATTACTTTTGACTTTATGTCATTTCTCTATAGTGCCATCCTGTGTTGTCCCTACTCCAGATAGCTGTCTCTTCTCTTCTCACACTGAATGACAAGGATTACAAGTTTGAATAAAATGTCAACGCCCCATATTATGCAGGGTAATAGGAATCCATCATCTAAATATCATTACAACAAAGGACTGTCATGTTCAAATTTTCCTTTATTATTCATAGCTGAGAGAAACAATATCTTTAAGACCTTGCCTGAGTTTTCAGCTGAAATCCACTTGATTTCAAGGTGACAGTGTGTTCTTAAGAGCTATTACCACCTTGGATAATTATAAAGCTAAAGAAAGGCTGGTAGAGGGAACAAAAGAAGATTAACACCTCTGTGTGTTGATGCAGCCTAACTGAGGCAGAATCACCAGTGACCCAGAACTAACAAAGCTGCAGCAACCATCCGCCCATGGAGGGAAAAAATTGAAATAAGGTGGAAGTGAGGAAATCTTCATCAGCAATTAAAAACAAAGAGCTTACTTCATCTTTTTGAAAGCTACAGACATTTGTGGCCAAGAAGAGAGGATCGATACCGTCAAGGTCACAATTGCTAAAGTGAGTTGTTTGGCAATATTAGAAAGCACACCAAGAACAAAGAGATAAAAGTAAACAGAAATATTGTTTAAATGTGAAACATAGGGCACTGGGAACAGGATTTCATATTTGGCCTTGGCACACACACAGAAAGAGACACTGACTACCAAAGCTCTGGGGGTTTGCTACTGTTGTTTGTCGTGGTGCCCTCAAGATTTTGACGAATTGAATTCAGTACTACTTTTTCATATGTGTTCAATGGAACAAATACATTCTGAACCACTGAGCTCTGTCTGAATCCTAAACCAATGGGATTAGGAAAAAGATGTTCAGACTTTTTATATTTATTATCTCACTCTTTTAGAAAATATGACTTGTGTGTGCTATAAAATGTGTACACTATATTAGAACAACACTATAAGTTCCTAACTATATGAACAAGACTATAGTGGAGATAAATGATCAAAATTGTTTACTGACAAGCTGCCCATGATAAGGGGAAAAAAAAGGTATAGGGATTCTGACTCAATAGGTCTAACATGGAGTCCAAGTGACACTGGCACACAGTTTTTACCTGTATTAGTTCATGCGAATTCATACAACAATTTTACCATTAGATCATATAATATACCAATGCAGTTATTATTGGAATCCCCATGTACAGACAAGAAAAACAGGCATAGAAAGGTTATGTCATCCCCCAAGTTGACAAAGCTAGTGAATGGGGGAAACAAACTCAAATCCAGATAGTCACACCAAAGCCAGGGTTCTTAAGCACTACAAAAAACATAGTCTCAAAAAGTTAGCAAATTAGGACTTCCCCAAAGTGTAGTTAAGCAGGGAGAATTGAAAAATTGAAAATATGGGTGGGTGTCCAGTGGGGTGTTTCACCAGTCTGGATAACCCCCAATATGGGGCTTCTCACTCACAAGCAACAACATGTACCCTCACAACAAAATCCCTCACACATGTTAATCACATTTAAATCGGTTTCATGAGATAGGAGTATTCTAAAAAGCCAAAGATAGGAAATAAGACACAAAAATTGCTTCAATAAAACATCACCCAATCAGAGCAGCTCACTGTAAGTCTTTTTTTTTTTTTTTTTTTTAATAGAAGCCTTTCACCGTATGGAACTGATTATCGCCATATGCCGTTCCATACTTCTATTTCCTCTCTAACAGCTCATTCTTCAAAAACTCAGTAGCTTCCTCCCTTTACATTTGTAAATGCTGTTGACTATGGATAAAATCCATGTTTACTTTCTATTCAAAACCTCATAGGAAAGCTTGTTTTAATCATCTACAGATGTTTCATTCAGTTCTGCTTAGCTTGGCACAGAACTTCTGAAGGAAATAAAAGAAAAATCTTTATTTTATATTTCAATTGTAGATTGTTACAGACTAAATAAAATGCCAAATTGTTATTGGAAACAACACAGCCACTGTAATAACGATAGTCGACATCTCATTTTTACAATTATAATTTCTTCTGGCATTTGTTTAACTCAAGATGGTTTCCATATTTTACAAAGGGCTTTCTTTTCCTTCTGTGAAGGAACTCACATTGAAGCCATAGAACTTTGTATTTTTAAGGTAGTCTTAAACATTTAAGAAATGTTGAAATTGTTGCACAATATATAGTGACTAGGCTTTTAAATACTTTCCACCCTTCTGGTATCATGTTTTGATACATATGATCCTTTTGAATTTCTTTAAAAACACACCTTACCCCCCAAGACCACTTCATACACATCTAAGACCTCTATGGCTCAGTTCTTCCTGGTTTCCATTTCTTATTTCTTTAAATAAAAAACAATTAAAGGGACACCTGGGTGGCTGAGTAGGACTCTTGAGCTCAGCTTGGGTCATGTGTTCACATTTCATGGGATCAGACTCCATGTAGGACTCTATGCTGACAGCACAGGGCCTGCTTGGGATTCTCTCACTCCACCCTTCCCCTGCTCTCTCACATGCGTGCTCTCTCTCTCCCTCAAAATAAATCTACTTCAAAAAAAGAAAACATTGTTTAAAAAAATTGAGGATATATTAGCATTCACTATGAATTATATTTTTAATTCACAGTTATTAAATAAATTCACATTATTATTAAATGTCAGAGGGAAAGGCAGCTTTTCTGGGACAAAGTTTATTTCTATGAATTTTTGAGGTAGATTTTCTACTTATCTCTAAAATCTAACACAAGTGCTTAACATACCATTTCCTTATAATCCTACCCTTCCAACCAACTCAAAGCTCACCTGAATCACTGATATCCTTAAATTTTCTCATGAGGTGCTTCCTAATCTCTTTTCACTCCACTAATGCCAAGAATCAAACTACATCCCCCAAGACCCAAGTCCAAATCTTACCAGACATGTATCTCTTCCTAAGTCCAGCCAGTCATGTTGCTCATTCAACATTTTACTTATATTTGCATGGCAGAGTGTATCTTGAACTTTCTTTGCATTCCAGTGTGGTAAAATAACATGGTATTAAGTTGTTTTGGGTTTTGTGCAGTATGTGGAGCTGAAGATATACTCCCTTCAAGCACTAGAAGGAGTTTCTGTATTCATTTAAAAAGTAATAATAATTTTTTAAAAAAGTATGTTCAAATAAAGATGACCCCAGTATGAGCCCAAGTGATATTGGAAGAGGGCCAGGGCCAGTTATGGCTCCTTATAATTATTTGAATACACATGTCAGAACTCTAGCTTGATCATACTTATTCTGCTTTCTAAGATTATATCCTATTGCTTTTCTTCATTTATTTTCTTTGTGTCAAAAACTTGGGCATTACTGAAGAAAAGAGTGAATATATCAGGGTGAATGATTAAGACTATGTCTAAGAAAAGCTACCAAAACAAATGATATGTTTTAAGTCAATGTACGGAAGGAAATAGTTTTCTTTAAATTGCCATATTTTCCTATGTAAAGGTGACGGGCCTTCAGACAACAATTCTGGGAGGTATGTTGATTGGGAAAGTAAATATTTTTTCCTCACTAATTATCTGACCTACCAGCTATACACACATAGGGGCCAACTCCAAAGAAAATGAACAAATCCATTAAAGATCTGAGTGTACTTTATTTTTTATTTTTTGTTTTATTTATTTTTGAGACAGAGAGAGATAGAGCACAAGCAGGGAAGGGCAGAAAGAGAGGGAGACACAGATCCAAAACAGGCTCCAGGCTTGGAGTTGTCAGCACAGAACCCGATGCGGGGCTCAAACCCACAAACCATGAGATCATGACCTGAGCTGAAGACAGAGCCTCAACCGACTGAGCCATCCAGGCGCCCCTGAGTGTACTTTTTGATGTCAAGGTCGTCCGTATTATTTAATGTAAGATTTTCTGCCTCTAATTAATGGAAGCTATTAGTGGCTATGAATAACTTAGGGTTTTTTTAAAAATGATCTCACAATGATTCATTTCAAAAAGAGGAGTAAGACACAATCATCCTTCATATACAGACACTATAATCAGGACAACTGGATTCCTGTGAGGCAAAGACCACAAATTATAACCTATACCACCCTAAGAATAAACAAAGCTTGAATTCATAAAGTAACTATAGAATTTTTCCTGGTATAAATTTTGGGGCCGCCTGGGTGGCTCAGTCGGTTGAGCATCCAACTTTGGCTCAGGTCATGATCTCACAGTTTCTCAGTTCAAGCCCTATGTTGGGGTCTGTGCTAGCAGCTCAGAGCCTGGAGCCTGTTTTGAGTTCTGGGTCACCCCCTCTCTCTCCCTGCCCCTCCCCTGCCCTTGTGCTCGCATGTGTGCACTCTCCCTTTCACTCTCTCTAATAAACATTTTAAAAACTAAGTTTAAAAAAATAATTTCTGGGGCACCTGTGTGGCTCA
This sequence comes from Hyaena hyaena, assembly GCF_003009895.1. Taxonomy (NCBI): domain Eukaryota; kingdom Metazoa; phylum Chordata; class Mammalia; order Carnivora; family Hyaenidae; genus Hyaena; species Hyaena hyaena. The sequence continues at coordinate 3,634,054 of NW_024080649.1, read as the reverse complement.
GTTGGTTAAGCATCCGACTTCGGCTCAGGTCCTGTTCTCACAGTTTGTGGGTTCGAGCCCCGTGTCGGGCTCTGTGCTGACAGCCAGCTCAGAGCCTGGAGCCTATTTCAGATTCTGTATCTCCCTCTCTCTCTGACCCTCCCCTGCTCACACTCTCTCCTCTCTCTCTCTCTCAGAAAACATTAAAAATAAATAAATAATTTCTGTCACCATTTACATGGTATCCTCTAGATTGCGTCCCATTTAAAGCAAAGGGAGAAGTGCAGTACCAAATGTTCCCTTGAGCACCAGCTCTCTATGAAGGATCCTTTTCTTAAGATAAATACAAGCAGCTAGTTGCTGTGAAAATAGGGGGAATGAAAAGAAAGTGTATGAATGAATGACTTTCTGAAGAGATCATGATTAAAATGAAAACAGAGGGGAAGATAAAAACAGTATAAAACTATAGGAAGAGAGATATTACATTTTATACCACAGCTCAATGTTAGTGTAATTTAGTTCATTTTTTGAAATTCAAATATAAGGTTTTTAAACTTCTTTAACACATGGATGTATCACCCTCTGAGTGGATCAATCCATGAAAGGTCAAGAAAGTTCCAGCTACTTCTACCAAAAACAAAAACAAAACAAAAACAAAAACAAAAATCAAAAGGTCATTAGTTTCTAACCTGTGAAATTGCCTATGTAATATATTTCCTCAAGCCTAAAGTGCCATCAATTGTTAGACATATTTTGTTTACTAAGAAAAAATACCATCCAATTAAGTTATGATGGTCTATCAACTGTAAAACTTCACAATTTTAGACATGTTAAATTGTGAAAAAAAATCTACTTCTTAGTTTCCAGGAAATATAGTAAAATCTTTTTCATATATCCAAATAGAAACAAAACCCTAGTTCTGAAACAGAATACAGGCTTCTAAGGAATTTCAAATGTGCAATAAGTGCTTTTTAAAATGGAACAAAGGGGCACCTGGGTGATTCGGTCTGTTAAGCATCCAATTTGTGATTTTCATTTAGTTCATGAACTCATGGTTCCTGAGATTTAGCCCCATGTGGGGCTCTACACTGATGATGCAGAGCCTGCTTGGGATTCTCTGTCTCCCTCTTTCTCTGCCCCTCTCCTGCTCATTCTTTCTCTTTCTCAAATTAAATTTAAAAAATTTTAAAAACACTTTAAAAACAAATAATGACATGGAAGGTTATAACTCACAAATAACATGCAGGATTTCATCGCCTATATAGGTTCAGAAATCTATTTTTTCCAGTGCTGATTATAAAAGTAAAAAGTGATTGCAATTAACAAGAACAAGAAAAAAACTTTAGAAAAGAAAAGCAACTAAGATTTTAATAGAGAGCTGAATTGATTTTTATCCACAACAGTCACTGTACAAAAACAAATTCTCCTTTTCTCCTGTTTTGTTCCTTACTTCACTATTACCCCTTCCCACACACACAACTGCCATTTTAATTGCTGCTATAGCTCCCCCCCACCCCTACATTCCTCATCCAGCTTCTAGAAACTTTGCCCCATTTGTAACAAGAGGCATTCAGCTTCAGTCGTATTTGATTCCTCTGGAAGAAAGAGGAAGGAGCAGGGACAGTAGCTGATTAGAATTCACAGATATTAGGACTCAGGATTCCGAAACAGCTTCAGGGAAGTTCAAGGTTAATACTATTCATCTTGTTTCAAGTATCTCAACTACCTTACAGATGCAAAGATAAAAAGGATGCTTATGTTTCTCAAGTGTTTTTAGTACTTTCTAGTTGATCACAAGATTTTGTTTTAATTAGCATGGTAATACATATGCCCACAGATTAAGTAAAAAAGTAAAAGTCCCTTTTCTACTAGATGTTGAATACCATAAAAGAACAGTGCTCCCACTCTAACAACAACAAAAGCCAAATCATCTACAGAATTCTCACTGTGCTTTAGCTTGAGCTAAAATCCTAATACAGTGAAGTAACCTGAACTCCAAAGACGGACAAGTATTTCCAAAGAGAGACTGGACATATAAACTATTTAGCCTTTCCCTGAGCAAGGCAGAAACAAATGGTCATCCAAGCAGGTAAGACGTAACTAGCCAAATTTGTAATCTGTTCATAAAGGGCAAGTATAGGCTGGCCTACAAATCTGGAATAGCATAGGAGGCCCAGACACAAGCAAGGTTCCACTAAAATTCCTGTTCTATGAGCCTCTGCTGGGTACTCATACTCATGAGAAAGAGTGGGTGCAGGGACAGCCTCCTACAGGGGCACATATGCTGCTGCTCCAGGTGGAAAACCCAATGGACTCTTTTATGAAGCAATAGCCTTCAGGCTCTACAGAAGGAACAAGAAAACCTGTCATACTGAGTCCAGGCAAAGATCCATCGCTTATGATAAAGGTGCAAAAGCAGAAACCTGGTCTCTGAAGTGAGGCAGGCAATATTTTTGTTGGGTTCACGATTTGAGACTGTTACCAGGTAAAGATCAGCTGTTATGAGAAGCAAGACAAACTCTCTCCTACTTAAGGCCAACCAGAGACACAAGACAGAGTTTAGTTGCCTCCGGAAAGAATGAAGGAATGCTGAGAAAACTACCCCAAGCCTCTGGCACACAGGGGATGCCTAAGACAGAGGCTGGACCAACACAATCAAAAACCTCCTGCCCCAACCAGAAGCCCAACATCAATTAACAAGCAACAGCAGCCTTTCATTGAGAAAGGCAAAAACACAGATGATTAAGTTTCAGGGTGTTAGTGGGGTTCATGGGGTCCAGAACCGATTACCAAGAAAGAATTCTTGAAGAGACCTTTGGTGCAAAAAGGTGATTTTATTAAAGTAGTGACAGAACTGTGGGCAGAAATAGCTGCACAATTAGTGTGAGGGGTAAGCGGTTTATGGAGGCATGAGCAGCAGAGATACAGTCAAAATGAGTTTCCAAAGAGACTTACTAAAGACTTACTGGAAGCTTAGCTATTGGTAAGCTGAAGTTGTTTTCCCCTCTAGCAAAGCATTAACATTAAGACAGTAGGGAGTTCCTGGCCGTTGGCCTATTGATGGGATTGCCTTTTTATGGAAACTGGTGGAGACTCTTATCAGTTTGGCCATTTGTTTTTTGTCCTTTACCATTTTGGGGTAGCCAAGAATGTCCAAGGAATATCATACGTGTCCCATGGTGGGGGGAGCCGGGGGGGGCAGGGAGGGGGTGGTTGCTGTTAACCTATACTTTGCCCTCAGCTTGCCCCATGCTCCCTCATCATACGGAGAGGTTTCTTCTATGGCTCAAGCAAGCAGAGTGTGACAAGAATATTGAGAAAAGCCTTCTTCCAGGCTACAACCTATTCTCTTCCAAGCTCTACTACCGTATTTTGTTCAGACAGGCTTTCTAGAACCTTCCTTGTAAACTGCGTAACAGGTTCTAATTCCAGCCCCAGGAGTAGGAATTAGACAAGGAATAATTTTTTTTTAACATTTTATTTATTTTTGAGAGAGAGAGAGAGAGAGAGAGAGACAGCATGAGCAGACGAGGATCAGAGAGAGAGGGAGACACAGAATATGATGACAGGCTCCAGGCTCTAAACTAGCTGTCAGCACAGAGCCCGACATGGGGATCAAACCCATGAAACAGGAGATCAAAACCTGAGCTCAAGTCGGACACTTAACTGACTGAGCCATCCAGGCGCCCCTAGACAAGGAGTAATCTTAACAGGTCTAAATATAAACAAATTTCTACATAAAGCCAAAGTACTAAGGTGTTATTACCAGGTTTATAAATAATTCTTTTACTAGAATTATAATTTAAGGGAGATAGAGCATATTTTCACATAATACATGTCTATGGAATCAAAGAACATAATTCCAAGCTTACTACTTTAGGAGAATGTTTAAATAAATGGAATATGCAGCCCGATTTCCCATACAAATAGAGTAATTATTTCATAAAAACTAGTACCACTCTAAAGACTAGGATTTGCCAGGGTGCTCTTAAAAATAAGTGCTTCTGAGAAAATCCAAGGGTCTGAGGTTAAAAGATGAAAAACACTAAAACATCTATTTCTATGACTGACCCAAAGTACTATAGTTGATTCTCGTTATTCATGGTAGTTATATTCTATAAAGTTATTGGAAATATTGAATTACCAAACCATTGCTCATAAGGGATATATAGAGTTGAGAACTTCTGGTCACGACACTTTCATCAACAACGTACAAGCTTGTTTTCTGTCTTTCTGTTTAAGGACGCCTTATTTAATATATATTGTTGAGTCATTAAACTCACAGCCAACAGCACTGTAACTCATTCCTGAATGGAGCTTATCTAACTTTTTTTCCCATAAGGCACATCACAGCCTTCTAGTGCTTACTTAGGCTTACATGAGACAGCGCATCAGCACTACACTGGGGATGGGAAGCATTTTAAAGAACAGTCACCAACAAAAAGGACAAGAATGTAAGAAATGTGGCCCTGCAAAGTCCATGCGTGTGCACATACACACACACACACACACACACACACACACACACACACACACACACACACAGCATTGAAAAGACAAAGATAGGCCATCAGCTTATTCTACGTTAGCTGGGAACTCGCTTGTAAGGTAACTAAAATTTTTATGATTCCAAGCATGTCCACAAATAGCTGCACAAGTGCTCTAAGTGCTGATTTGGGGGTTGTAAACAAGCTTTACCAAGTGGACAAATTATTTGCAGATTCCATATTTGTGAATGAAGATCAGTTGTATCTCCATCTCAAACGTTCTCTTTAGTGGCCCAACTTGATATATACTTTGAGCCTCATCTCACTTCTTAATTTTCTTACCTTCATCAACCTCACCCATTTGTTTTATCCTTATTTTCATCCTTCCTCATCAAGACTCCAGGGTTCTTGTCCTAGCAATGCGTTCACATGGATGAAACTGGGGAAGGCATATTGTGCCTGACACATAAACACTATCATGGACAGTACTTCCCCATGGTTCACAATTTCTGTATCAACATCCATATAAAACTTATATTCACAGCCTATTATCACTTTCTTCTTTGATCTGCTTATTTCCAGAATCTATAACCTTCCAACAAGAAAGCTTCAAGGATGAGTTTCTAAGGTAAAGGATCATTTTTTGGATCATTTAATTCTCAGTTAAATCATCTACAATTTTTTTTAATTAAGGAAACTCTCAATAATTACCCCAACTCTACTTCACTTTACTAAGTGAAACCTGATCAAATACTGCATATCCTTTGTTCTTCATAGAGAAGAATTAAGTCTTAGGCTTTTGCCTTTCTTTGGATATATAGAAACTGTCCATAAAAATAGCTATAGACCGAACTAGGATTATTTACTGGTGAACCAGTAGATTTTTAACTGTTTAATTTAACTCCCTCTGTAATTGAGAAGGAACAGGAAATCAGGAAAACTAAAACATTCAAGTCTAGCTACCCTGAACTACTTGAATAAAAGCTTGCTAAAAGGTTCATGAAATACCTGCATGTAAGCGGTCTCTAATAGCACACATCTAAAGGTTTGGAAAGAATCTTAAGGGTCTTCACGTCTACATTGTGGGCACCAGAGTAAGGATCAAGGTTGCTTTTGTTCACCACTGTGAACCCAGCATCAACACTTTGCCTGCCTCACCACAAACAAAAAAGATTTAGTTCTCAGCAATAAATCTCTAGTGGGAAACAACCACAACAGTGGCTCCCTGGTTAGGATAGGGAGATGATTGGAATTGGAGACTGCCTGGGACCCACCTGAAATGATAATGGACTACATTTTGAAAGGGGTTTTAGATACCTAAGTGCATGTGACTGTCATAGAATGGTAAATTTAAGCTTGTGCATTTCATTGTATATATGCTTTTTGTCAAAAGAAATAGGATAAGAACGAGTATAGCAAGATGTTAGTAAGAGCAACTAAGTAGTAGGTATATGGGTGTTCACTTAAGATTCTTTCAACTTTATTGTACTTTTGAGAATGTTCTTAACCTAACATTTCATGGAGGGCAGGAATCACACATTCTAAAAACACCCTGAGGGGTTCCTGGGAGGCTTAGTCGGTTGGGTGGCCAACTTCGGCTCAGGTCATAATCTCATGGTTCGGGGGTTCGAGTCCCGTGTCGGGCTCTGTGCTGACAGCCAGCTCAGAGCCTGGAGCCTGTTTCAGATTCTGTGTCTCCCTCTCTCTCTAACCCTCCCCCTCTCAGGCGGTCTGTCTCTCCCAGAAATAAATAAAATGTTAAAAGAAATTTAAGAAAAACAAACGAACAAAAGCACCCTGAAAATAGGTTTAATGAAATGAAACTGTATTTCCCCCAAGTATTCTACCCAATGCCTAAATTCCTGCACAATGGCATCAAGTGGTCCCGAAGATCAGTCCTATCCAAATATTCATGGGTCAGCTGCATCGGAAGTACCTCAGGTGCCAGTAAAAATACAGATTCCAAGCCCCAGCCAGACCTACTAAAATCAGAACCACTGGAGTACTTTCAACAAGCCTCTCCCCCAGGTTTTCTCCTGTGTGACCAGATGTGGAGGGACAGATCTGAATTACACACAACCACTGCAATGATTAGTAAGTTTCTTTTGGGTTGGCACATTCCATTTTTGGAGACCCTGATTCAGTTTTTGTTGTTTTTTGGTTGTTTTTTTGTTTTTTCCTTACAAACTATTACCTCCTTCTTTGAGATCTACCACTTATCTACTCTTCTTATTTTGGGAGTCATACACGGAATCCTTCTCCCCCATTACTGTAATTATAGCTCGCATTACCTGGGCTTCTTACGTTGTATGAGGTACCATGTTTTGTGCTACATTTGATGTACATGACCTCACAGGAGCCTTTTAAGTTTCATATCCATGCCTATCCCTCCTCTTCCCTCCTTTACTTCTACCAGGCAACCATGGTACCTTTAACTTCTGTGAAGTTTTTGTAATATATACCTTCTTGTTTCCTCACCATCTTTTTCAGCAAGTGGTTACAAACTAAACCTTGGACATTTTACTCTGCTATGAAGGAGTTAAGAGTTTTTGAAAATAGGTTTTGGCATAAGTGGACATTGCACAACATAAAATGTCTGTAATGAATTGGAAAATTTTTGGATACTTCACAGTTATGCCTAACACCAATTCTATTTAACAGGAGATAATGTGTTCCTCTCTTCAGCCAAATAAATGATTTCAAATGATCTGGAAACCACAGTTTCTACTCTTTACAATTTAGACATGCTTGAAATTTATAGTTAATCCTTTCAGCTGCCATGTTTCATAAGCTAAAAAATTATTTGTATAGTATCTCAATGTAAAATAACATCACCTCAAAGTCTGTTTAATTTTGTTTTGAATAGTATGTTCAAACATTCCTGCTAAATGCAGAACTTCAAATAAGCTGGACTGATTTTTTTTTTTTTTAAAGATTTGGAGATAAAAATCACCAGTTACCTGTTTTTTTTCTACATTCCACTTATTTCTCAAATTTACCATTTTTACATGAAATACCATCATACTCTACCATGAACCAGATGAAAACTTTAACTACCTGGTACCTTCTGTTGATATTCTTGGATGGCACCCATTTTTTCCCATGAATTTGATGTTCTTGTTAATGTATTCATAATGTGTTTTGTTAATATATTCATAAAGTTTCTTCAATTGCTCATTTCAAAATTAGAATGTTCTCAATTTCCAGCCTCTTCATCCATTGCTAGGTTAAATCATGAAATTGCTAATTATTGGCCAAAATGGTTCAATCTAATACTAATTTAATTTGGATTATTTGAGATAAAGTACAAGTACTATCAAGTAACAATTTTCCTTCTTCGTCTCACTGGAATGTCTCTCCAACACTTTCCTCTCTACTACAATCTAAAGTAGAATTTTGTACTGTGGATATTCCTTTGCCATTTTGAAAATGTATACCTGAATCTGCCTTTACGACTAACTTTTCATCATTTTGACTCAGCAGTTCTTGAACAGCCATCCATCCCAATTTTGAGGGACTACATATAAAGTCAAGGATGACATTCAAAGGCAGGATATAAATATAAGTGTTTTATTTTCTTCTAAATATTCTTTAAATTCTACTTCAAGTGCCTTTAAGCAATTTTATATAGAAAATGCTTATAATCCTCTTGCCATATGGCACAGAGCCCTAAGGACCCCAGGGGGAAAAAAATCTGCTCCTTGCAAATATCAGGAATAGGTAGAAGCAAAAAATTTAAATGGTAAGTAAAATCTTTCCATAAAGATATTTGCTTTTTGAATAACATCTAGATATCAAGATGTGGAGATTTCAGAGAAGTTTTGTTTTGTCAATATAAAAAAGCAAACGCTATTGAGAATAATTTACTATGAAATATTCTTTTACCCAATCCCCAAAGCTTAAATTTCCTCACTTGAAAAGATTCCAAGTGATAGATAGCTATTTTTTATTGGTTAATTCCTTACCAGATTTAACCAATATGAAATACTTTTTGTTTTATGTATTACCTGCCTTTTCTATTTCTTTGACTCTCTTGCTATCTTGTCTTACTAGTTTTGATACACACACAATCTCATCTACTAATCAATACTGCTTAAGGAAAAGGAATGGGTCTTAAACACCTTCCTTTATCTCTCAAAGTCTTCTAAACTGGAAACATCCTTGCACACCAGAACTTACCTCCTTTGTTTAAATCAACTATTTTTTCCCTTTGAACATTTAGTTGCTCTACCTGCATCTTTCATATTCCATCTCTATTTCTAGAGAGGAAATGTGTCTAGGAACAGGCACACCTAAGTCTTATTTCAAATTTCTAACTTGGGTACTACATAAATCCAGGCAATTGAAGCATTTCTGTTCAGTGTAATTATAATGTATACATGTACTACATTTATCAGAAATTCATCAGGAACAAGCTCAAAACACCTAATGGCCAATTAAGATATTCCAGGTCTTAATTTTAGTGATGTAAAAATAGTTAATATTAGTCTTTCAGAACTATATTAAGATCCACGTGTGAATTGAGTCCCTTTGCTAAAGAAACCTACTTTCTTTTGGAAGTTATAAACCTAGGAAATTCAAGTATTCTTTTTTTTACACAAGATCTAAAGGAAACTCCATGAGAGATAACTTCCAAATGAATACACAAATAGTTTGTGCCTTAATACTGATTCTTACTGTCAAGTGGAGTATGGGCATATTTCCAAAGGCTAAAATCTAAGGTAATTGTTCAGGTAATTACAGTTAAAAATTACAATAATCATCTAAATAATTGAAATAATACAGTTATTATCTAGATATGGGATCCTGGGCCTGAGGTTCACTTCCTGATTCTATCCTCATCTTAAACTGGGTGGATTTGGAATAGTAATTTAGTCTCACCAAGTGTGTTTTCTCCTATCTAGATAAACTTGTACTATGTGTCCATCTACTTGAGAAAGAGATTTTGAAAATTAAGTTACAGCAGACTTTCTCAACCTTGGCACTGACATTATGGGCCTGATAATTCTTTGTTGCAATTCTGTGCATTGCAGAATATTCAGCAACACACATTCAGCCTGGTCTCTACCCACCAGACAGCCAGGAGGGTGCACGCATACACACACACACCACAGTTGTAACAATCAACTAGAAACTGCTTCTATGAATCACACCACAGTTGATATCAATCAACTAGAAATTGTCTCTAGAAATTGCCCAGTGTCCTTTTTTTGGGGGGTGGCTGGCGCAAGGTCACCCCTCCCCAGTTGAGAATGACTGAATTATTTACATAAAAGCCTTCATTTATATATCAAATATATACTGATTACTTAGTATGTGCCAGACACTGTGGCCAAGTCAAATAAAATGTGATTCATGTCCTCAAATAGTTTACAGCCTAGTGGGGCAGACAGATAAACAAATCAGTATTTCCACTGATGGCAGTTAGGGAGTCTGTTGGGCTAACATTTAGATATTAAAAGGTAGAAGCCAGAGGAATTAGTAATTAAATAGATGTGGAGAGTAAGTAAAGGGAGGAGAAAAAAAATGTCAACAATGGTCTGTTATTTAGTACCTAAGTTAAGCTTTTTTTCCTCACAAAAGTAGGAACATTTCCCAGAAGAAAACTCATACCATGTAAGTGTTCATAAAATAAATATTGACTTCCTTGTGACTGTGTGAATTTTAACCAGTGGAAAACACACTTAGACTAACTACTTCATTTCTTCCCATTTGTGCTATTATCACCAAAATTATCAAGAACAACAGGGTTTGGTTAAATCCTTCTCTCTAATGCACTATCTAGGTCCACAAAAATGACAGTAACATGGTAAGGGACAACATGCACCATTCATGGTTTATTGCACTCACTGAAGAATACATCATTTTAACATTATCTAAGAGTTTCATTTGCTGTCAATTTTGAAAGACCAAGTCAAATGCTTCTCCCCCAGTGGCAGAAGAAAATAAAAATCTATACTAAGATAACAAACCACATTTCCCCAAGACAGTGGAAGTGTGTAACTTTTCAGAATACTATCTGCATGTGAGGTCTGCACAGAAGCAACTCTACTAGCTCCCCCTTGCTGGGGTACGGCAGGGCAAACAACTACCCTATTATCTCATGGCACTTTCTAGTTTGTGTGAAACCAGGACAGGGTCCTTTTAAGACACATAACACAGCAGTCATTAGAGAGCTAGTTGGATGCGCTAATGGGACCCTTTGGCTTCTGGTCCTGCTGAGGTATTTGGAGGAGTTCCAAATACCCAACCACATCAATTTCAGATGAAATTTTCTTTGTAAATACATGTTACCCAACACCCCAAAATACATGAAAGCCATCCTAAGTTTTTAGAGTTTACAAGCCCAATGACAATAGAATTCCATGTGGAAATATCTAAATTCGAGTAACAAAGACAATTTGAGAGGATCAAAAATAGAAACCATTATTGGCATATTAAAACATTTTAGTTACTTAAGAATTCACATTTCTAAGAAAAGCAACCTTATTAAGTGACATTTGCTCAATAGGCAATTTTCCCCCATTTAATTTTCATAAATAGATCCCGTAGAAATGTATTTCCCCTAACAAAGACTGCACATTAACAATAAATGATACATCTTCAAATTTTAATTAATGTCAAGAGCTTTATTTTGCTTCCAAGCAAGTTACAGAAACATGTTATTAATATAATTTAATTTAAGGGGTAGGCATGTGTTTTCTATTTTTAAAAAGGTGGTTCTGAAATCCTGGCCCTGTCAACATCATTTAAACATTCTCCTTCCATGCCTCAATATAATAAATTAAATCAGCATTTTAATTGTGCCCGTGCTTTGTGGTTCCTGCAAGCACAAAAAGATTCTCTATGAAAAGCACAACACTGCCCCCAAAGAAAAACCCTACTGAGTGATTAATTACTAGTCTGGAAGATATAAATATATGTCTCAATAAAGATAGTATGGACTGCTGAAAGCTCTAGCCCCACATATCTCTATAGGATGCCTTAATTTAGCAGATATCCTAATTCAAACAAGACTCTGGCTATAGCATTCATAGACAACTCCACCATGATACACCATGCCTTTACTGAACAGCATATTTATTTCAACCAGCATGATTTTGTACATGCATAAAAATCAGAGGGAAATTGGGCTTTTATGTGTAAATATAGAGAAATCAAGGGCTCTCTGCTCCTGAAGAAAGGAAGAAATAACAACAATGCAGAATAACCTTGATTGTTTTTAAAATACCATCTTTATACACAGTATTTTAGATTATACTCTGCTATCAATCATGCTTCATTTCGAGTTAAAGCTTGGCCAAGGAACCAGTATTTTATAAACTAAGACATGAACCAGCAGTTGAATTTGGCTATGCCTGAACCAAGTAGCTAACATGATCACTACAAGGGAAAGAAGCTTAGATAAAGGACTTACTGGCCACTTCCCCCTTACCTCCAAATCTATACACAAAAATTTATCTAATTTCTAGAACTGTTTCTACAGGACTAAAGTAAGAGCAATTATACCAGTATTTTTAAAATAGAAATTACAAAGTCAGCTAATTTGAAAACAGAGATGAGTACCAGAAATCAAGAGTGGAAGCTGGCTCTTTTAAATTGGAGAAATGTTATGTGTAGCTTTTGTAGTTAAGGCTTTGTATTCATGATCATGGCATTCATTGCCAGAACTAAATACGACATCTCCTTCATCCCACCAGGATGTCAGGATGTTTTTTTAAAAAAGGAGATCAGGGAGCAAGATTATCATATACCATAGATCATTCTGGCCAGTCTAGAAATCCAGATCACCATTCCCCATCATCTTCCTTAAAACAAGAAGAAATAAAGTTTCCTTAAAAAGCCAATACAGATTTGGGGGAAAAAAAAAAAAAGAAAGAAAAAAAGAAAAAAAGTCATTCATGTTCAGACTTCTACTCTATTGCTATTTGTATTTCTACATGGCCTTGAGCATGAACACCATACATAATTACAAGAATTAAAATCATCAAACATGAGTCTCAATTGGAGTTCTGTGTAGACTACAAAAATGGCCACAATCTTTTAGCACCTCCCATCATGAGGTACAGTTTATTTTTCTACCCCTTTAATCTAGAATGGCCTTGTAGCTTTGACCAACAGAATGCAGGAAAATGGCAATATACCGATCCCGAGCCTAAGCCTCAAAAGGCCTTGAAGCTTCCAATCTCAAACTCCTGCAAATCTGGGCCCACCAGGGGAAGACCCAGGCTAGCCTGTTAGAGACTGGGAGCCCATGTACAAAACAGTCCCAGTCATCCTGGCTGTCCCAGATGTGGTCATCATGAACAAATAAGCCCAGGCAATCTATTAGCTCACTATAAATGCATAAGGAAGCCCAGCCAAGATGAGCCAAGCTTGCCATGCACTCCAACAACTGCCCAGTTTAACTCAACCAACATTGTCAACTTGCAATATTATGAGCTTCATCAAATAGCTATTTTTTAGGCCACTAAGCTTTGGGATTGTTTGTTATGTAGAAATAAGTAATGCATACAGGTTCTATAACCTCATAACTACATCTTCCCCAGACTCTAAACTTCTTTCCAAGTTTCCCACTGTGTTTATAGCCTTTACCAGCCTTTATTATAACTAAATAATGCCCAAAATGATTTTCTAAGGTATATGTAAGTATTTGTGATTTACATACAAATGCCCTAAAAGGGAGAAACGATGTTTTGTATTTTTAGTTTTCCAATACCTGAAACACACAGTAGTATTAAATACTTGTTGGTTTGATCTGAAAATAGCTGAATTTTACCAGATCTTTAAATTTCATAAGCTATACTTACCTTATTTATAACAGATCAATAATATTAGCCTATTTCACCACAACAGAAATTCTTTTTACCCTTCATGTTATTTTACAATTTCATAGTAAGAACACAGAAACTAGATAAAATTTAACACTTCTACATGTAGCAAAACATAAGATCATTAAGAGAAGATAATTATGATGTATTTAAGAGCTAAAATCCCTAATATATAAAGAGCTCCCATAAAGCAACAGAGAAAAACCAACTGAAAATAAAATTGAGAAAACGATAGAGATTGATGGATTCTGAAGTACAAAGGTAAACAAACCTGTCAAAATATACCTAATCTTACAGATAATCAGAAAATGTAAATTAATATAAGATGCTCATCCATCAAATCAAAAATTCACAGGATTAAATAAGATTCAGGATTGATAACTATAGAAGGAAATAGGGTGTCTTGCACCTTCTTGATAGGAGTATAATCCAGCATAGCTTTTAGAAGTATAGTCAGGCAGCATCTATCAAAATATTAATGGGGTACATGCCTTTTGAACCCAAAATATTCACTGAAACCTGTTTAGTATTAAACTGGAACGCTACATCATCAATACTCTCCACATAAATATGGATTCATCCATGTATGGAAACTACACAAAAATTAAGGAGAATCTGACACAGTTCTATGCACCCACATGAAAAGATTAAGAAATTTTAAGTTTAGGGGTGGCTGGGTGGCTCAGTCAGTTAAGCATCTGAATCTTGGTTTTGGCACAGGTAATGATCTCAGTTTGAGACTTTGAGGCCCGCCTTGGGCTTTGTGCTGACAGCATGGAGCCTGCTTGGATTCTCTCCGTCGGTTGGTCAGTCTCTCTCTCTCTCTCTCTCTCTCTCTCTCTCTCTCTCTCTCTGTACCGCGCACGCACGCGCGCGCGCGCGCGTGTGTGTGTTGGTCTCTCTGTCAGCCCCTAGCCTAATTGCTCTCTCCCTCACTCTTCCAAAGTAAACAAACTTAAAAAATATAATTAAAAAAAGAAATTTTAGGTTTAAAAGGCAGGTTTGCCAAAGAATAATGGAGTATCATTTTTTTTTAAATAAGTACATAAATGCACAGAAAGAAGGCCAGAATGAGATACACTTAAAAAGCCACAATACAGGGCACCTACGTAGCTCAGTCATTTAAGGCTCTGACTCTTGATTTTGGCTCAGGTCATGATCTCACAGTTTGTGACATCAAGCCCTGCATCAGGCTCCACACTCACAGTGGAGCCTGCTTGGGATTCTCTCCCTCTCTCTCAGCCCCTCCCCAACTCACATGTACACACCCATGCTCTGTCTCTCTCTCTCAAAAACTGTTAATAAATTCTCAAAAACTGTTAATAAATCGCCACAATTAGTGTGGTTGGAAGAGTGGAAGAGAATTCACTCACTTACATATTTGAATTTCCCAAAAGCACGGATTTATGTGAGTGATGTATAATTCATTTACACTACACATACCTCAGCAGCTGAAGGGGGCAGAACATACGTGGATCCTCACATAAGAAGCCAAGCAGAGCTGTCCTTCCTGGAGGAACCCTCCACTTCCACCCTGGTTCAAAGTGGCAGAAAGGCTGGCATGGCCCACAGATGGGAGCAGGGACTAGCGCTGGGTGCCCTCGTAGCATGACTTCTTCAGTGGCAGAGGAGACTGTCAAGCAGTTAGCTGCACTGGGGACCCTGTGCTTGGCCTTGAGGAACCCCACAGGGCAATCTCCAGGGAGCTGGAATGAAGGGAGACAAAATGAGCCTCTGAAAGTTAAACATGAACATCAATACAAACTGGAGCAGAGGAGAGATAAGAGTCCACCTGAAATACTTCCAATAAAGTTAGCAGTTACTAATCACCAAGCGATCTCCTATGCCAAGCACCAAGGACTTTCACTCAGTGTATCTAAGTTAATCTTCACAACCTTTAGTTGTTTTTAATTTACTGAAAGGAAAATGAGCTTGGACAGATTAAGAAAATGACCAAGGGTCACATAGCTTATATGAGGCAGTGACAGAGATGTGAACCCCCCCTGGTTTAATTCAACACCTATGTCTTTAACTAACAAATGCTCTCTTCCATAACAGGGGCAGGTCAGCAATACTGGACTACATCCCTGCTGTATGTATCAATGTAGCCAAGGATAAAAGGTACCATTTAAAAGCAGCATTGCTGAGCCCTGGGAGCACAGAACAAAGGGCTTCAGACTACCATAGGGGATAATGGTGCATATTCAAATCCTTCCTGAGCAATACTGACTCTGATCCAAGGATCCATTTGGTTCAAGTAGCAGGCCAACTAGGCCACAAAATTTATACATGATAACAATTTTTTCCACCTGTCAAGATAAAGGTCAAGGCCTAGACTATAGCAAGGCAACATCACCTCAGGAGAATTCTTAAAAAATGAACAGTTATTCCTCCATGGGTTCTAGGTAAGCTTTTCCTCACTATTTGGAACCTCTTTGGTATATTTCCACCAGTTTTTGCGGTGCTATTTTAGGCCTGTTGTGCATTCACATAAGGTGTTGTTGAAGAATATGTATCATAAATCTATCTCAAGCGTAGGTCAATTGGATTCTCTCCACAGACCCAGAAATAATAAAGAAATGGGGCAAGTGAAGTAAGAGAAGTTGCAGCCAAGTGTACGGTGTCATGGATTCATGCAACAATTCTGGCACAGCACACAGAAAACTCATGGACGTTTCTATTAGTTTTATATATTGGGGGGCCTACATATTTTCTGTAAAGAATGGGTTCCACTGCTTTATACAAAATGTTTGACCACCAGTGATACGGGATGAAGAGATGACTGATGCCTTTTAATTAATTAAGGACTATTGTTTCTGTGGAAATCAGTTTGCAGGCATTTGTGGTTGTGGTTGATTGAGATATGTGGCTGGCAATGGATTCTCAAGAGTTCTCCAGAATGTCTCTCTCCAGTATTTGCTGAAGGGTCTGACTTAAAATTGTAGAAGAGCCCTCGTAACTAAGATTGAAGTTTGGCTACGATGTATTTTTTAGCCATTATGACGGGCACAGAGCGAATGCAGAGTTTTCTGGAAATACTAAACAACTCCTTTCTAGTGGAAGCTCCTATCAAGAGGCCATGGTAGTTTCAATATGGGGTCCAGAGCTGAGCCAGTGAGTTCAAACCCCAGATCTACTCCTTATGAGCTATGGTCTCAGTCATTTCATATCCTCTCTAAGCATCTTGATTCATTAGGTAAAATGACAATCACATAGAAATACTGTGAGGATTAAAGGTCTGTAAAGTGCTGTGTATGAAGGCTAGCACAGATTAAGTCTCCTCAAATGTCAGTCTCTATATTATCACAGTGGCAACAAAGATTTGAAGATGAGATGGGAAGTGGTTTGTACAATAGGAAGCAGTACATAAGAGGAAAGGCATGAAGCAAGCAGGAAATAAGGAATGTGAACAGGGTAGATGGGGGACTAGAGAAGATTTTGTGATTTTCTTTCAGGTTGGGTCTCACTCCACAGGGTTATTCAGTAATCCACTCATGCAGAAAAATATATGCTAGGAGCTTATTCTGTCACCAGCACCACTGTAGTAGAGAAAATCCAAAGGTAGATAGGGCAGGATTCTTTTCCTTAAACAAGTCCATTTGTTAAACAAAGACAAATAATTACAATCCTAAGAATGGGGTTATAATGGAAAGATGCACAAAGTTCTTCAGGAACACAGGATAGACTATGTTTGACAAAGAAGGGAGAGATCTTCCTAAAACTATCAACAGTTGGTTGGAGAAGGGATGGCCCAAAAATGACCAGAGATATTTAGTAAATTGAAGCATTATTTCCAACCACTCAGAAAGTCTAAAACAATGGGGATTCTAACCTACTTGTACTCCATGCATCAGGCTGAACCTAAAGCAATGGGTCCTAAAAATCTGTTTCCCTAGACTCTACCATCTTCTTAAAAACAAGGACAAGACATGTCCAATTACCCAGGGAACCACCTCTGAAAGAAATTTTCTTCCCTGAAGCTAATCCCTGTTCTGATGCTTAACAGGAACTCTGGCAAAGGTGAGAACTTAACTCCTCTCTCTTGTACAGTCAACAAGTTCACAGTTGTTACCATTGTGGATGGAATGAAGTGTGCATCCATAAATGGAAAGCAGCCAGGTGGGGATTACAAAACTTTTATGTAGTATCGTGTTGGAAAGGAATGGGCTGAGTAATTCCCATCCTGAAGATGTCCATGTCTCAATCCCCAGAACCTGTGAACAGATTACCTTACATTGTAACAGGGACTTTAGAGATCTGATTAAGTTTAAAAATCTCCAGAATGAAGATGATGGAAGCAGAGTTAGAGCAATGTGCTTTGAAGATGGAGGAAATTGCCAGAAGCCAAGGAATATAGTTGCTACAAGTTGGAAAACACAAAGAAAGACATCCTTCTCATAAACCTCAAGAAGGAATGCAGCCCTAAGAACACCATTAGCCCTCTCAGACTTCTTTCAGATTTCTGATCTCCAGAACTCTAAGAACATAAATTTGTGGGGGTTTTTAAGCCAGTAAGTTAGTAGTTATTTGTTAAAGCAGCAACAGGAAACTAATATGAGAGAAAGGGGTTTCCTCCAATGACCTCAAAACCCAAGCAAATAATCACTCCTCTCAACATCCTAGAGAAGAGAAACAAAGTGGAGAAAGAGAAGTTTGAGCAGGTCATGCGAGACTAAATCATATTAGGAGAACAGAGACAATTCCAAGTTTAACCCTTGGAAGGAGACATGAGTCTCCCAAGTCCAAACGCAGCTTTCTGGGGTTTCTTTTGAGTGACAGGTTTGGATACTGCCCCTGGGAAAGCCCAGGGATTTCACTGTGATGAGTTCTCAAGACCACAGTGAAGAAGATGGTAGCCCACATTTGGTTATCCTCACTGACAGCAGAATGATGTTCCATGCCACAAGTTCTGGCCCATTGATACCACAGCCAGGAGTGTCCAGACCCACCCCAGCAATAAAAAACCATTACTGATACTAGCCACAGAGATGAAGAGAGAAAATTCTCTTACACTCCCAGAGCAGTCAAAGTCTGTGCTAATGTTTATGGGAGAAAAAGGAGAAAGCAAAGTAGGAAAGAAAATACATCTGCATCATTCACATCCCCAAGGATGTGAGAGAAGAGAGAAGGGAATGCCAAATTTAGTTCTTTGCATCACTCCTCACATGTAGATCTCTTGCAAATGCATTTAAATGCTATTATCAAATAACATCACCTTCTAAAATAAATATCTTTTCATCTATGAAATTTTCCCCGTTTTGACCACGTAAAACCTACAAATTGAACATACTCCAGGAGATGAAGGCAACACAGCAGACAATCTCCAGCTAAGAAATATGAAAAAAAAAAAAGGGGGGGGGTAAAAAAAAAATCAACCTTTGATGAAATAATTGCTTCTGCTGTTATTTTTTGCTATTGCTTCAGAAATGTTCTGTCTCTCTCTCTCCCTTTCTTGTCCCTATAGTGAGGTGCCCCTGCTGCCGCGAAGATGAAAGGTCCAGTCTCTTTAAAATTTCATGCAGAGCTCTTCACAACATCCAAGCTTTAAAGGCCCATGGCAAATTCAACATATTGTTACACTTGATGGAAGGAGGTAAAAATTACATGCAAAATATACTGTATATTCATTGTCTGGAGATACTATAAAGTTACAGATTCCCGTATTTCCCTAACCAGTATGGACATATATATTCTGATTTCAATATTTAGAATCACAAAAGATACACATGGAGTGAGTATTGTAGCAAAAATAAGAATGAAATTCAAACCACCTAAGGTTATATTAGGGTCCCAGGATATGTGAATAGTTTTATTCATCGTGTTCCTAAATTGTTCTAGATGTATGAAGCATATTTAAAAGACACCAAAGATACAAAGGGAAAAAAAAAAAAAAGATTTTCTAAAACTTATATATATCATGGGGTTCTTTGGCCTAAGTTATTCTCTGTAAGAAAAAATGTAGGGATAACGGATTTATTTTTATGTATAAAATTATCACAGAAAAAAACATTAAGAACTAGAACTGAAGAGAGTGGGATAGAATAATCACAAAAGCAAGTTCATCATTAATTATAATAGGTAGACTATTTTAAAATTTATTTTAAATTCAAAAGCTCTACATCTTAAGTCTTAGATCTGTGTTTTGCTGTAGTTGTTTTTATCTGGCCCCATTTAGCCAGACTCATACATTTATATTTAGTCACTCTACTTTCTAACATTTATTCAACATCTGGGGTACTTGGGGGGTTTAGTCAGTTAAGCGTCCGACCTTGGCTCTGGTCATGATCTCACCATTCGTGAGTTTGAGCCCCACCTTGGGCTCTGTACAGATCGCTCAGAGCCTGGAGAGTGCTTCAGATTCTGTGTCTCCCTCTCTCTCTGCCCCTCCCTGCTCATGCTCTCCTTTCCTCAAAAATAAACATTTAAAAAAATTAAACATTTATTGATTATCTACTACATGCCTGTGCTAGTTGTGGGAGGGAAAAAAAGTAAAAAAAAAAAAAAAAAAAAGATGTAGTCCCTGCCTCTGAAGGAATTACAATACAGTAAAAAGAGATGAACACAGTAAAGCTAAGTGTGATAAGGTCTTAGAGGTCCTCTAGTTGAAGGAGAACTAGTTCCTACTTTAAGAGAAGAAAAAGTTCTATATGCAGGACTCAGTCTTTGAGCAGAGGTTTAGAAACCATTTGGCTGCTGATGACATAAACCAAGGCAGTGATGGTGACAGGGGACAGATTTCAGAAGTCAACAGTACAAAATCTCCAGCACTTGGCTACTGATTAGAAACCAAGAGGATAAAAGGAGTGTAGGACGAATCCTAGATTCCTATTGTTCCCATCATTCACCAATTCATTATTTCAACAGTCACTTACTACCAAATAGGTGCCAGGTACATACTGGAGAGAATAATAAAGAAATCATAAAAGAATACAATTCAGTATTAATGAAGATGGTAAGTGGAAAACTAGTCAACAAATGACCAAGCACTATTAGGATATTTAAGTGCCATGAACAAAATAAAATAGGACAGGTTCCAGAAATAAAGACAAGGCCAAGAGAGCTATGGCATGGTGACCAAAATGCCATCTCCTGGGGATTAAGGAGTGTACTTGTCTCAAGTACTGGGAGTTCAGTACTGGGAGTTGTATGGAAGTCTTAAATCACTAAATTGTACAACTAAAACCAGTATTACACTGTATGTTAACTAATTGGAATTTAAATAAAAACTTGAGAGGAAAAAAAAGATGTCATCTCAGAGATGACCATGTAGGACCAGATCACATAGGATTAGGCTGGTGAAGCATTTTGGAATTTAAGTGTAATGGGAAAAATTTCATCTTTTAAGCAGAGGAATGACAAAAGGCATCAGGGAAATAGATTATGCAGTAAAAAGCAATCACAGAGGCCAGCTCAAAAACTCTTGAGGTGATCTAGACTGGAGATGATGTTGATTTGGACCAGAAAGACAGCAAGGCAGGTAATAAAAGCCGGGTACTCTCAGGGTCCTTTTACAGGTGAAACTGACAAGTCTTGTTAATGGGGTGGCTCTGCAGGGTGACCAACTTTGATTCCTGGCCTTTGGCTTTAAGGACTGGGTGATCAAAGCAACTGAGATGGGGAACAACCCATATGAAGGAGGGGAATCAAAAACTAGGGCATGTTAGATTTGAGACACCTCTTAGACATTTCAGTGGATTTCTCAAGTAAGCGGTTGGTGATAGGAGACTGGAACTCATCGGAGAGCTCAGGGCTGGGTATGAATTTGGGAGACTCTCAATATGTAAATGCAACATCAAGAAGCTGAAGGAGATCTCATAGGGGTGGGGAGGCAGAGTTAGATCAATAGAAAAAAGATGTCAGCCACACTTAGATGTCAGTCAGAAAAGACCAAGGTCAGCAAAAAAGAACAAAAAGCCCCAGCCACAGATATAGAAGGGAAACCAGGGGAGCATATGGACACAAAAGCCAAGGGGACAAACAATATTTTGAAGAGGCTGCAGTCAAGTATGGGTAAGTTATCTGAAAATCCAAGGCATATGAGGACACAGAAGTGACTCATGGACTGGAGAAAACAAAAAAAAAAGATTGCCGGTGACCACAAAAAAAACAGAGTTTTGGGGAGCCTGGGTGACTCATTCAGTTAAGGGTCCAACTTTTTATTTCCACTCAGGTCATGATCTCCGTTTTCTGAGTTCCAGGCCCAAGTTGGGCTCTGTGCAGTCACCTCGCAGAGCCTGTTTGGGACTCTCCCTCTCTCCCCCCTCTCTGTCCCTCCTCCACTAGTGTTCCTTTTGGTATCTCTCAAAATAAGTAGACTTAAAAAAAAAAAAAAAGACTTTCTGTGGAGTTGAAAAGGCAGAAGACCTAGGACTGTTCTGGGAAGAGAAGATGTACCAAAGTAGTAACAATCATTGTCAGCAACTTTCAGAATTTACATCTTGTTGTGAAAGGTACCCTAGAGATGGAGCCATAGCTGAGTTGGGAAGTAGGAGTATGTGAAGTTAAGGGAAGGGTAATGCCAGAGCACGAGTTTATGTGCTAATAGTAACAATTCTGTCAATAGGCAGAAACTGAGGATACAAAGAAGAGAAGCCTTCAGGCAAAAGATGTGATCCAGAACCTAACAAGTGGGGTTCCTTTGATAGTAGGCATTTAATTTTTTAAAAATCTGTAAAGGTCATTTCTGTATTATGAAATTCAAACACAGATCAGATATTAAATGGCATCGTTGAAACAATTGTCTTACATGTGAAAATGATAATATTCTCTAAGAAAAAGTTCCTTTCTGAGGCAATTAATACTCAAGTATTTAAAAAAAAAAAAAAGAAACATGACATCTCTAACCTAGTTTCAAGTGATTTTAGAAAAAAGAGATGGATAGACATATCAAACAAATGTGGTAAAATTATCAATAAATGTAAGAAAAGTTTGGTTGGGTGTTTGCTGTGCTGTTCTTTCAACTTCTCCCTGGATTTGACGTGTTTCCCAACAACAGTTGCATGGGTAGAATTACAGAGGCTTGGAATGACTCCCTTCCCAGTAGACTTCCTAGAGAAGGAACCCAACAATCTGTTTTTATGAAAGCTATGATGATGGTAATTAACAGCTAGATAGTGATTAATTGTCTATTGCTGCATACAAATCACTTCAAAGCTTAATGGCCTATAACCACCACCATTTTATTGTGGAAAAGTCCCAGGGATCTCTTATCTACTGAAAGCACCACTCGCCACATGGTCTCATTCAGCCCCATGACTTTGCCTCCACCTAGTGAGGGACTGACAAATCTATAGGCCAAGAATCTGGGTAGGACTCAGCAGTAGCTCTGCTGGGACTGCAGGACTCAAGGCTACCTTACTATCTGGAGCCTGGCCGGAGCCTGCTCCAAACGGCCTCTCTAGAGCAGGATGGCCTGTACTTCTTTACCCAACAGATGGCTCCCCCTCTAGTATATAGAAGTTCTAAGACCTAATTTAGCACACATCGCTTCCATAACATTGTATCAGTCAAAGCAGGTCACAAACACAAGCCCAGACTTAAGGAGGAAGAGAAGGAGATTCCATTTCTTGTTGGGAACAGCAGTATCACATTACAAAGTGGGTGTGGAGCATACAAGTGTGAATCACTGCAGGCTGTTTTAATCATCTGCCACAGACACCTGCTAAATTAAATAATACCAGCCCTAGCTTAAATACAAGCTTGTGTTACACCGCAATTATCCTGTCCATATGTAAATGGTTCTTCTAAAACTGTTTGGAAATAATTCATTTTCTTAATTTGGAAGAAACTAGCAATTTAATTATGGTATCAATTTGCTCAATAGACCAGAGTCATTAGTAAAACTCAGTCTCTCTCACTGATTCTCAGTCTCAGAGACCCAGATTCAGATCACAGTAGTTCTGTAAACTGAGGTTCTAGAATTTCACGAAGTTCTCACCAACCCCACTAACAAATGGACAACTAGAATAAGGATGCTCTTCTTGTGTAGGGAGTAGCTCTTTTGTACTCATTCCTGCCCTCTGGGTGATGAGAGAGTCATAACCTACAACTTCTTCCCCTTCAGTAACTTGCAAAAGTTCATTAGTTTATCACCGTTTCACAGAGGTGACCAGGCCTTCCACCAGGGTCTTGCATGGGAGGAGGGCTATAAGGCCAAGACTTCCCAAAGCAGAGTGATAGAAGATGGGAGTCTCTGCTCTAGTTCTTGTGGCCATTACCAGAGCTCCCAAATAAAAGAATCTGAATTAACATAATTTCTATTATTTATGAGGCATATGTGAGACAGGCACAGGTTATGTTCCTGTCTAGAACAGCTCTTCACACATGGAAGAATCTATTACTTACTACGGAAATAGTCTATTCATCCCAAACATCGAAATCAAAAAGCAGTATCTGATACCATGCCTAAAGAATTGAAGTATGTGCAATACTAAGCCATCCTGTGCCTCTTGTTAATCTCAGTCCCAGTCACATAAACTACCTTGTGATGGTACCCCCTGGAGTTGTGCAGGATGGCAGCTCTGAGTGTCACCACTAGATTTTAAACCCAAGTCCACCTGGCTTAACACTTGAGCTACTTGGACTACACTCAGCAGTGAGAAAATGAAAGGTATGAATCTCTGATTCTTGAGAAAGTCAAATGTCTCCTTCTTGCAATCAATTAGCTACATAAGAAGGCATCTGACTTTCTCAAGGGCTCCTGACCTCACTGACAAAGGAGGAGCAGTAAGTAGAAATGCATTAGAGTTCCTTGAGCTCTAGCTGTAACTGTATCATGAATATACTGTGTGACCTAGAGCCAATCACTTCTCTCCTCTGGGCTCTCTATCTTAATCTATAATGGGAAGGGTTTCTATTAAAGCTGATTACTCTCAAGACCAAGATCATCTCTGTGTGCTCATGCACATTCATATGAAGAGCACTTCCATAAGATGTATGCACTCTCTAAGGATAGATAAGCATTTACAAGGAAAATGTTACTATCAATCACAACACATTTTAAGAGTGTCTATTTCCTAAGTTTCTACTTCATCCTATTGTCTTCTAAATAACTTCCACTTGACAGTATATGGTATTTAGTTTCAAGTATATATTCATTTGAAATTTGTATCTTCAAATCCTTAGCCTCCAATTTTTTTTTTTAATTTTCCAGATGGTATCTTCAAAATTCACTTACATTACGTAAGAAACATCAAGTGTTGGGGAGGATGTGGAGAAAAAGGAACCCTCACACTCTACTGGTGGGAATGCAAACTGGTACAGGCACTATGGAAAACAATAGGGAGGCTCCTCAAAAAAATAAAAATAAGACTACCCTATAACCCAGTAATCACAGTACTGGGTATTTACCAAAAAAATATAGAAGCACTAATTTCAAAGGATATATGCACCCTATGTTTATTGCACCAATGTTTACAAAAGCCAAGATATGGAAGCAGCCCAAGTGTCCACTGATAGCTGAATGGTTAAAGATGTGGTATATATACACAAAGGAATATCATTCAGCCCTAAGAATGAAATCTTGCCATTTGCAACAAGGATAAAACTAGAGAGTATAATGCAAAGTAAGGCAATCAGAAAAAGATAAATACCCTAGGATTTCAATCCTGTGTAGAATATAAGAAACAAAACAAATGAACAAAGGAGAAAAAAAAGAGACAAACCAAGAAACAGACTTTTAACTACAGAGAACAAACTGATAGATACCAGAGGGGAGGTGGCTGGAAGGATGGGTGAAACAGGTGATGGGAATTAAAGAGTACATGTGATGACCACAGATTCATGTATAGAACTGAACAGGCATAGAATTGACAAAGTACTATACCCATTCATGATAAAAGTTCTCAACAAAATAGGTCTAGAGTGAACTTACCTCAACATAATAAAGGCCTTACATGAGAAACCCATAGCCAACATCATATTCGATGATGAAAAACTGAGAGCTTTTCTCCTAAGGTAAGGATATCTATTCTCACCACTTTCATTCAAAACAGTACTAAAGT
Organism: Hyaena hyaena; assembly: GCF_003009895.1. Lineage (NCBI taxonomy): Eukaryota > Metazoa > Chordata > Mammalia > Carnivora > Hyaenidae > Hyaena > Hyaena hyaena. The sequence continues at coordinate 3,608,755 of NW_024080649.1, read as the reverse complement.
CTTAACCATAGACTTTGTGAGACAACAAAATAAATAAATAAATAAAAGGCATCCAAACAGGTAAGGAAAGTTAAACTTGCACTATTTGCATAGGACATATATATGTATGCATAGGACATATACTATATATAAATAACCTACAGGACTCCATCAAAAAACTGCTAGAACTGACAAATGAATTCAGTAAAGTCACAGGATACAAAATTAATGTACAGAAGCCTGTTGCATTCCCATACACTAATAATGAAGCAGAAGAAAGTGAAATTAATAAAATACCATTTACAGTTGCACTAAAAACAATAAAATATCTAGGAATAAACTTAACCAAAGAGATAAAAGACCCTTACTCTGAAAACTATAAAACACTAGTGAAAGAAATTCACAATGGGATGCAAAGAAATGGAAAGATCTTCTGTGCAATAGGTTGGAAGAACAAATATTGTCAAGGTGTCTATACTATCCAAAGCAATACACAGATTTAATGCAATATCTATAAAAATACCAACAGCATTTTTCACAGAACTAGAACAAATAATCCTAAAATGTGTATGGAACCAGAGAAGACCTCAAATAACAAACAATCTTGAAAGAGAAAAACACAACTAGAGATATCATAATTCCAGTTTTCAAGTTATATTGCCAAGCAGTAGTAATTCAAACAGTAGGGTACTGGCATAAAAATAGACACATTCATCAGTGGAATAGAACAGAAAGCCCAGAAATAAACCCACAATTATACGGTCAATTAATCTTCAACAAAGGGCAAATGAATATACAATGAGGAAAAAAGTCTCTTTAACAGTGTTGGGAAAATTGGACTGCCACATACAAAGGCATGAAAAAGGACCACTTTCTTTCACCCTAACAAAAATAAATTCAAAATGTATTAAAGACCTAAATGTGAGACCTGAAACCATAAACATCCTTGAAGAAAGCACAGGCAGTAGTCTCTCTGAAATTGGCTGTAGGAGTTATCTTTCTAGATAGGTCTCCTTAAGGTAAACAAAAAGAAAAATAAACTATTGGGTCTACGTCAAAATAAAAAGTGTCTTCACAGCACAGCAAATCAAACAATCAACAAAAAGGCAAACTACAGAATGGGAGAAGGTATTTGCAAATGACATATTCAACAAAGGGTTAGTACCCAAAATATATGAAGAACTTCTATAACACCAAAAAAAAATCCAATTAAAAAATGAAAAGACATGAGGGTGCTTGGGTGGCTCAGTCATTAAGTGTCTGACTCCTGGTTTCAGCTTAGGTCATGATGTCAACAGTTTGTGAGTTCAAGCTCCATGTTGGACTCTGCTCTGACAGTGTGGAGCCTGCCTGGGATTTCTCTCTCCCTCTCTCTGCCTTTCCCCAGCTCATTCTCAATAAATACATAAATAAACAAACATTAAAAAAAAACTTTTTTTAGGAGTGCCTGGATGGTTCAGTTAAGCATCCAACTTCAACTTAGGTCATGATCTTATGTCCATGGGTTTGAGCTCTGTATCAAGCTCTGTGCTGATGGCATGGAGCCTGGAGTCTCATTTGAGTTCTGTGTCTCCTCCTCTCTATCTGTGCTTCCCTAACTCACGCTCAATCACACACACTCGCTCTCTCACTCTCTCAAAAGTAAGCAAACATTAAAAAAATTTTTTTGTAAACAGGAAGACATGATTAGACATTCCTCCAATGATGATATACAGATGACCAACAGACATGGAAAAGATACCCAAAATCACTCATCATCAGGGTAACACAAATCAAACTGAGTTATCACCTCACACTGTTATAATGGCTAAAATTAACAATACAGAAAACAAGAGGAGTTGGCAAGGATATGGACAAAGGGGAACCCTCTTGTACTGTTGGAGGGAATGCAAACTGGTGCAGCCACTATCGAAAACAGTATAGATGCTCCTCAAAAAGTTAAAAAATGGAACTATCCTAAGATCTAGCTCAACTGCACTACTATTTAGCCAAAGAATACAAAAATACTAATTTGAAGGGATACATGCACCCAATGTTTATAGCAGCATTATTTATAATGGCCAACCTATGGAAGCAGCCCAAGTGTCCATCAAGAGATGAAGAAGATGTGGTATATATACACAATGGAATATTATTCAGCCATAAAAAGGAGTGAAATCTTGCTGCTTGCAACACCATGGATAAAGCTAGACAGTTCAGTGCTGAGTGAGGTAAGTCAGAGAAGAAAAATGCCATATGAGCTCACTGATACATGGAATTTAAATAACAAATGAGCAAAGAAAAAAGAGAGAGAGACAAACCAAGAAACAGACTCTTAACCATAGAGAACAAACTGATGGTTACCAGAGGGGAGATTGGGGGGTGGGGTAGAGGGTGGTAATCAGGGAAATAAGGGATGGGGATTCAAGAGTACACTTATTACAATGAAAATTAAAATGATTAAAATAAAGGAAAAAATGTTGAATCACTATTATTGTACACCTGAAACTAATGTAACATTGTATGTTAACTATACTGGAATAATAAAAAAAAAAGTCTTAAAAAAAGTCACACTACACTATGGGACATTTTTTGTTTGTTTACTAAGTTTTTACCCCTGTTAAAGTTACTGGAGGGAATTCTAAGAACTATCCCCAGTGCCAATCAGTGGCTTTTCTTATACCACAGTACATACTCAGTTTTCTCTTCAGATCGAATAAATCTTTTGCCTTTTATACAACAGTACAAATGATTACACATCAATATTCATAAACATCATATGTAAGCAGTCTGTGTGTTTTACTGAAAAAATCTATAGGTGGGGTGTGTGTATTTACATGTGAATAGCATTTTCACAAACTTTCAAAATTCAATTGATGACCAAGATGTCCAGAAATAATCAGTTCAGGCACAATCAAATGTTAAAATTGCTCATTATTAGTACTGACCATATACTGAAATGATGGGAGAAATGTTTTGTAAACTGTAAAATATTACATATATGTCCAAGTACTATTATGAAATTTAGGTGGCTACTGTATGGCTCCAAGTTTCATTTGATGGATAAATCTTGGTAATGTTAAAATTCCTGGTGAAAGACAAATAAATAAAAGTAAAGATAACCTTCAGAAATCGATTGGATCTGAAACCCTGATCGATTTTCAAATGCACTAAGTAATAACAGATGCTGGCTTTAACAATGTTGAGGTCGGTCCCAGGCACAGATTATGTTCATCATATAAATACTTTCTGTTCTCAAAAATAGCTTTGTCTTCTCCACTTTCCCACCAACTGGCACATATAGAAACCAATAAAACTGTCCCACTGTTGGAAGCCAAGAGGATCAACTGTCTGAGAGGCACACAAATCCGAGAGCCTCTGTGGAGCAAATTGGATATTTCCCCATTTTATAGATGAGGACACTGAGAATTAAGGCATTAACAAACTTTTTCAAGATCTCATAGCTGGTAAATGGCAAAGCTGAAATCTACAGCCAACAAGTCCCCAAACCTCTATTTTAATGGCTATGCTCCAGTGCCTGGCAGTGGGGAAATGTATCAAAATCTTCCCATCAATTAATGAAAAATTAAGCTCAGGACATGATCTCGCAGTTAACAAGTTCAAGTCCCACATCAGGCTCACTGCTGTCAGATCCTCTGTCTCACCCCCCCACTCTGCCCCTCCCCGACTTGTGCACTCTCTCAAAAATTAACAAACGTGTAAAAAATTAAAAAGTAAAACAGTACTACTGCCACTTCCCCAGTTCAGAAATTGGGCCAAAATTTTAAGACAGGTCATTTGCTCTGAAATATCCTATGGGGTCCTTCTCTGCCTCGTTCTCTCAAATCTGTGTTTCTATTAGTAAAATATTAACAGCTTTGCCCTCATATGAAGCTAACAACAGAAAAATATAGAACTGATATATTCAGCAAAAATAGTATTCACATGCAAATAGCTTATATAAAAATTGTAATTAAATTAGGGCCAAGTGAATAGGTGTTATTTATTCAAAAGTCTCCTTCAAGTTAATCAGATACTAAAGAACAGACACCACAAGAATCATAGAAATAGAATGTACCCTCAAGTTATATCACAAGGAGAAAAAAAAACTCTCTGGATACAAAATTCAGGTTTATTTTATCTTAAATCAGACCAAGGGGATTTAGGTTGGTTTTTTAATCTATTTGTGCATAATCATCTCTCAGATTAATCATACTGTTTAATAGAATATTATTATTAATTAGACATGTCATTGCTTCGGGCAGAAAATTATTGGAAAGTATAAAGGCCTATATTCTAAAGGCTCATAAGAGAAAGATTTCCATTTCTATCATCACACATCTCTTTCAGTTCCAATTCTCAGTGGAAATTCCTCAATGAATTCAGTCCTTGTAACACTAACATTTAGAAGAGTCTCCCATATACAAGATAGCGGAATTAGGGTTTGCCTTGTATGATACTTTGTTATTCATAAACCAATTACATTTTCTTAAAAGGGCATGTGGGTTCAGAAGAAAATCCATCAGCATTGGCTTGATTTTTACCATCTTCCATTAAGGGTCTTTGGACTGGGGCATGGAGAAAAACAACCAGGTCATCGATTTTATCCACCAGCATGCCATCCTCTAAAATGTGCTCATTCTCATCTGGACACTGCTTCCTCTTCATTTCTGTAAGCCCCGGGTATTGTAACTATGCCTCTCTACCCACACAGAAAAATTCTACTGTTCCCATTTAGGCCAGGATTCTGTAAGGTTCTCTCAGGCACCTACACTAAACCACATGAAAGAAACTCTTAGAATCATATTGCTTTTTAGGGCTCCAGCATTAGAACAAGGGCACAGGAACCATCAATACCCAAGTTCCTGCCACTTATGATTTGGTCCATTCAGTCTCACCCTCTAACCTCCCTTCCGCCTCTAGCCTCCTCACAATGAGCATCCAAGCAGATGAACAAGCTTCCTATTTCACAGTGAAAAATAGAGCCTTAGCAGAGTCAACCTTTTTCAACTTCTGGCATGTCTAACATTTTCACAGCTGTACAATGTTAATCTCCTCACTTGTATCCAAATCTCCTCTCCATTCACTTCAAAAATCTCCATCCTGTCTGCTTTGATTCTTTCCTCTAAGCTTATAAACTTAAAAAAAAAAAAAAAGAACAGCCACATAGTTTATTTTGAGAGGGGGAGAGAGAGAGAGAGAGAGAGAGAGAGAGAGAGAGAGAGTGTGTGTGTGTGTGTATGTTTGAGAACAGGGGAGGGACAGAGATAGAGCAGAGAAAGGATCCCAAACAGGCTGTGCACTGTCAGTGCAGAGCCCAATGCAGGGTTCAAACTCACTAACTGTGAGGTCATGCCCTGAGCAGATACCAAGAGTCAGACACCTAACCAACTGCGCCACCCAGGTGCTCCTGTGGCTATTGTTCAAACACAATTACAACAACAGCAACAAGAACCACATACGAAACTCTCCCTTGACCCTTTTAACTCTCATCTTCCCTTCAAATCTAAGCTTCTTCAAAAAATTATGAAAAGAATATTCCAGGCATAGAGAAGAGTATATGGTAGGCTCTGAGATGGAAAACATCATGGCCCTTTGAGAAAGGTAAAGATCTGGGTGGGTGGACAATCATGAGCAAGTAGTGGGAAGATGGAGAAGAGCTAAGTAACATTTGAGCATCGTGAAGGATTTAAACCTATATCATGGATTAGTTTTGAAGATTATTTTTCCTTGTTTTAAAAAAAACTTTTTAATATTTATTTATTTTTGATAGAGAAAGAGACAGAGCACAAGCTGAGGAAGGGCAGAGAGAGGGAGTGAGACACAGAATCTGAAGCAGGCTCCGGGTTCTGAGCTGTCAGCACAGAGCCCTACATGGGGCTTGAACTTGTGAACCATGAGATCATGACTTGAGCCAAAGTCTAAAGCTTAACCAACTGAGCCACTTAGGCACCCCGTGTCATGTTTTGAGGATTAAATAAGAGTGCATATATCACATGCCTAGTACATATGATAAAATGTAGCAATTAATTTTTCAAAATATATAACCCTGACTTTCGCCTAATTTCATTAGGGTACTTACCAGGCTATAAAAGTGAGATCATTCCCTTTGTTACCAGGGTTGAAGTCTATTTGAGTAAGCAGGTTAAGAATGAACTTTCTCAACTCTACATACAGGGTTCATGTGAATCAGTGTTCAGAAACACTAATGGATGCACAAAAGATAGATGTAGCACAATCAACAGGTACTACACATAAATATGAAAAAAAATAAAAAATAAAGCTTGATCTGAAGCTCCTATTCTGAGAGTTGGAGGTTGGGTTTATAGAGAAATTGGACTGGAAAGTGTCAATTAAAGCTAACTCCATCTCACAGGACCACTTAATTCAAAAGGTGATCTTGGGTGGAATCCTAGAGTAGGGGGAAAAAATGTTCAAAAGGATACCACTGGGACAAATAAATGATGAAATTGAAATATACACCATAGACGGTATGGAAATAGTGTATCAGTGTTAAATTTTTCCAAATTTTATAGGATGATGTCAGAGTACCTTGTTCTTTAAAAATACACACAGAAAGACTGAGAAATAAAGAAGCATGGCTTATGAAACCTACTATCAAGTGGTTTGAAAAATTATCTAATAGTAATTATGTAACATAAAAATTATATAGAGAGACAAAAATACTAAAGTATTAAGTGGTCTTTCTAAGTAAAAAGTATAGGGGAATTCTTTGTACTATTTTTTTAATGTTTATTTTCGAGAGAGAGAGCGTGCACATGCACAGGAGGGGCAGAGAAAGAGGGAGACAAAGTATCTGAAGCAGGCTTAGCACTGACAGCAGAGAGCCGGATGCAGGGCTCAAACCCATGAACCATGAAATCGTGACCAGAGCTGAGGGTGGACACTTAACTGAGTCACCCAGGCTCCCATATACTATTTTTACAACATTTGTGGCTCATGGCCCAGACTTCGACCTGCCCTGAGGGTCCTCACTTCCCTGTAGCTGCCACATGGATACCTCTTTCCTTCCTGGCCACTCTCAATTGACCCCTGCTCAAGTCTTCAGCTGGTAGGGCTCGTCATCTGTCCTGGCACTGCTGGGACCCAATGGGGTTTTCTTATCTTTGTACAGTTGGTCTCATCTCTCAGCCCTTGCTTCTTATCTCTTGATAGTCCAAAAGGAGTTTTGGAGGTCGGAGGGGAATCCCTTTTCTCTCTTGACAAAGCCTGCCAAGACTGACAGCTTCAATCCAACTTCAAAAACAAAAACAAACTTAATTTGAAGCTCAAAGCTGAGCATTGAGCTGAGCGTTCTAATCTGACATCTGTGCTTCAAGGAAGGAGACAAGCTATGCCATGTTGGTTTCCACTAATGAAATGCACATCCTCTTAGTATTTTCATAAGGATAACTCTTACAGTTTCCATTTCAACAATTTAACTGCTCACAACCTTGATCTCCTACTTTGCTAGGCAGAAAAAAATCATTTAACACTGAGTATAAAACCCTGAAGATTCTGATAGCCTTCAACTGCAATTAAAAATGGTTATCTTAGAGGCACCTAGCTGGCTAAGGTTATGAAGCATGCAACTCTCGGTCTCAGAGTTGTCAGTTTGGGATGCACGCTGGGTGTGGAGCCTACTTAAGATTAAAAAAACATTTTGTAAGGTTATACTAATAAAAAGCTTAAGAAATGGGTAATTTTATATATAATGATTTTCACAACTTTTTGATTAACTAGATGATATGGCAGTTCTTTAAATGGTTATAAGCCATAGCTATTACTCCCAAGCAAAGCACAAAAAATTGTATAGTCTTTGGGCTGCCTAGCGGTTTAGTCAGTCGAGCATGTGACTCTTGATCCTGTGGTCATGAGTTCAAGCCCCATGTTGGGTGTAGAGATTACATTAAAAAAATGGAAATAGGGGTTGTGAGGGTGGCTCTGTCGGTTAAGGATCCCACTTCGGCTCAGGTCATGATCTCATAGCTCATGGGTTCCAGCCCCACGTCATGCTCTGTACTGACAACTCAGAGCTTGGAGCCAGTTTAGGATTCTGTGTCTGCCTCTCTCTCTGGTCATCACCCACTCACATTTTGTCTCTCTCTCCTTCAAATATAAACATTTTTTTAAAACTGCCAAAAAATAGAAATGGTACAGTTTACAACAGGCACCACTCTGGCTCATGTTCCAGCCCAATAATGGGATCAATATGAATATATTCATTTTCTGCACAAATTAAGTAACCATGACAGTTGTAAATGTGTATGAAAATTCTCTACAGGGTTCAACAATTAACACGGGTAGAAAGAATTTAAGGTGGTAAAATTAGATGGATATAAATAATAAAGTTTGCCTGCACTGGAACCATCTCCAACTTTCCCACAGTGAAAAGGTCTATATGGCTCAATTTTTTGGGGCCCTGGTGGGCTATGAAGCCACAAAAGGGGCACTGGGGAAGCAGCTCCTCTCTACTCCTTCTGATGACCATACAAAGACCAGGATCTATTTTTTTGTGTGTCATTTCCTGCAAATCTCACATGCAAAGAGAAATTGAAGATTAAAATAAAATCTTGTTATTTTGTAATAAATTTTAGTCTTGGATTTACTTGAAAAACAAAAATAAAAATAAACAAAAGGACCTTGCTTGTGTTGGGTGTACCATTAATGTGGCTCAAGGGCATTTATCCTTTAAAGGGCTATAAATGACTCTAGAAAAAAATGGAGTAAATGACAATATAAACTTTTGCTTTTTTGTTTGCTTGTTTTAAAGGTCTATTTCTTTTGCGAGAGAGAGAACACAAGTGGGGAGGGGCAGAGAAAGAGGGAGAGAGAAAATCGCAAGCAGGCCCCATGCTGTCAGTGCGGAACCCAACGCAGGGCTGGATACCACAACTGTGTGATCATGACCTGAGCCAAAACCAAGAGTCAGATGCTCAACTGACCAAGCCACCCAGGAGCCCATAAAGGTTTACTTATAGGTTAACTTGAAATATTCCATGGCCTCTCTCTCTAGATCCTACTTGTACGTGTACTTTCATTTAAATTTATTCAACCTTTTTCTCATCAACAAACTTCTGACCTAAATAATCTAACAGAGTAAATAAAAGTGTCTTCTTCTAAAAATAATACCCAAAATAAAGCAGTACAATGTCTTTTTTATAAAGAGCAAACTGTGAAAGTTATTATTTAAAAAAAAATTTGTTATTATATTTTTGAGTGACTAGGAAAAAGGGTTGTAAGGAAATTTTCCTGGAGCTTCAACACTAGTTTATCAGGATTCAACAAATATATATTAAATCTATATTATACAAGCTTAAGCAAATTATACACAAAATAGACCCATGCACATACCCTAAGATTATTAAACTTTACAAATTTACTCTTACATGTCTTCATCTTTTTCTTTTACAAAAATTCCTGTTTTTAGCTACACACTATACCTGATCACAAGGTAACCTAGGGCACATTTGCTTTAATAACTTTTATTCATAAATATTTTTAAACCCCATCAATGTTTAACATTAGTATAGCATATCAAAGTTTTGTTCTTTTCTCTGTAAATAAATCATTTCTAATCTAAAGAATTGGGGACTGGTACATAGAGTAACAAAAAATCCTCTGGCCTGTGAATCAAAGGACATTCCCAGACATTAACTTCTCTTTCCAAATATGAAAAACATATTAAATATATAGCTTAATATAAGATGTTTTCCTCATGTTTCCTTTGGGTAGTCTGTTTAGTACATTCTTCTTCACATTGTGCTATGGAATTGTTGCAAAAGACTCCCTGCTGGAAGGAAGCCAGAACTGTCATGATATCATTCCTCAATCACGATTAACCATGTTAAGTTCAGGCAACAATTAGTTATAAAAGAAAAATGAGGGAAAACAATAAGTAAAAATTACATATATATATATATATATATATATATATGCATGTGTGTACTCACACTATCCATTATACCACTTCTCAATAAAAATAGCTAACTGCTGCTCTTTGTGTTTTGAAAAGTCGACAAGCTATGAAAACAGACAACGCATTAAATGGGATTGAAATGAACTTTTAGGATCAGTAAGAGGCAACTGGGTGACTTAGTCCATTAAGCATCCACTTCTTGATTTTGGTTTAGGTCATGATCTCATGGTTCATGGGATCAATCAAGCTCTGCATGGACAGCACGGAGTCTGCTTGGTATTCTCTCTCTCCGGCCCTCTGACCTTCCCTTGCTTGCGCTCACTCTCTCAAAATAAATAAATGTTTTTGTTTCTGTTTTTTAATATAGAGTGCTAAATATTCTACAGTTTAGTTTTTTTCCCCCAAACCCATGGGGACATCTGTATCTGCAATTAGGAATGAAATCAGACATTTTTCAAGCAAACCTTCCTAACGCTGCCAACTACCTGGTACATTTGGAAGGGGTGCCAAATGACTTGTGTTTTTCTGAGCAGCCATATAAAAGAATTGTGCGCGAGCCCCTCTGGAAAACAGTGTGGAGGTTCCTCAGGAAACTAACAATAGAACTCCCTTATGACCCAGCAATAGCACTGCTAGGAATTTACCCAAGGGATACAGAAATGCTGAGGCATAGGAGCACATGTACCCCAATGTTCATAGCAGCACTCTCCACAATAGCTAAAACATGGAAAGAGCCTAAGTGTCCATCAACAGATGAATGGATCAAGAAGATGTGGTTTATCTATACCATGGAATACTACATGGCAATGAGAAACAATGAAATCTGGCCATGTGTAGCAACATGGATGGACCTTGAGGGTGTTATGCGGAGCGAAATAAGTCAGGCAGAGAAGGACAAATATCATATGTTTGCACGTATAGGAGGATTAGGAGGAACTTGACGGAGGAACAAGCGGGAGAAGAAGGGCGGAAATGGTGGGGGAAAGGGAGAGAGGCAAACCATGAGAGACTCTTGAATGCTGAGAACTGAGGACTGATGGGTGTGGGAGGGAGGGGAAAGATGGGTATGGAGGAGGGCAACTTTGGGGATGAGCACTGAGTGTTATGTGGAAACTAATTTGACAATAAACTATTTGTAAAAAAAAAAAAAAAAAAAGAATTGTGCGCGTAGGTGACCAGGTTGCCTACACTTGTGGCATGCAAGTAGTGACATTAGGTATAACTGCATCTCACAAGTTAATCAAGCTCCCATGTTACTTCTATGCTTTCTCACACCTTTTTACCATGCCTATCACTGAGCTATGCCAACCAATTAGGTCTGCTGTTGTCAATAGTTTTTTCTTTATCAACATCCTCTTTGAATCAATCTTTTGCCACCTGTATTGTTCCATTTTACTTCCTTTTAGCAGCGCTAACTGCTTTGAGAGGACAATGACCACGAAAAAGTGGCACTGAAGCAATCATTTGGTTCTGTGCACGCATTTTCATTTCATGCCCCATGGGGGAGAGTTGCTATCGGCCTTAAACAAAAACTGAATGTTTAATGCTTTACTGTTTTGCACAATTTATCTTTCAAATAGCAGGGGAGGAAAAGTAGGGGCAAGCCCCAAATTGAATCTTTCAAGGATTTCCCCACCCTATTTTTATGAAAGCAAACTGAATTTGTCAAAGGTCCCCTTCACAGTATAGCCTCTTCTCATCTCAGTGCAGTGGCCTACTGTGTTAAGTCAACCCTGTTGTGATCCCAAAAGAGAAGCATTCAGTTATTGATATCACAGATTTAGCAGAGTTTTGTAGCATGGCTTGTAATTTCAAGTTCCCAAAGGGGCACCTGGGTGGCTCAGTTCGTTAGGCATCCAACTTCAGCTCAGGTCATGATCTCACAGTTGATGAGTTCGAGTCTCACATCTGGGCTCCGTGCTGACAGTTCATAGCGTGGACCCTGCCTCCGATTCTCTGTCTCCCTCTCTCTCTCTCTGCACCTTCTCTACTCATACTCTGTCTGTGTGTCTCTCTCAAAAATAAACAAACACTAAAAAAAATTTAGGTTCACTTATCAAAAAATACAAAAGCAGTGCAGGGGTGGGAGGCAGGGGAAGGAGTGAAGAATAATACTTAATATGATCAAGAGAAATGTATGAATGTGTATGGATGATGAAGACGGGTTTCAGACCTATCTTGTGACTGTTTTCCTTTGATACAGGTGTTAGTTTTTCAGTGGCACAGATAGCCTATGAACTGTGGGTCTAGGCCTGTCTCCAGTGCATGTATTAAGGGTCCAAAGAAGTCGATGAAAACGAGCTAAGCTTGGTCACTGGTAATCGTCACCTCACAACACTTAGTCCAGCAATTAAAACCTAGGATTACAATCTAGAGAAGGTAAAAATGGATAAGGAAAGCAGACAAGTAACCACCTGGAAGACAGAAGAAACACTAAAAATCATCCATTTTCACAGAATTTTTTTAAACTAGAACAAATTTTCTATTTTAAAAAGTATATATGGAACGTCCAGTAAAGCACTTCTTCCCATAAAGGCGTTCATGAAAAATTAAATTTACAGCTCAGACTTTCCTGCCCCCTTGTGGAGAAAACAGAGAGCTCTCTATCAATATGAATATAATGGCTTTTTTTAAAACTAGTAGATGGCTTTTTCCGTGGTAGATGTTATTTACTGGCATGGTTGGATGCCCTGATGTTCACAGAGCTTTACCAGCAGTGAAATATTATACCAAAATAAAATATAAAATCTGAATTAAAAAAGGAGACCACAAGAAACCATGTAATTTGGGACAAAGTAAAAAACTATAATAGTTTTTAATACTTACTTATATAAATAAATGTTTTATACAGCAGAGAAAGAGCAGTTTTCAAAGTGGCCATCAGAAAGCTTTAGCACTGGGGTGCCTAGATGACTCAGTTGGTTAAGCATCTGACTTCAGTTCAGGTCATGATCTCACGGTTTGTGAGTTTGAGCCCCAGGACAGACTCTGTGCTGATAGTTGAGAGCCTAGAGCCTGCTTCAGATTCTGTGTCTCCCTCTCTCTCTCTGCCCCACCCCTACTTGTGCTCTGTCTCTGTCTCTCAAAAATAAACATTAAAATTTGTTTAATGTAAATTAAAATTAAAAGAAAAAAAGAAAAAGAAAGATGGAGTACAACTGAATTTTTTAACTTGAAGAATGGACCATCATCTCTCTGTGAGGACTGCCACTACACATTCATCTGTGCAAGACAGACCTGGGACAGAGAACATACTAAATCCCATCAGCAACTCCTATGAAATCAGAATTCTCAAGTTGCTTAGGTTGTTTTAAAAAGAAATTTTGTCTAGGGGCATCTGGTGGCTCAATCCATTAAGTGTCCAACTTCAGCGTAGGTCATGATCGCACCGTTGCTGAGTTCGAGCCCCAGGTTGGGCTCTGTGCTGACAGGTAGCTCAGAGCCTGGAGCCTGTTTCAGATTCTGTGTCTCCCTCTCTCTCTGACCCTCTCCTGCTTACACTCTATCAAAAATAAACATTTAAATTTTTTTTAGTTGTCTAGCTTGGTTTCAACTGACGTAAGGAGACAGGAGCTGGAGGTTGTCAGCCCCACATTTAATGCCCATCCTGCTCTAACCAATAGCCAAGTTAACATGGTGGTTTAAGCATAATCCTCTGGCCATGAACAAGAAGAGGCTAAACTTCATTGTATATGTTCTGTCATCATATGATAGGGGTTTTAGTAAAATCCAAAGTTCTAAGTTTTTTTTTTAAGTTGGGGAAAGGAAAAAATTTCCTTTTAATAGATAAAATTATGGAAATGTGTCAAAATTTCTGAAAAGAGAACACGACCTATAATGGATAGAACTTTCTTCCCCAAGTTACAGACCCTCAGATATTCACAAAGCCTTCTCTAACCCAGTGCTAAGTGCCAAGGCAACATAAAAGAAACACCAACCTTGATTCCCACCTTCCAACACTAAACAATTTCCTAAGTACCAACCATGTGCAAGGGCTCAGCCTACTGGGGAAATGATGTGTATGCAGCAGCTGGGCAACCAGCAGTAGCAATAAATGGGCCAGAGAAGGGAAGCTGAGCATCAGGGAATTCCTGAGTAATAAATAAGACCTAAGTAGAGAAATAAAGTTTAAGGAGAGAAGAGGAAGAGAGAAACCTGTTCCGTGCAGCACAAACTAAGAATGGCTTACAAAAAGATTAGGCAGGTTGGATTTGAAAAACCTCCATGTCATGGTTCACTAAGTAAAAAGTACCTGTTGGTGAAGAAGGCAAGATTGCTTGCACAGGTACAATGGAACCAGATTAGCCAAAGCCTGGACTACAAGTCTGTGAGTCTGGATTTCATCGATGGAAAGCCACCAATGATGTAAGGGTGGGGATTATTGATGACATTTCTGCAGATGACTGAAGTGAGGATTTCCAGTGCCCTTAGATTAGGGATGCTTTAGGAAGGGACACGGCCAGGCTGCTGTTAACATGATTCAGCCTGAGCTAGAGGGGAGGCAATGAATCCACAAGCTGTTGTCTAAAAACATTAAGTACAGTGACTGGATGACTCTAAGAACAAACCAAAAAAATGCCTGAGGTTCAAAGCCTAAGGGGATGCTGGAACATGGCATCGAGAGCAAGAAGAAATCAGGCAGGGAGAAAATATATGTATTTTATGTTCACTGCCATCTTTCAGGTAAGCATTCAATGCTATCTAAGAGTGCCAATTTTCTCTCAAACTTTTTTTTTCTTAATCAACTTAAAGTTTTACCTTTTTTAGGTTTTTCAATAAGCTTTAAAAAAAAAAAAAAAAAGAGTCCTTAGAGTTACAGTCTTTGTTTCTATGTCCCAGAATTTAAAGTTTTGGATGTCCTCAAATTTTACCATGTATCATAATTATTTATATATCCACAAAAATCACATTAATCATGCCAGTAATTTCCCAATACATCTTCATTTAAGCATTCATTGATAATTTCATCAATGACCAGCACTGTACTAGGTACTACAAGGAATTCAATTTTTTTAATGTTTTTATTTTTGACAGAGAGAGAGAGCGAGCGAGCGAGAGCGCACAAGCAGGGGAGGGGCAGAGAGAGAGAAGGAGACACAGAATTGCAAGCAGGCTCCAGTCTCCAAGCTGTCAGTGCGGAGCCCAAAGTGGGACTCTAACCCATGAACCCCAAAATCATGACCTGAGCCCAAGTCAGATGCTCAACCAACTGAGCCACCCAGGCACCCCAGTACTACAAGAATTCAAAAATAAGATCCCTGATCCCAATCAATCTTTAATCTGTAACAGGAATAGGTATATAAACCATAAAATAAGGCAGATCATAAATGTTGTCTTAAAGGGAGTATGAATGAAATACATAGAAAAATCAGAGAAAATACACCAGTTCAACTAGAAATCAAACAGGAATATGTGTTTCGGAATGAGAAACTCAGAGAGCATGAATATTGAAGATAGAACATTCCTATAACCCAAGATCCTCTGTGCAAATGAAGGAAAACCTACTCCAGGGTTGAGAGGGAAAAAAGTTTCTTTAAAAAGACAAGAAAGTAGGAAATCAAGACTTCTATTCAGGGTTCAAAACACTGTAGATGAATCATGAGAGATGAAACTGGAAAAGCAGGCAATGACCTTTACTGCAATGTACTTTGATTGGCAGATAAATGATTCCTACCTAATTCCACAGGCAAGGACAGCCACTCAAGATTTCAAGTGGAATTTTGCTATGATGGGATAGGACCTGTCCGTAACTCAGGAAATTCACGTTCTTTAGCACATTTAATCTGGCAATAATGTACTTGGGACAGGAGAAACAAAAAATGATTCCAATAGGTAAGGGGTAACAGAAAAACCGTCGTCTAAAGTAATCACTATCAGAGTCTTAGAACAACAGTGAAAAAATAAATAAACTGGGTAATCTAATATGATGTTTCTACCAAATAACTCCCATAATCTAGCAAATATGAGTGATGACAGGAAGAATTCCAGGAGCATTTAAATAAGTAGACAGGAGCAGGATGCCTCCAGGCTACAGTTTTTCATTGGAATTCCCAATACCCAGGCTAATCTTCCAACAAAGCTGTCAAAATAAATGGATATAACCTTGTAGTAGAGTTCAAAAATTGAGCTCGTGAGGTCAACCCATGAACATGTTAGTGAACTTTCGTTAGTGAGTATCTCAGCTCAAACTGACATTTTCTTTATTATAGTATCAATTTTTCTAGAATATAAATACTGTACAGCGGTTACAGTACTATCCTTTCATGCTGTTTATCATTCTTCTCTCCACCTAGCATGGAACCCAAACTATTTTAAGTGATCTACTTATTACTGATAGGCCTATGTCCAAGGCTACCACCCGTTTGATTTTTTGTTTTTACATTTATTTTTTGAGAGACAGAGACCGAGCACAAGTGGGGAAGGGACAGAGAAAGAGGAAGTCACAGAATCCAAAGCAGGCTCTAGGCTCTGAGCCATCAGCAAAGAGCCCAAGGTGAGGCTCAAACTCACAAAACGTTGAGTCCATGACATGAGCCAAAGTCAGACGCTTAACCCACTGAGCCACCCAGGTGCCCCTACCCATTTGATTCTTAATTATAACCCCAAATCAGACTCCTGAAGTCATTAGACTCATAGCACGATATCAATCTACAAACTCAGGGTTCGTTTTTCAAATGCGAATTTGCTGAATTCCACACAGATAAAATCGTATCATAATGAGCTGAACTGCAATAAAAAGATGTGGGAAAAGACTTGTATCTCAAGAGAAGGATGGATGCCTTATGAATGCCATGACTTCCACAACTATGAAATTATTACTAACCCTTCACATGAAATAATCCTTCCTTTTTCAAGTATTCTGTCTCCTCCCAGTAGAAAAGAACATTTTCCTTTGATCTTCTATTCTTCATAAAGAAATTACCCGTAAAAAATACACTTCATAGGAAATAAAGGTAGAATTTCAGATCAGTTAAAAATAAAAAATCAGTTTTTATTTTTCCCTACCAAAGTAGCAAATATATGTATTTTAAAATTCATTACTGGCTTTAGGAAAGTTATGCAAGTATGAACCAGTACATACTTTCTGGAGGACCATTTAATTAAACAATTGCTTATCTAGGAAATCATCCTAAAAATAAACAAATACATGCAAAAATTTAGCTTTCAGGATGTTCACTGTAATGCCACTTATAACAACAAAATTGGAAACTATGTAAGTATCAAAAGTACCGATAATCTCTTGCTCACTCTACCCCTCCGCAACTCACTCTGTCTCTCAAACCGAATATTTAAAAAAAATAAAAACCTATTATATCTAAATAACACCATGGAGCACAGTACAATATGTACCCGACAGTACAGTATGACTCTGCTTTTGTATAAATGTACTCACTTAAAAATACTGAATAAACTGTAAGAAACTAAAATTATAATGGTGGCTTTCCCTGGTAGTAGATTCATTAAGTATTTTTAATTTTATTTATCCTTTATTTTTAATATTCTTTAATGAATAATTATTTTAATGGTAACAAGGAAAATACAAAAACTACTCTTTAGTTGCCTTTTTCTCTCCACCCCTTAGATAAATCCACCTGAAGGCTCACACCACCAAAAACAAACAAAAACAAAATGCAAATACAAACACCTAACAGAAAGGTAATTCAATGCTATTTTGTCATTTCTCCTCAATTTAGAGTATTTTCATTGTTCATTCACCAAAGTCTATCTTTATAGTTTCCACTGATAAGCATCATAATCATAAGACCTACATTTTTCATGACAAATCCGAATACAAAAACAAAAAAACAAGTAACTTGAATTGCTCATATTTACTAAATGGAAATGGACTTAATATTTGCTTGTTAAATCTGGATACCTCACTATGAACAAAAACAATGATAATTTCATAAATTTTACTTGTCACATGAGAAACACCAAAAAATTATTTGAGACTGAGTTTTTTAGACTTTAACCTAAAGAGCTCATCCTAATGATGCCCCTGGTGGCAGGCAACATTTAATTTTTCTCTGTGTCATTGAAAAAGAATTAGAAGTAAAACTCAGGTAAGAGATTAATATTTCACACCCTGAGGCTAAATACTTCAACATGAATATTCATAAAGGCCCATTCTGAGTGAAATCTCATGTGAGTGTGGATTTCAAATGCTTGAGTATTTCATGTAGTTCAGACACTGGACATTCCATAGAGAAAGGCAAAAATTCCATCAACTATCAGGCTATTAATTTCAAGTTTGATTTGCAACTGTGACAAAGGCTCCTTTTTTTTTTTTTTTTTTTTTACACATTTATTTATTTGAGAAAGACAGTGAGAGGTGGGGAGGGACAGAGAGGGAGAACCCCAACCAGATCCATGCTGTCTGTCAGCACAGAGCCAGAAGCTGGCTTCAGCCCATCAAACTGTGAAATGAAGACTCAAGTGACTGAGCCACCCAGGTGCCCTGACAAATGTTTTTCGTATAGACACACACTGGTATTCTTATAGGCACTTTCCCAAAGTCTCAACTTGCATTTCTTTTTCCTTGGTCTCTTCTTATTGGTGAAGGTAAGTGGATCAGACAGTTATTCCTTGAGGCTGCAGATGCCTTTGTGTCCTTTGTTGGTGCTAAAGGGGCTTGGGGGCAGTATGGGTGGGTAGAAAGTCAACTTAGGCAGGACGATCCTAGCACTAATTGGATTCACTTTATGTTACCCCATCCCTAAGGTCCAATGTTCTAGTTGAGTGTCCTAACTCACCTTCCCCTGTGACAACATTGCTCTTGGTCCCTGGTGGTACTTTCCACCTTACAGAAAAGAAAAACAAAAGGGATGCTCAAAGAAGTCTTAAGCCTTGTGGAACCAAGCCTCAAGTGAAGTAGACATAAACTGGAGTGGGAGGTGGGAGGGTGGAGAGTAGAAATAACAGA
Source organism: Hyaena hyaena (assembly GCF_003009895.1). Lineage (NCBI taxonomy): Eukaryota > Metazoa > Chordata > Mammalia > Carnivora > Hyaenidae > Hyaena > Hyaena hyaena. The sequence continues at coordinate 3,589,955 of NW_024080649.1, read as the reverse complement.
CAGAACTGAAGAGCTAAAGAGTATGAAAATGAGGGGCCTGGGTGGCTCAGTCGGTTAAGCTAAGCATCCAACCTCAGCTCAGGTCATGATCTCGCAGTTAGTCAGGCCGTTCGAACCCCACCTCCAGCTCTGAGTTGTCAGCACAGAGCCCAGAGCCTGCTTTAGATTCTGTGTCTCCCTCTCTCTGCCCTTTCTCCACTCGTACTCTGTCTCTCACTCTCAAATATAAATGTTAAAGAAATTATTAGGGGCACCTAGGTGGCTTAATTTGTTAACTATTCAACTTCAGCTCAGGTCATGATCTCACAGTTCGTGGGTTTGAGCCCTCCATCAGGCTCTGTGCTGCCAACTCAGAACCTGAAGCCTGCTTCAGGTTCTGTGTCTCCCTCTCTCTGCCCTTTCCCTGCTTGTGTTCTCTCAGTCTCTCAAAAATGAATAAATGTTAAAAAATAATAGTAATTATACTATTTTTAAAAAGAGTATAAAAGTGAAAATAATGAGTTGTCTGGGCAAACAACAACTGAGATTACTAGGAAATCATAACAGCCAATAAATACCTTAAAGGTGTAAACCAAAGAGGAAGAATGTTTAGTGCGGTATCCCAAGAGATGAATACAAAGAAATTTAATCAAAGTAAAATGTAGGCCTAGGGTAAACTTGCCAACACATCTAGCGTTTTGTAGACCGTTCTCCCCTTGCAGTAAGAGCTTTTTTCCTTCTTAAGGACAACAAAAACATGACAGTACAAATCAGTTCATCATTTTATGGAATTATCCTGCCTTGAGTCTCATAATCATACCTGATAAATACACACACTATGGGAAGATTCCGCCCACATCTAAAACCTGAGATGCACATTTCTTCTCTTGTCACATCAGACATGTAAACTCTCCATGCACAGCTGCCCTTCCATTAGTGTTCCTATCCCTCTACCATTTCAACTACATAAAAAATCATCACTATACATGTATAAGTGTTTAGGGAAATAAATTTCAGCAATTGACCAAGGGTCAAATGGCAAAGCCAACAAGCCACCTCTCAAAAGATTTCATTGAGCACTGAGCTCCATCTGTTTCCTGCTAATTCTGATGTCCCCAAGGTACACCCCACACAGTGCTAACAGTCTTGTGGTTCTGGTACCACATAAGGAGCTAGACACAGAAAAATGAGGTAAAAACACAGGGAAATAGATCAAAGCACATGGCTTCCAATAATTCGGTGAACATTTACAACCTACCTACTACAGAGGCTGAGTCTTTAGCCATCATCATCCAATAAGAGATCAGGTAAACATGTAAAGTGCTTATGCAGGAATAAAAGTAGGAACACAAAAGACCAGGTGGAAAGTATAAATAACTGATTGCAGAATACATAACAATTGAGAACTGTAAGATAATCTGAACATATAAAATGACAGAATGGGTCAAATTGAGAAATATGCTACTTCAAAAAAAAATAGGCTATGATTCTTGTTTTGTATATAATAAATGATCATTTTAGGTACTGAAAAAATACAAATTGAAACACTATTACTAAAAAACACTACAGAATTGGGATGCCTGGCTGGCTCAGTCAGTGGAGTAGTGTGATCTTGATCTCAGGGTTTTGAGTTTGAGTCCCACAGTGAGTGTATAGCCTACTTAAAACAAAACACACTGTACAGTTTAACTATAATTCCTACATCATAAAAAAGCAAACAGAGAAAAATAAAAGAAAAAAATTTTAAACTCTCCCAGGGAAAAAGTAGAAGCGAAGCAAGGAATCATAATAAATTGGGGGGAGGGAGGGAGTTAAGATAGCAGGCACAGGACTAAATCTGTTTATAACTATACTTATAAATAAGTTAAGTGCCTTCTTTAAGAGACAAAAAAGATTTCAAACCAGGTTAAAAAAACTAGGTTAAAAATAAGACTTATCTAAAAAAATTGTCCGTGGGTACTTTGGGAACAAATGACAAAAAAAAAAAAAAAAAGATTTTCCAAGTGACTTAATAAGATAAAAGTGTAGGTCTCCCTCCTATCCTTCAACCTGCCACAGGGCTGTTGCATCAGTCTTTTAGTTCTGTCTTCATTCTCCCCCAGATCTTGACCCAACCTTCTGATTATCCAAGACATGGATAAAATGTGACACTATCCCCACCCAGACAGGCCTTTGAGACCACGAATTCTAAAACATGCAAGCATACATATTTTATTTTCTTCCTAATTTTTTTTCCATTTTTTTTCTTAATCTTACCCACTGGAACATAAACTCCATATGAGCAAGGACCTTTGCTGTCTTCCATCCTCTTTTAGAGAAAGAAGGGAAGTTCTCAATAAGCCAGTTTTTGCTTATTGTTTGTCTTTAGAAAACAGAAAAACAGTATTCACTGACTTCCACTATTTCCTTTCTTTGGCTTAGTTTTAACTTTCTCTCTTTTCCAAGTTTCAAAGTTAGAAAGTAGAAGTTTCTTAAGAGAAGATCTTTGAATGGAAATTTTTCTTTTCTATTATAGGCATTTATTTAGTGCCATAAATTTCCTCTAGCACTACTTCACTGCAGATTATTTTATGCTTTGATTTGCATTCAGTTTCTGAATATTGGAGGGTTTTTCATATTATGGTTATTGACTTTTAAGTTAATTCCAATGAAGTTAGAACATTTTGTACAATTTGACTTTTTTTTTGAGAGAGACAGACAGAGACAGAGAGAGAACTTGAGCCCAAGCTTTGGGGGGGCGGCGGTACGTAGACAGAGATAGAATCCTAAGCAGGCTCCATGCTCAGCACAGAGCTTGACACAGGGCTTGATTCCACAACCCCGGGATTATAACATGAACCAAATCAAGAATCAACCAACAAAGACACCCAGGCACCCCTATTTAAATCCTTTTAAATTTAGACTCATTTTTTACACCAAAAATGGCCTATGTTGGCAAATACTTCATATTCACTTGATAAAAAAGAGCATTTATGTTGCTGAGTGGAATTCTTTATAAATGTCAATTAGGTAAAGTTGGTTGAGGTTACTCACGTCTTCATCCTTCCTCATTTCTTTGTTCTATCAACAATTTAAAAATGTGACAAAATCTCTATGTGTCTATTTCTCCAGTGTTCTGCTCAGTTTTTTGCTTAATGTACCTTAAAGGTTACTAGGTATGTAAACATTTACAATTGTTCTATCCTCTTGATGACAAAGGGGTCAATTTTTTAAATTTATTTAATAGTTATTTATCCTTGGTAACTTTTCCTTCAGGAAACTACCAACCAGAATGACTAGCAGAAAAAGAAAATACAAATTATCAATATCAGGAATGAGAGGTGACATCACTAGAGGTCCAACAGATAGGAAAAGAAAAAAATATAAACTTTATGGCAGTAAATTCAACCACCTACATGGACAGATTCCTTGAAAGACCTAACAGTTTACCCCCCCCAAAAAAACTCTAATAACCCTGTATGTAGTAAAGAAAATGATTATGTAGTTAAAATCTTTCCCACAAAGAACACTCCAGGTTTAGATGGTTTCACTGCTGAATTATACCAAACACTTAAAAAAAACAGTTACTATAAATTCTATAAAACATTTTCCAGCAAACTTAAGAGGGATCTTTCCCAATATTTTATGAGACTAACACTACCCTGATACCTAAACAACAAAGTCATTATAAGAAAAGAAGTGCAAACCAACATCCCTCCTGAGCACCAATAGATAGATAGATATTAGATATATATATAGATAGATAGATAGATAGGTATCCTTTTAAGATTATAAATCATCAAATCCAAAGTTACATAAAGTGAGTAATATAGCATTCACTGAGGAATGCAACCTTTGGTTAATATTCACCTATCAACTAATATAATTCACCATGTAACAAAATTAAAAAGACCTATGATTATCTCAAGAGATGGATAAAAGCATTTGACAAAGCTCAACCTCCATTCTTGATGAAAACCTCTCAGCAAACTATGAACAGAATTTTCCCAGACTGATAAAAGACATCCACGTAACTTTTATTTGACAACACAGTTAATAGTACAATACTGGTAAACGCTTTCCCCCTAAGACCATGACCAAAATAAAGATATCCAACTTCATCACTTCTATTCAACATCATAGTTTTGGGTTTTAGCCAGTGAATAAAGGCAAAGAAATAAAAGGCAACCAAATTGCAAAGTCTAAGTAAAACTGTACCCAAATACAACATTGCCACTTTTGCAAGAAACCCTACAGATTCTATTTAAGGAAAAACCAACTAGAATAATTATGTTTAATAGGTTTACAGAATAAGCATATAAGTTGAATATACAAAAGGAAATTGTATTTATATTGTTAACAAAGGAAAATACTGGAAAATGAAATTAACCCAACAATACCAATCACAGTAACATCAAAAAGTGACACTTTTAAGTTTAGAAGGTGGATACAGTGTTTCTTATAGAAGAGAACATGATGAGAAAAATTAAAGGCCTAAATTAGTAAAGTGATAAACTAGAAGAGTCGTTAAGAGGTCAATTATCCCCAAAGTGATTTATAGAGTCAATGTAATCCCAATGAGAATTCCAGCAGGCAATTTGCAGAAATGATACGATGAAATATAGTAATCAATCTCTTAAGTACAGATTATGGTGATGAAACAGCATTTCCTACCAAAAAGAAAATAAGGCTTCTTGGATAAAGTACTGACTCCAAGTTTTTGGCAGGAAATGAGTAAAATGAACCTGCATGTTTCGTTATTCCACATAGCAGGAAAGCTTATCACGACTACTAGGGTGATGCCCTGCCAAAAAGGCTGAGCAGGCAACATAAAGAGCCTCCCACTGGTCAAAATTGGGAAAACCTGAGCTTAAGTAAAGATTAAAACCTGTCAGGGATGTTCCAATCAATACATTTGTGACAAAACAATTTTTCAGAGAGAGACCTCAGTGGTTCAGTCAGACAAGTACCCAAATTCTGCTTGGGTTATGACCTCATGGTTCCTAAGTTCGAGCCCTGCATTAGGCTCTCTGCTGTCAGCATAGAGGCTGCTTCTGGTCCTCTGACCTCCTCTCATTGCCCCTCCTCTCCTTGTGTGTGCACTCTCCCACTCTCAAATACTTTAAAAAATAATTTTTTTTTAATTTAGCCACCTTTAGAGAATAAGAGTTATCTTATTTAAAAGATATATAGCAAATGAGTCAAACACTTTAAGATTTTATTTTTAAGTTATCTCTATACCAAACACGTAGCTTGAACTCATAACCTCAAGATCAAGAGTTAAATGCTACACCAACTGAGTCTGCCAGGCACTATCCACCTTTCTTATTTGAACCCAACAGATGGGGGGGGGGGGAGGTAGGATCTCTGAACATACAAGGCAAAGTGTCCCCTTAAAAATGTATACCCAATTAAGAGAATCTGGGTAGTTCAGTCAGTTAAGAATTGACCTCTTGATCACTGCTCAGGTCATGATCTCACAGTCCATGGGATGGAGCACCATGTCAGGCTCTGCATGGACACTGTAGAACCTGCTTGGGATTCTCTCTCTCAAAATAATCTTAAAAAAAATGTATACCCAATTAATTTAAGAAAGAAAACCAAACTGGAAAAGAAATATTAAATGTTAAACCAAAGGCAAAATAAATTCAACTAAAAGAACCCAAGATTTTTTAAAAATCTGTGACTATAACTGAGGATGGGCTAGGATCCCAAAACACAGGGACAAGCTTTACAGAAAGAACCATCTTTGGGGACTACTAGAGAAGTATGAAAGAAGTAGTAAGGTCTATGAAATATTTATCACATATAGTGAATGTATTCCTACTGGATAGTCTAATCTCATTTGAAGATCAACTTCTACTCTAATAGAAACAGTAAGCTATTTACAATGAGAATTAACTGAATAGATGGAAGAGGGCAGGGCTTGGTGTATACTACTGTTGACTACATGTTATGGAGTTAGAAGGTAAAGTGTGTGGGAGGGGGAAATAGGGATAATCGATGAGGTACCAGAGAAATGAAAGCCTGAAAACCTACAAATAGTGAAGCACCTATAACATACCGAAGTGCTGGAGAAGGGACCTCGAGATAGATCATGAGAATTCTACCAAGTGGATTAAATGAAAGCAGGAGACTAAGCTTGGAGATGCTAATAATGAGCAGCAAAAAAGCAACATTGGTAGGCAAGATGAGCAGTGAGAAGTGATAAGGAGAATGAGAGCCCATGTATACACTCAACATTTGCCAAGAGTCTACCAACCGACATCCTCAGCTGGTGGAGAAACTGCTTAGAAAAACAAAAGCCAGAGGTTATCATGGTAGTCTGGGGCTCCAATGGGGTGAAATCGAAGACCCTAACAAAGGAGAATAGGAAGAGTGATGTGACATTAGCAAGGGATTTTGATGTGAAAGAGACGTTCAAGAATATAGGAAAATGAGAGGTTTGGGTTTTCATATTCAGTTCCTTGAACCTCAAACGGATGCAGCCATATTGTCAACTGTATGCATGAAGGGGTTAGTTAGTATAGAGTCTTGCTGTTTTATTTCACCATGGGAAAAACAAAACCCTTCGATATTCCATCTTACGATTCAGATATTTTATAAAAGAAAGCCCACTACACCCACAAGCATCCCTAATAAAGTACATCATGTCATGAGAAAAACACATTAGAAAATACGTGAGCATTTTATTTATCATCCAAGATGATTTTGTGAAAATGCAGTCACAGAGGTTGTAGTCACTTTCCTTTCAACATGTGCTGACTTTTGCTGTCTGATGTTCTCATTTGTCAGGTTTCTTAACGTTCCTCTTAATACAGTGTCTTTATTTAGCTCTCCCAAAGGAATATCAGCAATTTCTGGGAGCAGGAGGAAAACTTTCCATCAATTCCGCATAATGACCAAAACAGAGTGATTGAATCACTTAATTGAAGCTCTGTAGTTTGTAATGTAATGCATATTAGGGCCTGTTTTCTGTGAAAAGGAAACAGTGGGTGGGTGTTCAAGTAGACGGTAAGAACAGTGAACCAAGTCTTTTGTCTTTCTTTGCTTTATATCTCTGAAGCTCACACAATCCACAAGGGATTCCCTCCTCAACTCTTTAATAACCAACGGGTGATGGGAGGGAAAAAGAAAAAGTGTAACTGAAACAGCACATAAAAGCCTCTCATGTAGATGGAGTTTTATAATCCTGTAATAATTTTTATTAGCCCACAAAATTGCCATGATTTCTGATTTCACCTGTTGGTAACACAGCAAAGCTGTCGATCAAGAAGATTCAAATGCACTCACGGGACATGTGGTATCAATGCAAAAGTCAGATTTTTCCAATGTGGCAAACTCTAACTGATCCTAGAAGCATTCAGTTCCCCTTTCTACACAACTAAACCATCATCTTGCTTTTGGGCTATGAAGGATTTCCAGTGTCATTTGGAAGATGTGGGCATGGGGTGGAGTAGAGGTGGTCCTGACTCTGGATACCTCTCAACTCTCGCCTCAACACTGAAAAGATTATACTTGATCGTCTATTCTAGCTTCAATCCAGATGACTCTATACAATTTAAGAATATAGCTAGAAGTGGTAATTTAAACTCAGAGGAGATATTTAAGAACACAGTACAAACCCTATTTAATTCAGAGTTGGTGACTAACAGGTTAACTTTAAAAAAATTCTATGGGGGTACCTGGGTGGCTCCGTCAGTTCAGTATCTGACTTGGTTTTGACTCAGGTCATGATCTCACTGTTTGTGGGATGGAACCCCACATAAGGCTCTGTGTGGACCATAAAGCCCGCTTAAGATTTTCATTCTCACTCCCTCTCCCCCTCTCTTCCTTCCCTTCCCCCTTCCTCCCTCCCTCTTCCCCTCTCCCCCCCACCTCCCCCCACACTTTTTCTAAAAAATTCTATGGTCAATGCACAATTTTTAAGTCCATGTAACATTTTATTTCACCTTAAAATGTAAATATTCATCTGATGAAATTTAATAATTTAATAGTATTTTTCAGTGTAGTTCCTCCATCTTTACATACTTATTAACTGCTGACAATTGAGGTCATGATCCAGTATACTCCAAAGGGGCATTTTTCCGGCCACAACACGAACAGTTTTTGCCGCTGGCTTCATTTTTATCTTTTCCTTCATACTCAACTCCATGTTTTGTTTTGGCATGTAGGAATTCTACATCACTTGCAGAATTACTTACACTTGCAATTTCTGCAGGAGTTGTCAAACTCAGTCCAGTTTTCTCCAAAATATAATCTAAGTATTAATGAAATATCATGGATGTTGACTATTTGCCATAGTTTCATTTTTATCTTCAATTGTTTCCAAAATAAGTCAAATTTTTCACTTGCATTATTCTGTACACATTTCAGAAATACTCACCCCATCATTTACTACATTAATGATGTGACTATATATGCTAAAAATTGGTATGTAAAGAAGTGATAGCTAGAAAAATTTTCCAGACAGTTTTCTTTAGGATACAAACAACTTCATAAAAACAGATTCTTTCCAGTTAATCCACAACTTATTTTGTGAATTGTAGTCAACCAGTTAAGACAAACAATTCATACTTTTAAATGGTCTAGGATTACTAATTTACCTCAAGTGGCAATTCTTTTTTTAATATTTTTATTTCTAGGAGAGAGAGAGAGAGACAGACAGCGTGAGCAGGAGAGGGTCAGAGAGAGAGGGAGACACACACTCTGAAATAGGCTCCAGGCTCCGAGCTGGCAGTAGAGAGCCCGACGCAGGGCTTGAACGCACGAACCGCGAGACCATGACCCAAGCGAAAGTCGGACGCCCAACCGACTAAGCCACCCAGGTGTCCCTCAAGTGCCAATTTTTAAGCTCCAAGTGCTGGCCACTGCTGTCACTGTCCCTCCCCCACTCACCCGTGTGTGTGTGTGTGTGTGTGTGTGTGTGTGTGTGTGTGTGTGTGTGTCAATAAAAGGGCAGCAGGGGGGCAGGGACTCCCCCTCCCAAGCAGGCTCCATGCTCACTGCAGCTGGTAAAGGGGTGCTGACACAGGCTCAATCTATGACCTTGGGATCCTGACCTGGGCCGAAATCAAGACTCAGAAGCTCAACCTAGGAGCCACCCAGGTGCCCCTCATTCACTAAATATTTCATAAGTGATTCACTCACCTATAGATTATTTATCAACAGGTTCTGATAGAGTAAAAATCTGTTTTAAGATGGCTGAAAGGACTGATAGGGAAAATACCTGTCCCTGACAGAACACTCCCGTTTTTGGGTTCTTCTTCCCACCCTGCTTGCTGTGCATGCACCCAAAGTACTACTCATGAGGAATGCAGAAGTAACAAACTATAACTTATTCCCTCTGCTTACTGCTTATGATCGGGATCAGACCTCTGGAGAGTGATCTCTGAGCCCACTGGTGTAAAATAAACCTCCTGCCTTATAAGATCCCTAAGGGCAACTTGGTTCTTCTGCTGGGTGATCCAGTCCAGATTCTGAAACAGTTCCACAACTGTTATTTTCTTCCTGCTACAGCCCAATATTGGGACATCCTGATTGTTCCCTACCATCCAAGCCATCTATTTGCTGCAGAATTCTACTAAGACTTTTTTTTCAATGTAAGTCTGCCAACTGGAGTTGCACCTAAAATACACGGACTAGGATTTCCAGTTTGTCTGAAGTACACCAAGAAAGTAAAGACAGTTGCCCATCAGTCTAAGTACAAGACACTTCCCAAGTTTTTGTTTTCCAATGTTAAACATCTTATCGGACACTTTTGGATTTAAGCAGGATGCCTTTAAAATTAGAATTTTGAAGAAAACTCTTTCTATACTCATAGTTCATAAATTTACCATGTATTTAACAACATTATGTAGTTGTAATATCAAATATAATTGGCATAGGTAGACTTGACAACAGAGTTAACTTACAGGGAGTATGTAACTCAAACAAGGAGAGCCTAAGGGCCTAAGAATGAAGCTTACAGCTGTAAGCACTATTAGGTGGTGACCATTAATCAATATGCTTTATGGAATGACTAGTTCCATTGGGATCAATTTTTAATACCTTAATTATTGTTAGTAACTAAACTGTTTACACAGATATGCCACTACCCCAAAAGTGAACCATTTGTCACACTGAAGTGCTATTTTGGGGGCCTAAGTTATGATTTGGGAGTCCCTTTCAAGAATTTGGGAGCTCCAGTAGAATACCCAGGAGAACCCCAAAACAAAATACTGATCCTGGGGGCATCTGGGTGGCTCAGTCAGTTAGGTGTCCGACTTCAGCTCAGGTCATGATCTCACAGTTCATGGGTTCGAGTCCTCCATCAGCTAGCTGACAGCTAGCTCAGAGCCTGGAGCCTGTTTCAGATTCTGTGTCTCCCTCTCTCTCTGACCCTCCCCTGCTCATGCTGCCCCCCCCCCCTCAGAAATAAATAAAACATTAAAAAAATAAAATACTGATCCTGGAGCTGGGCCAATAATGACTTTTTCAAAAGAATGGGGTAGATCAAACACAAGGCTGTCACAGTACTTAGAATACCAAACTGATATAGCCAAAGTATTTCTGGAAATCATGTTCACAGTTGAAATTAGAATTTGAGGGGGAAATCCATACTTCATTTCTCCTCTTGCTACATCTACTCCTAAACTACACAGCAATATCATTAACGCACTAAATGAACAAGTTTTAAAAGCTTCCATGCCAAGTTATAAACTCAAAACCTCATTTATTCATAAATTAGAGTTGCTTATACATAACCAGAAATGGGAGATAACCATTCTGCTCAAATTATTTTAAGATCTCTGCCTCACAGTTTGCATTCATACAGCTCTGGGAAAGGTCATTCTACTTAGTACCTCCTATGTATTATCTTGTTTCATCCATCTAACTACCTTATGAAGTAGGTTTTCCAGATCAGACAATAACACTTGCTCAGGTGTTCATGGTTAGCAACAGGATGGAATGGAGACTTGAGTTCAAAGGTCATAATCTCCCACTTGGCCATTCTGCCCTTCCATCCAGCTCAAATATTCCAGTATCAACAAGGAAATCTCAACTCACCATTGATTGTCTTACAAAACCTCAACTATTTGCATATGTACTCAGTCTCCATTTCAACTCTCAAAACCTGAAAGCTTAAAGACAGCTAACTTTGAATTTGCAATGGTTGGGCAGGCAGACACACACACACATACACACACATACACACACACACAATAGGCCACAAAATATGCAAATCTTAACAGTTCTGCGTTTCAAAATATGCATACAAAATATGCATAAAACAAGAAAAACATAGATTGAATTCTTACCAATAAGGTAGCCTCTTTCCTATTTCAGAGAGATTTGAATTAACTCTGTTCTTACTCATTTTCTCACCTTTTAAGGCAAAAATCACTGTATTATCACCTTTTGTTACCACTCCGCATCTTAGGAAATTTCTAGAAAGATTTATTACTTTCTGGGTCAATTAATAGAAAGTTTTAGATACTTCTAAAACATTTTTGAAAACAAAAAATGAATTATGAGGAAACTGACAAAACAGCGGGTAGATTGACCAGCACTTTTCCTCCAGGTTTTTTTAAGTTTTATTTAAGTAATCTCTACACCCAGTGTGATGCTCGAACTCTTGACCTCAAGAGTTGCATGCTTTTCCAACTGAGCCAGCCAGCTGTCCCCCACCAAATTTTTTTTAATGAGAAAGGAGCACAAATCAATCAAAAATTGTTATCAAAAAGTTAATTTTTTCTCTTTAAAGCTAAATTCAAAGAGAAATTGTTTCAGTATTTAAACAAGGAAAACTCTGGGGCACCTAAGTGCCTCAGGTGGTTAAGCATTGGACTCTTGGTTTCAGCCTAAGTCATGATCTCAATATCATGGGTTCCAGCCCCGCAATGGGGTCTGTAATGATAGCAGAGACTGCTTGGGATTCTCTGTCTCCCTCTGCCCCTCCCCTGCTCATGCTTGCTATACTTGTTTGCGCTCTCTCTCTCTCTCTCTCTCTCTCTCTCTCAAAAATAAATAAACAAATTCTAAACAAGGAAAACTCACATGGGGTACTGTTAGGCTTAAAAACCCAGGGGAGCCAGGATGGCTCAGTCAGTTAAGCGTCTGACTTCGGCTTGGGGCATGATCTCACGGGTTGTGGGTTCGAGCCCGCATTGAGCTCTGTGCTGACTGCCAGCTCAGAGCCTGGAGCCTGTTTCAGATTCTGTGTCTCCCCTCTCTTTCTGACCCTCCCCTGCTCATGCTGTCTCTCTCTCTCTCTCTTCCAAAAATAAAACATTTAAAAAAATTTTTTTAAACCCAAGAAGTAGATTCCATTACACATAGAGTTAAAAATAAATTGTATCCATGTGATAGCATGTTAGGGTTCCCCCAAAAGCAGATCCTGACATTAAGCTGCAGGTAGTTTATATGAGGTGTCCCAGAAAGCACCAGTGAGGAACTAAGGAAAAGAAAAGAAGCCATGTAAGGATGCATTAATGACCAAGTTACCTGATGAACTCCCAGAGAACCGTCCTGATGGAACCATCTAAACTGCTCAGGAACACACACCTCAAAACCTACATGGCCAAGCACCAGGAAGTGGGGTATTTATCTACTAATACCCATCCCTCATTGGCTAATGAGCCAGCACAGAACCAATGCCACTCTTACAACCTGCACCTGTGTCCAGCCCAACACCAGCAAAACCAGAGCAAGGCTTTGAATGGCAGATGTTAAGGTGAGAAGTTCCACGTGTTTAGGACTAACTGCAGCTGCAGCAAATCCAGATGGGCTGATAGAATATGGGTGAGGGTGTCAACAGTGCTATACCATAGCTGGTGATGAGTAGTTTTCCTTGAGCTTCCTCATCCAGTATGGAATCTGTTTCTCCACTGTTCATTACAGACCTAACTGTTTACAAACATTGGCTCACCTATGGGGCGCCTGGGTGGCTTAGTCGGTTAAACGTCCGACTTTCGCTTAGGTCATGATCTCGCGGTTCGTGGGTTCTTGCCCCGCGTCGGGCTCTGTGCTGACTGCCAGCTCGGAGCCTGGAGCCTGTTTCAGTCTGTGACTCCCTCTCTCTCTGACCCTCCCCTGCTCACGCTGTCTCTCTCTCTCTCTCTCCTAGAAATAAATAAAAACATAAAAAAAATTACAAACATTGGCCCACCTAAATCAGACTCCTTGATGACGGAACAGACTACAGACTGCTGCCCCCACCCTTCCACTCTCCACACATCTCCACTTACCTCATCTTCCCAACAGTTGTATTGTTTTTTGTTAAATCAATAATCAGTGTTTAAAGTGACATGATCATGTAAATACTGTTTACAACTGAATCTCATGGTGTAATTTCTTTTCTAGTACAACTTGTTTATCTAGAGATAATAATCATCTTATTTTTTAGTTGCTTAATATTCTACACACCCATCATAAACTTATTTTCTGAAAACATTCAATCTCTCAATATGTGGAAACAAATTAGGTAATCTATCTATTGATTATTATTTTTAAAATTTTTTATAGTTTATTAATTTTTGAGACAGAGACAGAGCACGAGTGGGAGAGGGGCAGAAAGAGAGGGAGACACAGAATCTGAAACAGGCTCCAGGCTCTGAGCTGTCAACGCAGAGCCTGACAGAACGTGAGATCATGACTTGAGCTGAAGTCGGATGCTTAACCGACTGAGCCACCCAGGCGCCCCGTCTATTGAATTTTTAATTATTGGAGCTGGATTTTAGTCCATTTCTCTGCCATTATTTATGTGATCTTACACAAAAGGTGAAGAAACATTTTATCCCTCCATTTCTTCACCCATCACAAGGAAAGCAAATGTCAATTAAGCAACTCTTCTCTTTTTTTTAAGTTTATTTATTTTTGAGTGAGAGCGAGGCGGGTGGGGGGTGGGGGGAGGGAGCAAGTGGAGGAGGGGCAGAGAAAGAGGGAGACAGAATCCGAAGCAGGGTCCATGCTCTGAGCTATCAGCACAAAGCCTCATGCAGAGCTGGAACTTACAAAATGTGAGATCATGACCTGAGCCCAAGTCAGACACTTAACTGACTGAGCCACCCAGGTGCCCCTAAGCAACCCTTCTTGATGCAAAGACTTCATCTAAGAATCAAGTGAGAGGGGGCACCTGGGTGGCTCAGTTGGTTAAATGTCTGACTTGGGCTCAGGGCATGATCTCATGGTTTGTGAGTTCGAGCCCCGCGTCTGACTCTGTGGACAGCTAGCTCAGAGCCTGGAGCCTTTTTCAGATTCTGCGTCTTCCTCTCTCCCTGACCTCCCCCCCCCCACCCCCCGCTGTCGCGCGCTCTCTCTCTCTGTCTCATAAATAAATAAAACATTTAAAAAATTAAAAATAAAAACAATCAACTGAGAGCCCAATTTCATCTAGGAAAAAGATATGCTTGAATTCTAAAATTTAAAATTTCTTATTCTGAGAGACAAGTCTAAAATAATTTGTTTTTCCTCCCTAGAATTCAACAGAGACAACTAGAACTGATGGAAACATGAACAATATAATGCCAGATGGTTTTGCCCAAGGTACTGTAATTCAGGATGAGCTCAAGGGATTTTCTTGACTAGTGGAACTCATTAACATTAATAGCAGCTGCAAGTTCATATATAAAGGGAAGGTGCCTCATGGAATAAAAATACACTAATCTATTATAGGGGCCACTTGGTCATATTCTCGACATTCTAGGGGTAAGATGAACTGAGAATTAATTAAAGGTATAAACATCATTTCCCTGTTAGTTGGACCCCATTTCCCTACTTTTAACCTCTTTTATATGGGAGTGGGGGGATGTTTAGCATTAAATCTCCATTAAGTCTCACTCACCCTTTATGGGAAATTATATGGTGCAAGAGGTATCTTAGGTATTTTTATAGTAAAATATTTCCTCTGGAAAATAAATCCTAAAAAGTAATTTTGTTTTACCCTAAGAAGAAAACAGTCATTCGACATTTCTATAAAATGTAATTCATCATTATTACATTACCAGATTACATGCACAATTAAACTTATTTATTAAACAAGACATATGCCAACAACTTTATAATAATCCTCTAAACCATAATAGCAGATTTTCAACTTTAATAACAACATCATGCAGCTAATACTCAAAGGACTAATTTTAAAAGGGCATTTGGTAATTGAAACAGAAATTAAACAATTAAGCACTTGAGTAATTTAAACATGAACATAAATGTCCTGGCTGTGCTGCTCTTGGCTTTTAGTCAAATTTACTAGTGCCAGTTAGACTTTATCACTCTAATTATTCCTGCTCATATCAGATCCTGCTAAATAGAAACTGAGAATTATTTGAAGTACTTTTTTTATTCCTATGTCTTTTCTGTTTCAAAAATGCATTACTATATTCTTCTAGTTAAAAACTTCACACAGATAATTAAGAATAACCCCGTGATATTTATCAAGACTCCACAGGAATTCAAACACAGATATTTGTATACCTATTCCCAGAGGAGGTGCAAAGAAAAAGTTTTAATAGAAGAAAAAACTTATCCAGTGAGTATATTGCTTTGTTTTTAAATAATCACCTCTTTTTCAACCATGCCCTCTTCTTTCCATTTTCTCCATCAAATATAAAAACCCACATTAGTCTCATCTCTTTACCCTTAGGAATACTCTAAAATAAAATAGGCTCTCCCTTGACAATGAACATGAAAGAACAGCCTCTAATTTGGTAGAAATCATCTCTGTCATTTTTACTATATGATTAACACTTTTGATATTATATAATTACAGTATTATTTGGGAATATCACTTAAGTGAATTTTGAAAATCGGTGATTTTTTTAAAGTAGAACAAAAAACAAGAAACATTATGAATATCCCATAACAAGGCATTGTCTTCGAAACAGAAAGAGGCAGCCAGACTGCCCCTGACCAATAGAGGCCATAAATATAATGTATGGCAGGCACGAGGGAAAGATGTCTCCACCATCAGGACCTCTTTACCACAACCAAGTATACAGGCATGGAACTGAGGGAAAGGATATTTCAAGTTCAAGGAAAAGCCCAAGTAAAAGTATAGGGATAAAAGAGCTGATACGTTCTAGGGTATGTGACTGGGGCCTAGGGTACAAGAGGAGAAGCTATAGTAGTGAAGCTATAGTAAGTGAAGCTAAACAAGTAGGTAGAGTCCATGTCAAATAGCCATGTTGTACACCTGAATGTAATAGAACATTTTGTCAACTGTACCTCAATAAAAAAGTATTAAGCCATCATTTATTTAAAAATCTATAATTTAAAGGAAAAAGAAGTAGGTATAGTCCAAATCACAAAAAATCTAGGATTCCAGGCTAAGCCATTGGGATTATGTCAAGATGGCAATGGGGAGTCACTGCGGGGGAAGCAGAGATATTTTAAATCTATGCCAGTAAGTCCCTGAGTAAGCTGGAGGAGGTAAGGCAAAGTGAAATCATTTACCCCAAGACCCTCAATCCATCTTCAGGACTGATTAAATAACATCAGGCCCTTCCAGAAAAGACTTTTTGTTTAGAAAGACAAATGCTGAATGCCTGTATGAATAGTCTATCTGGTAAAAGATATTGCTTATAGCAGATGGAATGTTAGTGATCCTCTGGGGCCACTACATGATGTTGCAGGTCATTGTCAAAGGTGCTTATTCCAGTAAAGCCAAAGTGCTGAGTCATCTGAACAGGCTGGATGTATCATGCAATATTCCTACTGTGTGCTCAGGGCTCATTTCTTCATTTCATTCAGTCAGCAAGTATTTTTTCTGGGTTTATCATGTGACAGGTGTTGTGCTAGGCTCTGGGGAAAAAATTGTAAGCAAAATACAGCCAATTCCTGTCATGATGGTACTTATGGTTTAGTCTGACATCATTGCATATAATTCTGCCATCATAAGTAAAAGGTTGCTCCCCAAAGGGCACCCTATCTTCTATTCCTTCTCCCATCAGAAGTAGGAATTTATTTCTCAATAGCTAATTTCCTCCTCAGATTCACTCTTTACTACTAGTACTGATGACAGTAACAGGCATTATTTTTTTGCAGAAATGGGTTGATCTTGTACATGTTGTTTTGTTATCTATTTATTAGCCATAAAGATAGATTTATATTAAGCCCAAGACATCAGAGTTCAGAAAAAAAAGAGAGACTGATTCTCAGTCGCCCAAAGTGTAGGAACACTTTCAGTCAAGTCAACTATGGCCAGTACCAGACAGAACAAAGGGAAAGACAGACAAGTAGAGTTCAGATTCTGAAATGCCACATATTGGCATCAGGACATCCAACACAAAGAGCAGAGAACAGAGAGAAACCAGTGAGACAGTATGAACTACAAGAGACCAAATTTACACAAAGGAATTGAGAAACAAGCATGAGGACTGAACCACCAAGAAGAGAATGTGATACCTATAAAAACATCTTAAGAAACAGCCACTGCCACTCAAGACCAGAATCATTCTAAGGGTGGAGGCAAGTCAGGGCCTTCAGGTAAATAGCAATGACTTGTTGGCAACAAGAGGGGAAAAAAAGAAAAAAATCCTTTACCAAATTATGTCCTTGGACAGTGATTAGAAACCTTTAGGGGCACCTGGGTGGCTTAGTCGGTTAAGCGTCCGACTTTCGCTTAGGTCATGATCTCGCGGTTCGTGGGTTCGAGCCCCGCATCGGGCTCTGTGCTGGCTGCCAGCTCGGAGCATGAAGCCTGTTTTGGAGTCTGTGTCTCCCTCTCTCTCTGACCCTCCCCTGCTCACACTGTCTCTCTCTCTCTCCTAGAAATAAAACATTTAAAAAAAAAAAAAACCTTTAATAGGTTAGGATAATTTAAGAGACCTCAAAAGGCTCATGGGTTACCTTTAAAAAAAAAAAAAGTACAAAATAACAATAGCTGTATTTAGTCCTGTGGGGGAGTATGGCACACACAATTTTTTAAATTTAGATTGCTTATATTATTGAAAAGAAGAAGGTCAGCAAAAACGACTGTGTTTTGTAGCCACCAAATTCTAACATGTGTGCCTATTTGAGAATTGGAGACAGAGGCGGTTTTCTAATCTTGCATTTTGCAGGGAGATTAAATGCTGCCCGGCAGAGCCGAGTCCTCTGGCAGCCCTGAAGCTATGGGTTGCCTCCTCATTGCCCCAGCTACTATGCTACGCAATTTATACACGTTATCTCATTTAATCTTAGCATGATACTAAATATTGGTCCAATGAGCCACTGGGTAAGTATGTGACAAAAGATAGAATACCCAGCAGTTCTATTTGTAGTCTATAAACACGTAATTATTCTTCCACAAAGATTAATCACTAGCTTATTCCAAATACCCTGATCCACCTCGCTCAGCAAATGAACAACACCTGCTAAAATTAGTGTATAAACACACAGAGTACCGGATGTTACATTAAAAACAAAAATTCCTTTGGCCACATAACCACCTTCAAAGTTTTCAGTTTAAATAAAAGAGAAGAATTATCCAACCAAGATGGACTACAAGGCGCTCAAATTTATTACCAAGCAAAACTGCAGAATCTCTTTCAGAGGCGTATTAAGAAGCTAAAGTCTTCTATGATTAAATACTCTTTCAAAAAAATCCCTTCTAGGATTAACATACTGCAACATTTTCTGTGTTGCAACACTAAGGAAATTAATATCTAAACGCTTGATCCTAGCTGTATTTAGAAGGGAGACCAGGGAGTTAATTTATTTTAAGAACCCAGATCTAGATCCACACAATTCGACATTCACTTCTTCATTCAAAGGTCACTAAAATGCATACATCAGACATCTGCTGCTTTCTTTTAAGAATGCTGAATTTTAAACCCAGCAAGTCTAAATGTAGCTCTAATATAATCTACAAATGACCTTACTAAGTCTTTCTACATCCCATAAAAGTATATTAATTGTATAATTTTATTTAAGTTCCCAACTTGCTGTGATGTATTAGCATATTAAAATTAACTCTGCTGGCTCTAATCATTTCACCTTCTGAGCCAAGTTATCAGGACAAATTTGATAAAATTATAGTACCCCCTTGTGGTGTTACCTTCATACCCTACTAGGACGTTTTGTAATATTATATTTTTTTAAATCTTCTTCCACTAAGATCAGTGGAAAACTAATTAACCTTTTCTAAATTCTAATAAAATCATGGGAAAATTAAAGGGGCTATCATCAGATTGTGAGAAAAGGTGAGATGGTGTGGCATTTCATCATAAGGTAAGAATATCTGGAGCCATACATATTATTTTTACTAGAAGGAAAACACTTTTAAGAAATATTTTCTAAAGACTGATCCGTATAGCCAAATTAAAGCACAAAAACTCTGAAATTATCCAATGAATTTTAGTTTGCCTTGCAAGTAGATTCAAATAACTAAAGATGGGGGAGAGTAAATGGTGTTTTTGAATGGTAAATCAATGTAAATTCTGCACAAATCAGGAAGGAAAAAGAAAACTGGTAAAATTTAAATGCAAAGATTTTCCCTTCATAATTATCCAGCTTTCTTCTATCAGATCCAATTTAACTGTATATTATTGTCAATGCTTCCAAACACTCTATTTTAATTTTACTAAAGTTTATATCATTTAGCAAATTTTTTTCCTAACATCATTTTATTTTTCCTATTTTTACTTGCTTTCCTACCCTTCCCCCCATATATTCCTTACTCCCATCTCCTGATGTCCTAATTAACTTTCATCTTTAAAAAATTTTTTTTTAATTTTAAGTAATCTCTACAACAGGGGCGCCTGGGCGGCTTAGTTGGTTAAGCGTCTGACTTTTGCTTAGGTCATGATCTCGCGGTTAGTGGGTTCAAGCCCCGCGTCGGGCTCTGTGCTGACGGCCAGCTCAGAGCCTGGAGACTGTTTCCAATTCTGTGTCTCCCTCTGTCTCTGACCCTCCCCTCCTCACGCTGTCTCTCTCTCTCTCTCTCCTAGAAATAAATAAAAATATTTAAAAAAAAAAAAAAGTAATCTCTACAACATAGAGCTCTAACTCATAACCCCAAGATCAAGAACTGCATGCTCTAGGGGCGCCAGGGTGGCTCAGTATGTTAAGTATCCGGGTTCAGCTTAGGTCATGATCTCACTGTGGGTTCGAGCCCCATGTTGGGCTCTGTGCTGACAGCTCAGAGCCTGGAGCCTGCTTCAGATTCTGTGTCTTCCTTTCTCTCTGCCCTTCCCTCACTCATGCTCTGTCTCTGTCTCTCAAAAATAAACAAATATTAAAAAAAAAATTGCATGCTCTACCAACTGAGCCAGCCAGATGCCCCTAATTAACTTTCATCTTACTGTAAAATGGGTTTTTGACAACAAGGCAAGGAATCATGAAATGAATGAATGAATGAATGAATGAATGGAGAGAGAGATAAAACTATCCAAAATATTTTGCCAAGCCCTAGAATAATTCCACTTAGGTCAGAGGATCTTATAAGCATCCTCTGATCTCATTAGAAGAAAGAGGAAAAGAACTCACCTATGAGTTAATACATTTAGAGCCACTGTCAATGAAATGGCAATTTCATATTCATAGAATATCCAAGTACCTTACTAAGTAACTAAGAATAAACCAGTACCTTTTTCAGATTAGTTCCACTTTGAGTTCAGCAGTGAAACAGTTTTACTCTGGTTCAAGCCAGTAAGCAATTCTAACTGATTTACAATGAAAATATCAAGAAGCTTTGTTTCAATTTAGTTCAGGTTCAGGTTCAATAAAATAACAGTTCTAGTGCAGTTCTGGGAATGTGGAAACATATTTACTAGTTTCTGATTCACATTCCATTGGCTTCCTGAGAATAATTTAAAATAAAGAACACTGGATTGTACTCATTTAGGTATTCAGGTAACATTTTTGAAGTCCTTACTATGTTTCAGGGATTGTTGTGGATGTTGGAGTACAAATATGGATACAGCAAAACTCCTGCCTTAAAGAATAATCATATACTCTAGCTAGGAAACAGTCAAGCACACAGGTGTAGTAACATGGGGGAAACTACAGTATCCTAAGAGCTTAATAAGAAGAGTTTCTTAAAGAGTGCCTCACTTTGGTTTGGAAAACGTCTTGGAAAACAATCCTCTCAGAGTATGGATCCACCAAAAGATAACCTAAGATAACCAAAAATGATCACTAAACTTCCTTTTAAAGTCAGCAGGTCCTGTTTTCCCTCTTCTAGGCTAAGCCTCAATATGTAGTTGAAGGACTAAATAGTAAGATGAATAAATAAACAACAAGCTAAATTTGTTTTGCATAACACAGAACAGCAACTGAGGGTCACAAGGGTGCAGACAGATGTGCAAGGGAGAGGACAGAACTGGCCCAGAGCCATGACTCACAACCGCAGGGAGAACCACAATATTATATTCTATGTGAATGGCATTGTACAAGCCAACAGCCTTGCAAAAGCCAGAGGGACAGGGCAATGCTGGGCAGTATAAGAATCCCCGAGGGCCAAGAAGAAATTTGAGCCAAGAGCAGAAATGTCTAGAAGGGATTTTTGTAGTTATTTGCCTTGGAGTATGACAAACCCTTTTCCCACTTCCCCTCCAAAATCAACTTTTCTCTTAAGATGTTTATAAAGTGAACTTGAATTTTTACTATTGGTTTTTGTTTCCATATAGTAGATGATAGTGGCAGTTGTCACTCGGGGATCTGTTGTGGTGAAGGCCTTCAGTTTGTGAGCTCAAAGCAGTTCTTAACCTTGTATCCTCATGGGCCCATGGCATACACTGATCACGATGATGCGGGACCCAAAGGGCAGGAGAAAAGTTGATATTTGAGTTACATAAAGTTGTAATTTAAAAAGTAATAAAAGCTAAAGCAGAGGTGCAGTGAGAGAACAGAAAAGGAAGCACCTGCTTTGCCTCAGGGAAACAGAAGCATCATGGAGAAATGACTTTTGAACTAAGTCCTGAAGGATGAATAGCAGTTCTCCATAAGAAAAAAGGGGAAAGGCATTCAGCGGAGTCAATCAAGGGTGTGAACAAAGAGGGGACATTTGGGGATCATCAGGAGCCAAGTATGGCTGGAGAAGGGCATTCCTATTCCATTCCATGCCATCAGCAGGTCTGTCCTGAGAGACTGTCAGTGAAATCTGTCAGTTTTACACCATTTACGTGTTTGTAGGAACAGGTGTCCCCATCTACCTACTATCCCATCTTCCTACTTTGCTTAACAAAACTCCTTGAAAGAGACTTCAGTTGATTGTGTTGTTTGTCCTTCATGTTACCTTCCCTCCCATTGTTCTCTTGTGGATGGAGTAGAATTCCCTATCTCATGTATGTTAGGCTTGGTCACGTGATATGTTCCAAACAATGGAATTGTAAACAGAAAGGACACTGTGCCAGTTCTATATTTTAGCCCCACTTAGCCATAGGTCCCAGAATGAGGAGACATATTGATATGGGCTGAACTGTATCTTCCAAAAAAATCATATGAACCCCCAGAATCTCAGAATTAGATTATATTTGGAATTGAGGTTTTTAAATAAGTGAATAAGTTAAAATGAGGCCATTAAAGTGGTTCCTGATCCAATATGACTGGTGTCCTTGTAAGAAAAGGAAATTTGGACACACGAAGAGATACAAGCACTGTTTGCATACACAGGAAAGAACACAGTGAGAACACAGTGAAACAGGCCATCGGCAGACCAAGGAGAAGGGCTTCAGAAGAAACTAAACTTGCTGATACCTTAATCTTGAATTTCTAGCTTCCAGAACTGTGGGAAAATTGATTTCTGTTGTTTAGGCCACACAGTCTCTGCTATTTAGTTAAGATAGCCATAACAAATTAATATATACATGGAACAGACCTAACTCATCTTGTAGACTGAACCAGAGCCAAACCACAGATCCATGAGAAAGAAACAGTGTTTATGGCTATAAACCACTGATATCTTGGGGTTGCTTGTTATGCATTATTATTACAGCAAAACTGACCAATACACTTTCATTTCCTAATTCACAGCCATTTAGCTTCTAAATATGCTGTGAGGTACTACTACTAAATAACATCCTGCTACTACTAAATAACATCCTGTGCTGCTGGTCTGAAACAGTTAAAAGAAATAAACCCAAAACAAAAAACATCAACAACCTAAAGAGACAGAGACAATTCCTTTGTCTTTATTTATTCTCATTTTCCTTCTACTTGCCCTTGGAGAATATTTCATAGAGTCACTGAGATTATAGGGTCTAGAATCAGATTATCTAGGTTCAAATCCTTCTGGCTTTATCATTTGCTAGCTTTGCAGTATTAGGCAAATTACTTAATTTCTCTGTATCTCAATTTTGCCATCTATAAAGTAAAAATATAATAATACCTACCTAAGAGTTGAGAAGATTAAATGAATGAATAAAAGGGCTTGGCACAATGTCTGACACTACGTTTTCACTCATATTCACTGTAGGTATCACTGTCTGACTACACTGAGGATTATCTGCTTGCTCATGTTCCTCTGTCAATCTCTACTTGACACCAAAATTTCCCCCATCACCAAAAGCCCCTTCCAGGGATCTGTCCCAAGACTTTTCTCTTTTCATTCTAGACTTTCTCCCAAGGTAATCTTGTCTATTCCTATGACTTTTACTATACCTAATCAAATATAAATATTCTAGGCCTCTTTCTGAACTCCAAAACCACATTTTCTACTGCCTATCAGACATCTCCAGGCTTTACCTTGAAGCCTCCTTGACTGCTGTCTCAAGAGATGAGCCCTAACCTATCTCTTGGGTAACTGTGAGCACTCCCTCTCCTGTACCACATACCAATGTTACAGATGCCACTGGAAGATATCCCCGGTCCAGTCCCCATGAGGCCCACCTCTGGGGAACTGACACAGCCTCTCTCTTCATCTCTCTCTGGGATTACATAAATCTTGTCACTGATTCCATGCGGCTCTGCTCCATCCCTTTTACACCCAGCTTGTGGTTTCAGTTCCAACACAACTTTAGCTTTCATCGGACTTTGGCTTGCCCTGGTGCTGACTCACTCCTCTGCCCCACATGACCTGTTAGCCCAGCGCCCTACAGCTAACTGGCTATGATTTTTGTCTCTGAGTCAGGTTAGAAGGAGAGAAAAGTGGATTGGTCACTGGCCAGCCAGTGGGATGCCCGATCTTGATGAGGTGTCCATCTCCATTAGCTACACTGGATGGGAAGCTAGATTCACAGGGTGGAGGAAATCAGAAATATTCTGCATAGGAAAGAGAAAATGTAAAAGAAAAACTGACTTAAAGAATGGACAAACTATCATGGGAACAAACTTTTTACCTCCTCCCCAACCCTCCTTTAATGGTCACAGTGGAAATCTCCATATCACTAGTGTGTTGAAGCAGACACAATGAGGAAGGTCTAGGGAGAGATTTCTGCCCAGGTAAGGCAGGGCTGTAGGTGATCTCTAAGATCTATGAATTTGTGGACAATTCAGCATTAGTTGGAAAATGTACCAAATGCAACTTAGATAAATATTTTAAATGTTCTTCAGAATACCAACTTCCAGATTGTCTGCTGAATTTTCTCCACCCTTTCAGGAAGTTGCACTTAGACGGCATGTGCAAAGGCACAAGACACAGAGAGAAACACCCTGGACTCCTTAAATGTACCGTGTTATGTGGAATCTGCCTTCAACTACAAATGAATTTTAATCGCAGAAGATTTATCTATTACTTTCCCTGAACAACAGCATGAGATGGTCTACATGACAGACGCAGGATACAAAGCTAAGAACCATACTGCCCCTAATTTCCAGGGCCCACCATCCAGGGAAGGAGGGAAACACAGTCACAAATAACCTAATAAAAAATATTCTGTGGCAGGACACCTGGGTGGCTCAGTCAGTTGAGCATGGGACCTCAGCTCAGGTCATGATCTCACAGTTCATAAGTTCAAGCCCCACACCAGGCTCTGTGCTGACAGCTCAAAGCCTGGAGCCTGCTTCAGATTCTGTGTCTCCCTCTCTCTCTGCCCCTCCCCCACTAGTGCTCGCTCTCTTGGTCTCTTTCTCTTAAAAACAAATAAACATTAAAAAAATTAAAATTAAAAAAAAAATAATTATCTGTGGCAAATAGAGTAGAGAAGGAGAAGAGGAAAGGGAAAAGTTTATTCCACAAAAGTATCTGGGAAACATTTCCTGCATATTTTCTGTGATCTAGACCTTCTAGAATGCACAGGAGTTGGTACAAGAGTACTCCACCGGGAAAGCATGAGCAAATGCACCTGAGATATTAGACACTCAAGAGGCAAGACATTAGGTGGAATATTTGGAGAATAGCAAATAGTCTGGCATGGGCTAAAGGATGGGGGTGTAGGGAAAAGAGAGATGGAGGAGAAAAGACTAATGGGAATAGCAGACTATACATTTGAAATGTACCTGGGAGATCTTGACTTAAAGATAATTCCAAATGAAAAAAGCATCTATCATGATAATAATGAATGGCAAAGCAAGTGTACTAAACATTCAAATTAAACAGTGTTAATGAGCCACGATGTGCCCAATATCTGATTTTAATAACAGACTCTTAAAGTCAATGAGGAAGACCCTTAAAACATATCCCTGCCTTCAAGAAATACCACACATATAACTCTCTGCAGAATGAAAATTGGCTATCCAGGTAAAGGCAATAGGTCCAACAAACCTCTTCTGGTCCAGAAGCCATGTCCCTGCTTGCCAACTATGCCACTCAAACAATGTCGCCAGTCCCACGTGTGACCTGACCCTGAATAACGGTCTCTTTCGACACTCCCTTGCACAAATAATGATAAAAATGTTGTGCCCATCAACTAGCACATTTAATTCAGCAGCAGCACTTAAATCTGCCTCTCATTTTCCTACCACTTTCCTGAAATTCCAGAGGACGGGGTTATTGTTAAACAGCAGTAAGCATTAGCCTCACAGCAGTGCACATTAATAATAATTCAGTGCAGTGTCATGGAAGCCTGTAGGCTCTTAACTGAATTTATTTGAAAAATAAAGTTTGTGTTTTTTTTCCCTGAAGATCTTTACTTAAGTCAGCATGGAACTCTTGTAAAGATAACCACCAATAAGTCACAACTACCCAAGGAACAGTCTTGTTATTTTTTTAATTCACTGCTCACCATGACAACATAATAAACACACCTTTAGAGGCTCATATGTGCCCACCTATTGAAAATGTCATCGTTCCTCCTTCCTGGTGCTCCCAGGCAGAAACTTTCACTCATTTTTTCTCATTCTCTGAGATTCTACTAAAACACCAATTTTCAACTGCAAACTAGTACAAATAATTTTGTGATGTTAGCAACACAAGCCTTATTTCATAATCCATTAATAATTACTAAGCTCCTTTTTTACTTAAAAAAATAGCAAACCATCAAGCCAATATGGTTTCAACATCTGTTTTTTCCATTTTGTTTGGAGTTCTCTTAGATGTTCCTGTATCCTTTCATAAATGACTAATAGGAAAGATACAGGACTAATAGGAAACACAACTTTATGCAACTTCGTTGACGGTTGGTTTCAGTTAACAGCTGGTCTTTAAACTACCCAACATAAAAGCATACATTTTAGAAAAAAAAACTGACCCCAAAACTGCTTCATAAAATAAAGTATTTCATTTTTCAAAGCTTTAGGATTATTTGAGAGGCTACAGTACTAAAAAGTCCCTAGAGTTGTTTTTTTTTTAAGAGAGAAAGTTAAAAGTTTCCACCTTTAAATATCAGAGAGTACAGATTTTACAATACAATAAGTGTCAGAAATAAAATGCAATTCCCTTCAAAGCCATATAAAAGAGTAAGCCTCTGTAAAAAGTTTTTCCTTCCAACAGTGAAGTGTGCACCTAAATTCACAGCAAATAATTATGATGGTCTTTCTACAATGGTACCCAGACATCCAAATTAGCCAAAGCTTCAGGCTTCCACATGCTCAGGTTGGTAACAATGCTTTCTCTGCTACCCAACAGCTGCTCCCTTTCGGTTAAGGAAATACTATACAAGAAGCACACCATGAATTGTAGCGTTCAATTTCCCACCATCCTCCATACAGATGTGGTCTCTTCCCAAGTGCACAAAATACAACATAAAGTACATAAAAGATGGGACTTCTTTATTCACATGATTCCTTCTTTTTCCCTGCTCTATCTCATATCTTTTAGACTGATTAATTTGTTTTGGGGGTGATGGTCAGAAAACTTTGTTCTAAGAAAAGTTAGATGCATTCAAGAAGAATGTCTAATGGTCAGTATCTCTGAGAGAATAAAATACCATCTCTCACTGGACACTTCTTGTTGGGCTCATCTCCCTCTATGAAGCCTGCCAGGTCTTCACATACCAGAGGTGGTTTGCTTTCTTTCCAACAGGGATAATGGGCTTTTCAGCACTTTTGCCAAATTACTGACAGAAGGACTTATTTTCCCCTTCCTATGAAAAGAAACTGATAGTGACAGAAGCCAGAAAGTAACTTTAACTACTACATTACACATTGCAAAGAATGGGTGGATAAATAGAACACCCACATGATTCCATTCTAAATTTCTTCCCAGCTAAAGATTTATAAGGATGGCCAGTAAGTTACAAAAGCACCTGGCGTGATTTTTTCTTTCTTCCTGGATTTTTCATGGCCTCCACCTCACTGCCTTTTGAAAATATTATTTTTCACTGATACATAAATAAGGAGCATAGTTAGTGATTGTATAATTGGGAAATGCCAGGAGATTGTACTTGAGTGTCCTTGCCTTTTTCAGAAACTAAATTAACTGCATAACTTGCTCCATTAGGAATAACATTCATGATTTAACATTTGTGTTCATTTTCCCGTAAGTATAAACACTACCACTGTCTCTGGTTCTAAATCATTGACCTTTTCCCCAGTAATCTTTGTGCCCAACACATTGTCATGCACAGGTGAGTGCTTAATAAATACTATTGGATGATGGATGTACTCAATTACAAAATATTCAAAAATGCTCCTTTTTGTAAGGCTCCCAAACAGCAAAACTGCTGTCGTCTTTATGTCCAGCTCAGCTCAAAGTCTGATGAATTCATTTCAAACACTCAAAAATGTGTAATCAATGCCAAGAGACAGCTTAAAAGTGTCTCTATGTATCACACCTGTTTGCCTAGAACACAAAACACAAAAATCAAAATCAAATACAAAGTAAATTGAAAATACGTGTACTGGAACTGTTCTGCTTCTCAGCATCAAAATTCAGATGAACCACTCTTTGACACAAAAGACAAGTGAGATCCAAAATCCCAATCTTTATGCTCTTTACAAAACAAGCAAACCCCACACTCTAACATTCCCACCTTCTCCCTTCTGAAATGAAAGAAAGCACACATGCACAAAATACTGTTCAGAGTAAGCTGGGAATTAATCCTACAAATATGTTGGCAGCTAACTACCGCGTGTTGAAAGTAAACATGTACCACGGTTCTCAGCCAGGTGCTCCAGGTGCATCATCAATGTTTTCATGTTAAGAATTTATCACTGAGTGTAGATGAGGCGATGCCAAGTTACCACGAGAGAAGCCTGGCATGCCCAAGTTTAGAGAACAGGGAACAGAGAGTGTGTCTTGGTTATAGAACAAAAGAATTCGTTTTATCACTTGCCTTTACCGCTGGAGAAAATGGCTCCTGGTGTGCTGAACTCCATGATAAATGTGCCCCCTCTAGTTCTTTATTGCCTCTGTAAATCACAGGACTGACAGCAGTTAATAAGAAAAGCTTTTGAGTGGTTTTGAAGTTTTGCTTTGTACAAATAAAGTCTCATATTAAAGATTTTGCTAGTCCTCAAGGTGTAGAAAAAGCAGCACAGGGAGAACTTCTGTACTTTTAACTGTTTGTCTCCTTTTTTTTTTTTTTTTTTTAATTTTCAAAACCAAAAGAAAGAAAACCTTTCAGACATGCACACTGGAAAAATAAAAGCAGATCATAGATTAAATGGCTTCATATACTCACAGAGTTGCTGGTGAGTTGCTACTGAAATTACAATTGCTTCTAGTTTTTATATACTGGATATTCAGATAAATACCAGAAAAGGTATGCGGTGGAAAGAAGGCTGTTACAGTAGATTTATTATTACATTTCTGACCATAATTGTATGCTTTACCTCTTTTTGCCAAAGCAAATTTCAGTTCAGTGTCAAGAAAGAGAACTCTAAATTCCACTGAATCGATCAGCTGCCAGTTCAATCATAGGTCCTGGGATCCTGAAATTCTGAAATCATATTTCAGAATATAATTGACGCTAAGAGGAATAACAAAGCTACCTCACTGAGTAGCCTTTTTCTCCAAGGAGCTCAAAATATTTTGCCACAACAGCCTTACAAAGTCCTAAAGGGCAGGTTTTATTAGTTGTGTTTTCTTACAAAGGAAGCTGAGGCACAAAAAGCAAGAAATGCATTTTCCTGATTATTGCTAAGTTCTCTACAGAGCTAAAAAGGACTAGTTAGAGCTGGTGTTCTTCTCATAAGACCTCACTTATTTTACAGTGCACAAAATAAGAATTTTGAATGCATTTTCCTCTGACAATATTTCCAGAGCAAAGAAGGTTAGCAATCCATATAAATTGGCTGAATAACTATCTGTAAACCAGAAACTGGCCAGTTTACAATCTCGGGTTCAACTTCACTTTGACCCAAGCAACAAATAAAAATCAGACTTTCAAATTATCTAGCTGAGGCAGTTTGCAGCTTGGTAGGCATAAAGTTAAAGGGAGCAAGCTAATTTTAATGTAGGTTTTTCAGAGTATTCTGATTAAGTACATATTTCATAACACTGTATATCCAGGATCTCGCTGTATCATTAGGATGTGGTAAGTAACATTTTACTGAAACAAAACAGAATGAATGTTCCTAAGATTTTGTTTCTATTCTCTGGTTTGCTTGATCGTAGTCTCTCTCTGGCCAATTTATTCCAAAGTAAGTTTTCTTAACCCATATCCCAAGTGAACAGGAATGCACAAGAATCCATGTTCTTCAAGGCCTCTCTTTTGAGATTTCCAATCTGCAGGGAGTTGTTTGGGGCAGCTGACACAACAGATCTTTAACAGATCAGACCTGGTCATCAGTCCTTGAATCACTGGAGGCGTACACACACACACACACACACACACACACACACACACACACACACAAAGGAGGCATCATTACCTCTCCATGGTACATCTACCACACTGTATTCTCTGTCTGCTTTCAGAGATCATTCCATGAAGCCCAGAACTCCACGTATGCTATGAACTTCTATGAAATACTGAGGTGTTTCTCTGGAATCAGGTTCTGTCTGCATTATTATGATGAATTTCCTTCACTCTCTGCTTGAATTCACCAGTAGAAATGTGGCCTAAGCCCCTGGAGATAAAGGACTCATGCTGAAGAAGCCAGATTGTCCCAATGTCATCTATATGACACACGGTCAAGTCAAGGTATCTATGAGAGCATCCCTATCAATTTATAGCACACTTGACATTTAAGAAACTGGTAAGACAGAATGGGCACTAACATCCATGGCATTAACTAGGTATCCCAGGGTTTAGAACATTAAGTCCCATGCCAAGCTGTTTCAGAAAGAAGTGAACTATAGTCCAAAAGATGAGAGGCCTCAGCATTGGATAGAGCTAGGTGCAAATCCAAGCCCAGCCACTTTCTAGTTGTATGACCTTGCAAATAACCTAATGTGTCTGAGAGTCCCTTTAAATATATTTCATACGACCAGTATAAGAAAAAGTTTACCAAGCACTTGGAATGTGCTCAACAGAGAAGGCACCCAGTAAATCACTCATTATTTATTTGTTATCTGTTTGCCAGGAAAAGAGGTTTATATGTTATTTCATTTGATCCCCACACAATTATATGAGTGACCCTTATATAAAAGAGAGGCCATCAAGAGATCATTTTAAAATAGATCCCAATCCAAAAAAGTCCATGTACCTCAGGAGAAAGAGACGGGAAATGGACCCTGGAATGCAGTCAGAGGAGAGATATGTCCCTGTGGTTTGCCATTCCCAAAGGGGGGAACTTTTACAGTCATCTTGAGAGTCAGCCCTGAGCACCTACCAAGCAAGAACACCACCAGAAGGTCGGTTCTTGGAAGCAGGGGTGCCAAGACCTTCCCTGTCCCTTCTACTCCTCTTCAGCCCTCCCAGCCCCCATCCAGGGGACATTCAGGGGAGAAGCTCCTCCAGCAAAGAAACAGAGAAGTCAACCTATCCCCACTCCTACTGTGTGCTTCTTACCTTACAACAAGACCATGCTGGGCTAGAAGAGGGGCTTGAACTTTCAATAAAGGTCAGAATGTCACATTGAACTAGTCATGTTTACTACTGAAATTAGACTGTTCTTATGACTAGAAGTAACCAGGGGATATTTTCTTAAATCTCAGAGTGGCTGGAAAAGCAAGAAGATGTGTCTGAGATTTCATACAGATGCAAGCAAAGAACTGGCACAAGTTGGGTTTTAAGGGTGGAGGAAAGAACACAGTTTGTATCCTATAGTTCTACTTTCCAATATACCATTGCTTTTAACATAAAACATGTTCACCTATAGGGGCACCCAGGTGGCTCAGTCAGTTAAGCATCTGACTTCGGCTCAGGTCATGATCTCACAGCTCGTGAGTCTAAGCCCCGCCTCAGGCTCTGTGCTGACAGCTCAGAGCCTGGAGCCTGCTTTAGATTCTGTGTCTCCCTCTCTGTCTCTCTGTTCCTCCCCCACCCTCTCCATCTCTCTCTCTTGCTCTCTCAAAGTAAATAAATAAACATTAAAAATTGTTTTAAATGTATGTTCACCTATAAGTCCTATGAAATGACAAAATGAAAATAGTTTCATGGGTGGCTCAGTCGGTTAAACGTCTGACTTCAGCTCAGGTCATGATCTCAGAGATCGTGGGTTCGAGCCCTGCTTCAGGCTCTGTGCTGACAGCTAGCTCAGAGCCTGGAGGCTGCTTCAGATTCTGTGTCTCCCTCTCTCTCTGACCCTCCCCTGCTCAGGCTGCCTCTCTCTCTCAGAAATAAGTAAAAAAAAAATTTTTTAATTTAACTATTTATTTTGATAGAGAGAGAGAGAGAATGCATGGGATGCGGGGGAGGGAGGGAGGGGAGGCAGAAAAAAAATCCCTACCAGCTTCCCTGTCAGCAAAAAGGCAGATGGGAGGCAGGGGGGCTCAGTTTCACAAACCATGAGATCCTGACCTGAGCTGAAATCAAGAGTCAGATACATAAATGACTGAGCCACTCAGGCACCCCTAAAACTTACTTCTGAAACTCCTTTTTTCTAGATTTAAAGATAAGCATCCATGCTGCCATGGAGGTCTATATGCATGACACTCTGACTCAGTCTCATTCTAATCAAACGTGTGTCTCTGTCATATTGCACTGGGATTAGTTTAGTCATTCAGTGTGAATATACTGAGCAAAAGAAGAAATACCTATAAACCTCAAAGTGAAGGAGAGCTGTTATTTGAATAAATCAGACTATTTTCTATTTCAAAAGATATTGATAGTCATTTAAGTTATCTAGAACTCCCACCTCCTAGCTGCCACACCAACTGAATTCCCTAGACAAATATCCACCTATTCCTTCACTTCATCTTGTATGGATCTAACCAAAGAATAAGGGGGCGGTGGGACTTGAGAGATCCAAGTTTTTGTATGCTTTGGAACTAGGTATAAAAATATTTTAAAATTTGAAGTATTGGCAGGGTAGGAGGGTGCAGCTGGGGAAGAACACATCAGGGCTTCAAAAATATTGGTAATGTTTTAATATCTCATCTGGAAGGTAAACACATTTTATTTATCTTATTGTTCTTTATACATCACACACACATTTATAAAATGTGTATAGTAAACATTTCAAAATTTTCAAAAGCTTTTATATGCATGGAGACAGTAAACATATCAGCAGTTGATGGGATGGGAAAGAAGGAGGGATGGATAAATATGTGGAACAGAGAGGGTTTTTAGGGCACTGAAGCTATTCCATATGATACTGTAAAGGTGGATATATGTCCTTATGCATTTGTCAAACCCACAGAACTACAACACCAAGAGTGAACACTAATGTAAACCATGGACTTCGAGTGATAACAACACGTGTCAATGTAGGTTCATCAATTGTAACAAATGTGCCACTCTGATGCAGGATGTTGATAGTGGAGGAAGTTCTGCACGTGTGAGGTCAGAGGGCATATGGGAACTCATCTTACTTCCTTCTCGAACCTGCTATGAACTCAAAAATGCTCTAAAAAATAAAACCTACATTTAAAAAAAAAATTTGTATTGCCAGTCTCTCCTGAATGCTCATCTCCAACTGTTCAAAATCTATTTTAAGTGACATATCCAGAAGGCCTTCCCTGACACTTCCTCTTCCCACAGAGGAGCCCATTAATCCTCTCTATGCTGCCACTGTTCCTGACCTTTATTCCAACTCTTGCATGGGATGTGCACTGCATGTCCACTGAAGGAAAGGAAAGCATCATCTTGTTCTTTATATTTCAAACATCTACAAGAATGTCTTGCATATGATATATACTCAATGTAGCTTAAATTATGTCAGAACATATTTATGTAATTTATAAAATAATATAGAATAATCAATAATGTTACAACCAAATCTGATTTTTTGCCTCAAACAAATTAAATCTA
This sequence comes from Hyaena hyaena, assembly GCF_003009895.1. Classification (NCBI taxonomy): domain Eukaryota; kingdom Metazoa; phylum Chordata; class Mammalia; order Carnivora; family Hyaenidae; genus Hyaena; species Hyaena hyaena. The sequence continues at coordinate 3,556,419 of NW_024080649.1, read as the reverse complement.
CAAAGATGCTTCCAAAATCCCTGATATACTGAAATGACACCCATCAGCATTTTAACTAGTTTTCTTTCCTTGCTGGTGAGTAACTGCCACTACTATAGATATGAGCTCATTTGAAGGAATGAAAAGAGCTATCCCAAAGATCGTTTAATAGACCTATGCATAATTATCAATTTCCTCTTGAAGCTAACATTTGCTAAAATAAAAGGAAAGATTCTATTAATGATCAAAACACTTGACTTTCTGGACCTATTCCATTTAATGGGGAAAACTCCGTTCTCTACTCTTGGGTTACTGCCAGGTGGTCTTTTACCGGGAATCATTCTAAACTTCTAATCACAGTTCAACAACCATCTGCCAAATCATATACAGGTATTGATATTTGCCACTCTACAGTTAAATTACATCAAATGTCAATGCAATCAACTCATTAGCAGGCTTATATCGAGCTTCAGTGCTCACTACCCACTTCTGCACCTCTTTGATTAAGCAGTATACAGGCTACATTCCTTGTCTGTCTACCAGCTGATCAGCTTAGTAATACTGCTAATATAAAATCAAATGAGCAAAAGAAAGAAGTAGTAAAAGCCTCTATGAACACTGTGGTGCTCTCACATGCAGAATATCAATATACTATTTAGCAAGAAAAGCAAATGAAATCAAAAATTGCTTAGGGAATTGTTTTAAGCAAAAATCACATGAAGTGATTAAAAAGCACTAGAATTGTCCCTGGATCACACTTTGCTATCATTCTTCCACCCTCCTTCCTACTTGAGATTTTAAATCTTTCTTGCTGATATAAAAACCATTGGTACACCTAAAGTGTGGCTGTCACATGCAGAATCTGAATATGAGAGGTCAGCATGGCTTACTGGTATGCTGGCCCACTGCTCCAAATTTTATATCTCTTCTGTCCCTCAGTTATTGCCTGACATGATTTAACAACTGTAATTCCTTATTTAACGATGTCAAAGGTTTTTAGGAAATTGACTGTATTTCACCAACGATATATTTCTTCTTGATTACGGAGTGGTTAAAATGATTTTAAACCAAGACAGCAAAATAAAGCAGTAATAAAATCAATAAAAGGTGCTTAAAACATTCCTTCTATTAGGTAATGGCATTTAAAATATCCGTAGCTTGTAATGGCACTTAGGATATGCCCAAAAATCAATGAACTAAATTACTTATTGAACTAGTTAATTTGAACATTGAGTTTTTTATGTATATTGATAAAATGGGCTACAGAATACTCCTGGCAAGTAGCAATACCACGTTCATGGTCAGATGTCTCCCTCTGCTGGAAAAACAAATTAAACAATTTTCTTTAGTTCAAAAACAAAAAGATAAAAAAAATTAAAAGATATAACCTCAAAAAGTTCACCACAGGCCTCTGATTGTTAAAAGGCTCCAGAAATTCTTGGGAATAATATAAAATCATTAAGGGTTAAAATAAAAAAACAAACACATGTACCTTTTTAAAACTTGTCATTAATCTGGACTATGGGAACTTATATTCAATAATACAATAGCAGATGAGAACCAAAATTTCATTATTTTGAATAGGAATATTCTTCCTAATTTTTTAACCATTACGCTAGGGTTTTTTGGTATCATAGAGTAATATTCTAAAGGCCTTGAATCCTTTCTCTTTGAAAGGGTTTGAATTTTAAAAGAGAAAATATAAATCTGTGCTCAAGGAAAAGTCTACATTCTTAGTAATTTAATTTGATCAAAATCAAATTTGAACTATCTTTGCAAATGATGATTTTTTGAGAACTCAGAGTATGAATCCACTAAACAGCTTCATATTCCTCTCCCTGCATGAAGTGGTAGGAGAGTTTCCAATACTATTATTACCATTATTTTCCCCCAAACATCTACTATTTAAAATGCTAAGTACTTTATTGAAAAGACTCTTCACTGCTTTTCAATTTCTCCCCCTGCCAGTTCAGCCCAAAGCAGGTGTTAGAGTTCTGAAGAGCTTGCCTCAGGACTTTTAACTCAAACTACAAAGGGGAGCTCAGAAATTATGATAAAAGGTGTTAAGAGAGAAATGAAGGTGAAGAGGTTATCTGATGCTAACCTAAAATTGTATATAGCACCTTTCAAAAATTACTGCTACCCAGAATATAACATTTTGGTTTGGAATTTCTTCAATAATAGTCCACATATTTTTCACTCACATTTCAATACATTCCATTTATATTCTAAACAACATATGTAAAATTACATGCATTAATAAGAAATTTATAATCAAAGGCTTTTGCTCATTCTGCATTTGGTTTGGTTTTGTGTTGCTTTGTTTTTGTGTGTAGGGAGACTAAAGAGGAAACTACAAAGAGTATCATTTTTGCAGGCTGAAAGATCATTGATCAACATGTTATGGATGCACTGTATAACATACCAACCAGGTCTCACAATACACTTAATACATGTCTGACTCTTGCTAAATGCAGATGCTAAAAAAAATGACTAAGCTGGCCTTTACACATACCTTAGGACAAAAGAGACATGTCGAATGGACCATTACTGAGCAGCACCATGAGTAGAAATATGGACAAAGTGTTGTGGGGACACAGAGGACAGAGGAACTAAGGCTATCTGGGGAAGCAAGGAAACTCCAACAGAAGAGATGATCTTTATGAGTGGGATCCTTGAGAAAGACCTAGAAATTCTCCTGGTATACAAGGGGTCAAGGGCAGTTCAGAGAGTGGGAACTGGATAAAGCAGAGAAAAGCAAGTGGCTGGAAATAGCTAAAATGGCTGGAGTTCCAGGCTGGTTTGGCAGAAGGCAAGAGCAGTGAGGGGTTGGGAAGAGTCTTGGATCCCTCCTGAAGTTCAGATTTTTCCCATAGGCATTGGAAAGGTTTGGAAGGATTCTAAAGAAATGACATCAGCACTTTGGGGGGTTGGAGGTTGCAGGAGGGAGGGATACCAGCAATGTAGAAGATGGCTTAAAGGTCCTGGCTAGACACAGGTAAAAGGTGTCTCCAGTCATCTTTATGAGACCCCAAATAAAGCACAGCACATGACTAGTGAGAAAAGGAACGAACTGCAGAAGTCTGGAAGGCCTGGAAGGGTGCCGGCAATAATGAAGAACTACCACAAACCCAGGTTAACTCCTACTTCTCTTCTGACTTCTCTTCTGACTTCTGTGTCAAAGAGAAAAAATTTTCTGTGTCAAAGAGAGAAAATTTTGAAAAAAATTTTCAAATATGTTACATGAGCGATGCACTCATTTTTAAAAGACTTTTTCCCTTTCCTTTTCTTACAGAAAGCAAAAAATTAGTTTAGTATTGACAAACCTTGTTCTGTACTTTATATATATATAAAGTATACCAACGTCCAATTGATTTAACTTGCTTTAAAGTCCATCTCCATAGTTTCTCTAGGTGCATTAAAACTTCAACTTCAACTTAATAAACTATGTGTGCATGTATCCAAAACCGGAAGGTACATAAAAACAAAAACTAGTTGCTACATTTGAAATTAGGATTGTGGTTGATTTTTTTCTTCCACTGCAGTTATTTAATATTGATGCCCCAGCTTTTCAAATTAAAAATAAATGCTTCTTTGATTTACTAACTTGAAGAAACTAAGAAATAAAATCTCCCTCCTTAAAAAGATGAAAAGCTTCATCTGTCTTCAAACCTTGTAACTGTTTTGATACTAAAATCACAAATCTGCATCTAAGATCCAGGTAAAACCAAGAAGAAAAGTTTAATTTTACACGGCCATGAAGAGTGCTCTGAAAAGAATCAGAATGGAAACACAAGACCAAAGTGGCCTTTGAGACATTTTAAAACATTAAAGAAATTAAACTAGTTGTTTGCTTATTTATGTTAATGTAATGAATTCTTTTTATTAAAGCTGACAGCATGTGTAATGGAAGGAAGAGGTAAATTCAAAATAAAGGTCTTTGAGGCTCAAATCAAAGCAGCTCACAGGGCTGAATCTGGCCTCCTGGGTTTTCTTTTATACTCAACTGTTGTAAGTGTTCCTGTACCAATCTTAAAGTGTCTTGTTGTAATCACAGCAGCCCCTCACACTGATCCTGAAAGAAAATTAACTCTTCAGATGGGAGATTTCCTACAGTCTATGCACCGCAGTCTCTCTGGGCTTCATCCAAGATTGGTGAACTGTGTGCCATTGTGGCCTTCTTACAGGCTTTCAAAGCACAATGGAAAATAGTTTTCTAACATATTTGTACCATGCAAGGGGTCCTGTGGAGAGTTCTGTTTCCTGGATATAAACTAGAAATTGCTGTAATTTTTTTGGTTCTTTTCTTAATTTGTAGTTAAATGAAAGAGGACAATAAGAATAACAACCATCCAGGGCCAACACACAGGACCATCCCTTGTATAAAACATAAGACAAGGAAAACCTCTTTACTAAAGTCCTAAACTAATCAAGACTTTAACTATCAGCCATCTGAAAAATTAAAATGATCAACAATACATTACGAAATAGGAATTTTAAAAAACACATTTTCATAAACTGAAAATACCTGAGGTAAAAGATAAGGATAAAGAAATATCCAGTAACTATAAAAGATGAATTGTAACTCTTGCTGTGCTGGATTACTTAAAACATAAACATTAAGTAATCAAATAAAAAATTCCTTTAATCTGTCATAAAATATGATGATGACGACTCTATGCTCCAACAAGAATGAGGTCCGACATCTCTGAGTTCTTCCTGTACTGCCCAGACTGTGCTAAGCTCATTAAGTCACAGGACAGCCTTACTGTTTTGCCTGCCCAGCAATCATTCTCTTCTGGTTACAACATTCCCTTACCCTTCTCCATTCCATCTGGGCCTGGTGAGCTGATCCATCACAGTGGCCCCATGCTCAAAATGATCCCAAAGTGGACATGTAAAGAACTCTATTCCTCGTTAGTTCAGGGAAAGCCCTTAGTCCTGGAAAGGTCAATCAAATTTCATAATTAAAGGTATGGAGTCCAAGGTCTCCCTTCCTTTAAAGATTTAAACGTGTGACTGTCTGTAGCCATCCATGTTTCCTTAGGAAACTGGCCTGAAAATGGGGCTAAAAGCAGTGAAAGATGCTGAAAGATATGAAGGGAAAGAAACATTATTTGAGCCCCTGGTAAGGAGGGCCTCTGGACTTGCCTCGTACATATAATAATAAACTTCCCTTTGACCTTCAGCTGGTCAGAATAGGGTAACACTACTAGCAATCAAGAATGATCTGGTTAGGGGTGCCTGGGTGGCTCAGTCAATTGGACATCTGACTTCAGCTTGGGTCATGATCTCACTGTTTGTGAGTTCGAGCCCCACATCAGGCTCTGTGCTGACAGCTCACAGCCTGGGGCCTGCTTTGGATTCTGTGTGTGTCTCTCTCTGCCCCTCTCCTGCTTGCTCATTCTCTCAAAAATAAAATAAACGTTAAAAAATATACTAAAAAAAAAACAAAAAAAGAATGACCTGATTAATTAAAAAATAAAATAAAATAAAAATACTCTTGGGACACCTGGGTGGCTCAGTTGGTTAAGCATCCAACTTCAGCTCAGGTCATGATCTCATAGCTCCTAAGTTCAAGTTCCACGCCAGGCTCTAAGTTAACAGCTCAGAGCCTGAAGCCTGCTTCAGATTCTATGTCTCCCTCTCTCTGCCCCTCCCCCACTCACATTCTGTCTCTCTCAAGAATAAATAAATGTTAAAAAAAAACTGAGTACCCCACACCACTAGACCCAGGGCTTTCACCTACAGGTAAAGGTCTTTCCTTAAAGTCCATAAAGTCTAGAAGACATGGCTGCTTCTCCAAATGTGAAGACACCTATGCCAGGCTACAGGGATCATAAAGAATCAGGGAAACATGACACCAATAAATGAAACAGTAAATTTCTAGCACCTAACACCCCAAAAATGGATATACACTAACTGTCTGATAAATAATTCAAAATAATTGTTCTAAGATGCTCAGAGAGCTATAAGAGAATACAGATAAATAATTTAACAAAGTCAGGAACATAATACAAGAACAAAATAATAGGTTCAACACAAAGATAGAAAACATTTTTAAAAATACAAATTTTAGAGCTCAAGAATACAATGAATAAAGAATTTGATAGCTTTCATCAGCAGACACAATCAAACATAAAAAGGAATCAGTGAACTTGAGGATAGATCATTTGAAATTATCCAATCAAAGGAGCAAAAAGGAAAAATAATGACAAGGAATGAAGAAAGCCTAAGGGATTTACAGGATACCATTAAAAGTAACAACCCGGAAACAATCAAGAAAACTAATAGGCAACTGACGGAATGGGAAAAGATCATTGCAAATGACATATCAGATAATGGGAATCTATAAGGAATTCACCAACTCCACACCCAAAAACCAAATAATCCAGTGAAGAAATGGACAGAAGACATGAACAGACACCTCCAAAGAGGACATCCAGATGGCCAACAGACACATGAAATGATGCTTAGCATCCCTCACCATCAGGGAGATACAAATCAAAACTACACTGAGATCCCACCTCACGCCGGTCAGAGTGGCTAAAATGAACAAATCAGGAGACACTAGATGCTGGTGAGGATGTGGAGAATGTAAACTGGTGCAGCCCCTCTGGAAAACAGTGTGGAGGTTCCTCAAAAAATTAACAATAGAAACAATCCATGTATTATGGGAGTCCCAGAAGGAGAAGAAAGAGAGAAAGAGGCAAAAATCTTGTTTAAAGAAATAAAATGGCTGAGAACTTCCCAAATCTAGAGAGAGATCTGGGTATCCAAATTGATGAAGACCATAGGTCCCCAAATTCAACCTAAAGAGGTCTTTTCCAAGACACATTATCATAACTGTCTAAAAGACAGTGAATTTTAAAGCAGCAAAAAACAAAAACAAAAATTCTTCACATAAAAGGGATCTCCCCCATAAGGCTATCAATGGATTGCTCATCAGAAACTTTGCAAGCCATGAAAGAACAGAATGATACATTCAATGTTCTGAAAGACAAAAGCTGTTAGCCAAGAATACTTTACCCAATAAAGATGTCCTTCAGAAATGAATGATAGGTAAAGACATTCCCAAATAAACAAAAGCTGAGGGGCTGTGACACTAGTAGACCTGCCTTACAGGAAATGCATGCTGAGAGGAGTTTTTGTTTTTGTTTTTTTTGCAGGGTAGGAGGCTTTATTTCACTGGAGAGGTAGGGAGAGAGAATGTGGGCACAAGGCAGCAGGTGGGACAGGGTAGGTGGGTGGTGCTGAGAGACTTGAAGCTGAAATGAAAGGACACCAATTAGTAACATGAAAACATGATAAAACAGAAAACACACCAGTGAAGATGAGGATATAGTCAAATTCAGAATACTCTAACACTGTTGTATTAATCAGTTAACTCAGGCATAAAAATTAAAGGACAGAAGTATTAAAAATAATTATAGCTACAGTAACTTATTAATGGATACACGATATAAAAAAATGTAGTGTTACATCAAAAACATAAACTGTTGGAGGGGGGAGTAAAAGGGTGGTTTAATGCGAATGAAGTTGTAGTTATCACCCTAAAATAGACTATTATAAGATATTTTACATAAGCCTTATGATAACCACAAAAGATAATGAGAAGGGAATTAAGGAACTGTCTGGCTAATACGGGTACATCAGCAAGCATATCATTGTTCACTTTTGCAGATTAGGAAACAGAAGATGTAAAAGTAAACAGGTCTGTCTGATTATACAGGCTGCACTATTAAACCACTATGCTCTTCTGCCTTGCTAATGTGACAACGTATTTCCAGTGGTTTCTACAAATATAATAACAACAATAATAACAATAATAATATGTGACTATGGAAAAACTGAAAAACATAACAATAAGAATGCAATATACTATTAATTGTCATTTCTCAGGGATAACCACTGTTAATAATTTGACATATTTCTTTCCAAGCTTTTTTCTGAAGCATTATCTAGTAATATTTCATACTAACACTTAAGTACTTGGGAGTACAAACAAGTATTTGGTATTTCTTATTTTTTAAAAACCTCACATCACTGTTCAATATATAGCAAAACAAAACCCACTCCTGAAAAGGTTAAATTGTAAGCAGAGGGTAACAAACAAATTGAGGGCCTCATATGCAAACCAGCCTATATTTACACATATAGGCTTACTGAAAAACACAGAAACTTTAAAAACATTCAGAAACAACTAAAAGGTCAGCACAGTTTGCATAAGATCTCTCAGCAATACAAATCTTAAGTTACCTGCATTGCTTGAAAGAACCAAAAGTAAAACACAAAATTATTAGAAGTTTCCAAATCATGGCTTTGTGAATTTTACTCATTCAATAAGTGTTCATTATCGAGTGCTATTCTGGCACTCACCTGCCTTGGAATCCAAAGAGGAACAGTACAAAATCTCTGCCCTCTAGGAACCCTCCTTCGACTCTGGGGGCCTGACAATAAACAGAGACTAAATGATAAGTACAGAAACAGACCATGTGTCAAACACTTGAGTCTAACTGCCCTGAGGGCCAATGTCCTCACAAAGGCTCCTGCACGGAGACCCAAAGGATGATGCAGACGAGAGGGAAGGACACTGTAAGCAGAGAGAAAACATGTGCAAAGGAAGCAAGGCATGAGTGAGCATGGCACAGCAGAGGACTCACCACTCTGGCTAGTGATCAGATGGTATGTAAAGAAGCTAGAAAGGTGACCAGAAAGTAACAAGCCTCTTAAGTCATTTGCAAAACTGACCAACCAATAAGGTTTCTTTGAAAAAAGAATCGATGATCTGGAATGATACTCAGGTTTATGACTAGACCACTGGTATGATGGGAGTATCTGCTAAGCTCCTACAAAAAAAAGAAAATCTGGGAAGAAAAATGTCAAGTTCAATTCCATTCTGATTAACTTGAGATGCTATGAGACATAGAACACCTGGATGGAGAGATCCCATAGACAGAAGCTGTCCTGATTTAGAATTCAGCAAAGAGTTTTAAGCTTAAGGTATGTTTTTTAAATTTTTTTAACATTTATTTATTTTTGAGAGACAGAGAGAGACAGTGTGATCAGGGGAGGGGCAGAGAGGGAGAGGGAGACACAGAATCTGAAGAAGGCTCCAGGCTCTGAACTGTCAGCACAGAGCCCAGCATGGGGCTCGAACTCACGAACCATGAGTCAGATCATGACCTGAGCCAAAGTCGGATGATTAATGGATTGAGCCACCCTGGTGCCCCAAGCTTATGGTATTTTAATAAACTGCCTATCATCATCAACCAGATTATGCAAGACTGTAAGAAACCCATACAAAATTCTTAGCAACAGGGTGCCACGCATTAAGTTTTCACAGAAATTAGACCTTTTCCCTAGTACCCAAGATACACTACATCCAGTTTCTACATACTGTCTTCAATAAGGAAAAGAAAAGAAGTGTAGGGTTTGGGGATTACAGTTGCTACTAACATGGGGGTCACAAACTTAACTCACATTTAACTCGATGCTCAAATGGTCAGGAAACCCAAACTCTTAGTTTTGTCCTTAATGAGCCTTCCTTCACAAGCCTCCACATGCTGGTTAACATGGAAAAAAATAACTTTTTAAGAATTAAATGTCTAAACTGGTTTAAGTTAAACAATCCCTATGGAATAGTCTCCATCACTTAGCCAATGTTCTCCTTAGCCTCCCTTCTCCCCCTAAGAAGGCTTGTTGGCATATGAATGGAGGTGCGGAGTACATGTGACTTTGTGGCAATGGAGGAAAGGGGCCTAGTCCTTATGCTGTCCTTGGATGTATGCTGGCCAGTGTCTGCTGGTTTCTGATACAATGTCTCTTATAGCTGTGTCACCGAGGGCCACAGTCCATTCCATGGCAGATATATTTGGGACACTTTCTTACGGCTGGGCTGCCCTGGGAGTGCTCCCAAGCCAACTAGCCTCACCTCAGTGCCTCTGAGGTATTTCTGTCACTATTTAGAGCTGGCTCAGGTATTCTGTGCTGTGGAATTTAGTGCACAGCAGAAATCTCCCCCCATTATAGCCATCTTCTCTTGCTACCTGTGGGTCCTGTGGCCATGCTTCACCAGAACCAAGAGTGGCACAGGCAGCCAAACCTGAAAGCCTTCATTTCACTGCCTTCACTTTGCTATCAAATCAATGTGGTTGCACACAGCTAGATGCAGGGAAACCTATAATCTCCCAGAGTCCCAAAAACACACATGACAGGAAACCTTCCTTGCCCTCTTGTACCCCCACCCATTGTACACACCTCCCCCTCTCAAAGACAAGGAGACAAAGCCCAAAGAAGGGGAAACTGAAACACATCTGACCGACCACCTCGTCCGTGTTCTTCCTTCCCTTCCCTTGGCAGGAAAAGGAGTGGGGTTTTCTTTTACCTCCTTTACATCGTACCTTCATTCTTCCTGCCTCTGGATATGCCTTAATGGTAAACAGAGCATTTCCTTATACCACCAGAGGACTCTATAGTTCAGTGACCTGAGATCGCTAACCGAGGCTGGAAACAAAAACAGTAAAATATTTAGAAAATTATCTACCAAGACAATGCTCTGGCTTGCAGAACAATTAACTTGTTGAATAATCCAATGTGTAGGTGTCAGAAGCTAAGTATGACCTCTTCTTCTGTGACTTACTTCTCTTTGACCCACCCCCTCCCCACAGATGGAAGTTTCCTAAAATCTAAAGCAAATGTTCTGTTACGGAAAAGGCAAAGACAAAAAGGACATTAATAATTTTCCAAAGACTACCTCCATTGCACACACACAATGGCCTCCATTAGAACAGACAGACAAGTTCATTATAACATAATCACAGTCCAATGCACATAGACACACATACATGCCCGTCCAATGCTTTCTGCCTTTGTATATACTATTTTATAAAAATCTTATTTTTTTCACTCCCTGTTTTCTTGTGTGTCATCAACTTTGATTGATAAAGTATTAGAATTTTTAAATTATTTACTTTCTTTTATTATGAGATGACAGAAGAATCTAAAGGCCTCCTCTTAGGAAAATATAACAATTTTTTTCCAAACAACCAACAGAGGCTTTGAGCTATTATCTAATTTGTAATAAACAGAGAGGTATTTTTAGGCAGTATTTGTTGAATATGTAATACCATCTTAAATACACATATAATTACTGCTCACTGGCCATTGTATTCTACTTCTTATTGCAGGAACCCAGGACTTTACTATGTTTCTCTCACCCCAAGTATTTCTCAGGACCCCAGGAATGTTGTATATGCACACAGTGAGCCTGTGTACCCTTGGTTTTATTTCTTCCTGCTCTGACCCATCTGTTGTATACCTTCACATCCACCAGACACTGCTGATACCACCACCTTACACAGACTCTAGTCTCCTGCTGACACCATTACTCAAATATTAGTTCCTCATGGGGCCAAATCTGCAAGGTGGGTAAGAAGGATTCTCTCCATCTTTTGGGGTCACATTCTGTTAGAGAAATACTATAAGCAGTGCTACTACTTGTGCACGGATGTCTCACAGAGCTTTTATGAAACAACTCCTCCAATTTTCTCATAAAACTTACCCAACACGGCTTTCTGGCCTCAGATACAAGTCCAACAATAGCTGAACTGAAAGTCAAATATGAGTGGCAGATTCATACTATCTCAAGAATCACTGCCCTTTCTCCAAAGACTAAATCTTAGTATTTGGATTGAACTGGTCTATCCGACTCTTCAAGAAGAGTCCCACTGCAGGGGTGCCTGGGTGCCTTATTTGGTTGAGCATCCTACTTTGGCTCAGGTCATGATCTTGTGTTTCATGAGTTCAAGCCCCGTACAGGGTTCACTGCTGTCAGCGCATAGCCCGCTTCAGAACCTCTGTCTCCCTCTCTTTCTGCCCTTCCCGCCTCGTGCACTCTCTCTCTCAAAAATAAACACTAAAATAAATAAATAAATAAGAGTCCCACTGCAGGTTTCTCAGTGACATATACAAGTACAGTTCCAATGGGCCTATCCACGTTTGCCACATTCCCAAAGATGCCCAAACCCCAGTAATAAATACAGCTTAGGCTGAAGGTGGTAAGTCTACCATACATTTTTTTTCTTCCACACCTAATAGGGTGATAAATGGAGACTATATAAAGTCCAAGGTATTGCTGCCATGTTTGCAGGGCCATTGTTGCATGTTCTGGAATTAACAAAAGTAAAATCTCTTTCAAAATACTAGGGTCTAAAATACTTTCACAAGAGGCAAAAACTCAAGATAAAGGATTACAGCACTTGGGTAGAGCAAAAAATAAGAAAAGATGCACTGTAGAGAAGGAGAAAGTTCACATGACTCCTGTCACCTCTTCCCCAAGCCTGGACAACTTAAAGGAAAAGAGACATCCTTCCTGTGGGGGAAGAATAATAGAGTGAGCACTCAACTTCACCATGGATCCCAGCACCAGGCCTGAACCAACAGGCCAAATCCTACAAACCCAGTCTCCTAACCCATCCTGGCTTCAGCTGGCTCCTATGGCCCCAGGTAGCTCCTAAGACCCCAGGCTCCCAGGGCCACCCCCAAGAACTCAGGCTCCAAAAGGACTCCCATGAACCCAGGGTCTTGGACAATCCCAGAGCCAGACCAGCTCCTGTGACCTTAGGTCCCCAGCCCATCCCAGCACCAGTCCCCTGCTGAATTCGATCTATATTCTAGATGAAGTGGACCTAACAGACATATACAAAACATTCCACCCAGTAGCAGCAGAACACACATTCTTCTCCAGGGCACATGGAATATTCTTCAGAATGTTAGGTCATATGCTAGGTCACTAAACAAACCTTAGCAAATTAAGAACATTCAAAGCATACCAAGATTCTCTTCCAAATACAATAGTACAAAACTAGAAATAAATAAAAGGAGGAAAGCTGGAAAATTCACCAATATTTGAAATTAAACAACATCCTCCTGAACAACCAATGACTCAAAGGAAAAACTTCTTACAAAAGAAATCAAAATATATATTGAAGGGATGCCTGGGTGGCTCAGTCAGTTGGGCAGCCGACTTCAGCTCAGGTCATTATCTCACGGTTCTTGGGTTCAAGCCCCACATCGGGCTCTGTGCTGACAGCCAGCTCAGAGCCTGGAGCCTGCTTCTGATTCTGTGTGACCCTCTCTCTCTGACCCTCCCCTGCTCATGCTGTCTCTCTCTCTTAGAAATTAAAGGAAAAAAAATCCCAAAATATATATTGAAATAAATGAAAGTAGAAACACAACCCCTTGTGTTGTATCAAAGCTTATGGGATGTAGCAAAAGTAGTTCTAAGAGTGAAATTTATAGTAATAAATACCTACATTAAGAAAAAAGAAATATTTCAAATAAACAAGCTAACTTTAAACCTCAAGAAATTAGAAAAAGAGGGGCGCCTGGGTGGCTTAGTCGGTTAAGCGTCCGACTTTCGCTTAGGTCATGATCTCACGGTTCGTGGGTTCGAGCCCCGTGTCGGGCTCTGTGCTGACTGCCAGCTCAGAGCCTGGAGCCTGTTTCTGAGTCTGTGTCTCCCTCTCTCTCAGACCCTCCCCTGCTCACGCTGTCTCTCTCTCTCTCCTAGAAATAAATAAAACATTAAAAAAAAAAAAAAGAAATTAGAAAAAGAACAAACCAAGCTGAAAATTAGCAGAAGAAATAACAAGAAATAGAGACCAGAAAAATAATAGAAGAGATCACTGAAACTAGAGTTATTTTGTAAATGATAAAGTAAATTGACAAACCATTCACTGGTCTAAGAGAAAAAATAGAGAAGACTCAAATAAAATCAGAAATGAAAGAGGAGAAGCTACAATTGATATCAAAGAAATACAAAACATCATAAGAGGCTACTAGGAACAATTACAACCAACAAATTGGATAACCTAGAAGAAATGGATAAATTCCCAAAAGATACCAAGACTGAATCATGGGGGCACCTGGATGGCTCAGTCAGTAGAGCATGCAAGTCTTGATCTCAGAGTTGTGAGTTCAAGCCCCAAGTTGGGTACAGAGCTTAAATATACATACATACATATGTATGTATGTGTATACACACACACACACACCTGTGTGGCTCAGTTGGTTAAGTGTCCGCCTCTTAATTTCAGTTCAGGTCATGATCTCACAGTTCGTGAGTTCAAGCCCAGTGTGAGGTTCCGTACTGACAGGGCACAGAGCCTGCTTGGGATTCTCTCTCTCCACCCCTCTTGCTCTCTCTGCCCCTCCCCCATTTGCGCTAGCTCTCTCTCTCTCTCTCAAAATAAACAAATAAGCTTTAAAATATAGAGTAAAACTTTGGTTTACAAATATAATTCATTCCAGAAACATGCTTGTAATCCAAAGCACTTGTATATCAAAGCAAATTTCCCCATAAGAAATAATGGAAACTCAGATGATTCATTCCACAACCCAAAAATATTCATATAAAAATGATTACAATACTGTAATATAATACAAAATAATAAAGTAAATACAAAATACAAGGGAAATAAACAAACTAACCTGCACTTACCTTTAATCTTAAATTTTTTTAATGTTTATTTTTGAGAGAGAGAGACAGAGCACAAGTGGGGGAGGGGTAGAGAGGCAAGGAGATACAGAATTTGAAGCAGGCTCCAGGCTCTGAGCAGCCAGCACAGAGTTCAACCCAGGGCTCGAACAAGATCATGACCCAAGCTGAAGTCGGATGCTTAACCCACTCAGCCACCCAGGTACCCCTGCACTTACCTCTGAAAACCTTCATGGCTGGTATGAGGGAGACAAGAGAGAGGAGGGTATTACGTAGGACAACTTTCACTATCACTAACAGATGTTAACTACAGTACAGTATTAATAAACTCTTGTCATATACCATATTTAACGTAACTGGCAACAAGGCAGCAGAGAAAAGGGTCTATATCTGTAGGCAGCCTGATCTAGAATGAAGCAAAACATTCCTAAGCTTATTCTTGTTTGAAAAAGCAAAGGACTATCCTTAGGTGCTTTGAAGTAACAAAAATACTAATGCCAGCTGTGGACACCTTCCAACGTTCTGAAAAATCACTGATTTCTGCCAAATACCACGGCCTGAGACCAAGCAACCAACATGAGAGACAATCACCCACAATTCCACAGCATGCGCACATATGAGAGAGAGAGAGAGAGAGAGAGAGAGAAAAGAACCATTGGCTCAATTGTGATCACGTGGCATTCAGTGTCACATACTACTCATATTGCAAGACAATGCTTGTTTATCAAGTTAAAATTTATTAGAAATGTTTGCTCATCTTTCAGAACAAGTTACTTGCCAATCCAAGGTTTCACTATATATATAAAGAAAAAAAAGGACTGAATCATGAAGAAACAGAAACTCTGAATAGACTAATAACAAATAAGAAGATTGATGCAGTAATCAGAAACCTCCAACCAAAGAAAAGTTCAAGACCAGATGGTTTCACTGAAACCATCACCAAATTCTACCAAACATTTAAAGAAGTATTAATGCCAATCCTTCTCACACTCATCCAAAAACGGAAGAGGGAACACTTCTAATTTTATGAGGCCAGCATTACCCAGATATCAAACACAGATAAGAATAATACAAGAAAGGAAACTACAGGCCAATATCCTTGATAGATACAGATGTAAAAATTCTCAGCAAAAATACAATCAACTGAATTCAATGGCACATTAAAAATATGAGACACCACAATCAAGTGAGATTTATACATGAGACACAAAGATGTTTCAACAAACACAAAACAATAAATGTGATACACCACATTAACAGATTAAAACCAGATGATCATTCCAGGGGCACGTGGGTGGCTCAGTCAGTTAAGCATATGACTCTTGGTTTTGGATGAGGTCATGATCTCATAGTTCGTGGATCTGAACTCTGCATCAGGCTCTGCACTGATGGTGCAGAGACTACTTGGGATTCTCTCTCTCTCTCTCTCTCTCTCACTGTCTCTCCCCTCCAAAATAGACAAATAACTTAAAATATATACATATATATACAATCATCTCAATAAAAGCATAAAAAGTATTTGACAAGATTCAACACCACTTCATGATTGAAATTCTCAACAAATTCAGTATAGAAGGAACAAACATCAACATAATAAATGCCATACATGACAAGCCCATAGCAAACATCATACTCATGGTGAAAGGCCAAAAGCTTTCTCTCTGAGATCAGGAACAAGACAAAGGTAGCCACTCTCAGCATCCTATTCACACAATACTGGGAGTCCTGGCCAGAATAATTAGGCAAGAAAAAGAAAGAAATTGCATCCAACTCAGAAAGGAAGAAATAAAACTGTCTCTGTTTGCAGATGATCTTATATATAGAAAATCCCAAAGACCACCAAAAAATTGTTAGAACTAATAAAAAAAATCAGTACAGTTGCAGGATACAAAATCAGTTAGGATTCTGGGGCCCCTGGCTGGCTCAGTTGGTAGAGCATATAACTCTTGAACTCACCCCATGTTGGGTGGAGCCTATTTCAAAAAGCAAATAAATAAAAACATGCTATTTAAAAAAAATTAGTTGGGATTATATACACTAACCACAAAATATATGGAAAAGAAATTTGTTTAAAAATCTCATTTACGATAGTATCAAAAACTGTAATATACTTAGGAATAAATTTAACCAAGGGCAAAAGATCTGTACACTGAAAATTATGACACTGATGAAAGATTAAAGATGAAACAAATAAATGGAAAGTTATCCCATGCTCATAGATCAGAAGAATCAATACTGTTAAAATGTCCATACTCTCAAGCCATCTATAGATTCTGTGCAATCCCTACCAAAATTCCAATGACATTTCTCACAGAAATAGGAAAAAAATCCTAGAATTTGTATGGAACCACAAATACCCCAACTAGCCAAAGCAATTTTGAAGTGGGGAAAAAAGCTGGAGGCACCATATCTCCCAATTTCAAACTTTATTACAAAGCTGTAACAATCAAAACAGTATGGTACTGGCACAGACACACAGACAACAGAACAGAATGAGAGCTCAGTGGAGCTAAGAATATTCAATGGGGAAAGGATAGTCTCTTTACTAAACGGTGCTGAGAAAAGCAGATATTCACATGCAGAAGAATGAAATCGGACCCCTATCTTACACCATTAACAAAAATTAACTTGAAATGGGTTAAAGATTTTCATGTAAGACCTGAAAATGTAAAATTCCTAGAAGAAAACATAGGGGAAATAGATCCTTGACACTGATCTTGACAATATTTTGTACATGACACCAAAAGCATAAGCAACAAAAGCAAAAATAAACAAATGTGACTATATGAAACTGAAAAACATCTGTACAGCAAAATAAGCAACCTACGGAATGAGAAAAAGCATTTTCACACCATATATCTAACAAAAAGTTAATATCCAAAATATATGAAGAACTCCTAGAACTCAATAGCTAATAATAAAAATAACAATTTTTTTAATGGGCAGAGGATCAAGATACACATTTTTTCAGACATACAAAAGGCCAACAGATACAGGCAAAGGTTCTCAACATCATTAGTCATCAGTGAAATGCAAATAAAAACCACAATGAGGTATCACCTCACACCATAATAAAATGGTTATTATCAAAAAGACACGAGATAACAAGTGTTGGCAAGGATGAGGAGAAAAGGGAACACTTGTACACCACTGATGGGAATGTAAATGGGTAAAACCACTATGAAAAAAATATGATGCCTCAAATAATTAATAGAACTACCACATGAATCAGCAACCCACTTCTGGGAATGGATACAAAGGAAATGAAATCACTGTCTCAAAGAGATGCCTGTACCCCTATGTTCACTGCAGCATTAATCACAACAGCAAGACATAGAAACAACAATCTTGCCATTTGCAACATGGATGGACCATGAGGGCATTAGGCTAAGTGAAATATATCAGGAAGACAAATACTGTATGATCTCACTTACATGTGAAATCTTAAAAAGTTGAACTTACAGGAAGAGTGAGTAGAATAGTGGTTGCCAAAGATTGAAAAGGTGGGAGAGGGGTGCCTGGGTGGCTCAGTTGGTTGAGCGTCTGACTTCAGCTCAGGTCATGATCTCATGGTTTGTGAGTTCGAATCCCACGTTGAGCTCCATGCTGATGGCTCAGAGCCTGGAGCCTGTTTTATATTCTGTGTCCCTCTGTCCCTCCCTTGCTTATGCTCTCCCTTTCTCTCTCTCTCTCATGAATAAATAAAACATTAAAAATTATTTTAAAAAGATGGGAGAAACAAGATGTTGGTGAAAAAAGTGCAAACTTCCAGTTGTAAGATAGGAATCTAATGTACACTATGGTGGCTATAGTTAACAGTACTGTCTTATATACTTGAAGGTTGCTAAGAGAGTAAATCAGAAATGTTCTCCCCACTCCCCCCCACATACAAAGGGTAATTACGTGAGGTGATGCAAGTGTTAACTAACTTTATTGTGGTAATCATTTTGCAATATATATGTGTAGCAGATTATCATGTTGTACACCTTACGCTTACACAACATTACATGGTAATTATGTCTCAATAAATCTGGAAAAAGAAGAATTTAACATTAAAAAAAGAAAAACAAAGATGATCAAAGGAGAGGAACTTGTACTATCCTTTTTTTTAAGATTTTTTTTAATGTTTTAAATATTTTATAATATATATATTACAGAGAGAGAGCATGAGCAGGGGAGGGTGAGAAAGAGAGCGAGACACATAATCGGAAACAGTCTCCAGGCTCTGAGCAGGGCAGCAGCACAGAGCCCGACACGGGGCTCAAACCCACAAACCGTGAGATCATGACCTGAGCCAAAGTCAGACGCTTAACCAACTGAGCCACCCAGGCACCCCAGAACTTGTACTATCCTTAAGCCCTTATCAGGTTAAGTCTAGAATTCAATGAACATTCTGCATATCGCAGAATGAATTCAGTGCCCAGTAGTGGCTAGAATATCAAATATGATTTCAAGTCAGTTCCATTTTTTAAAAAGGGGGGGGCAACATGGAAAATAGCTTCCTTATGACTTCAGCCATCTTCTTTAAACTCTATATATTTTAGTTTTTTAAAAAAAGCTTTCTTGAAGATCCAATTCTTTTTTCTTTCTTAAGAATTTTTATTTATTTATTTTTTTGATGTTTATCTTTGAGGGAGACAGAGTGCAAGCAGGGGAGGGGCAGAGGCAGAGACAGAATCCAAAGCAGGCTCCCAGGTCTGAGCTGTCAGCACAGAGCCCAGGATGGAATGCACATGAGATCATGACCTGAGCCAAAGTCGGACACTTAACTGAGCCAACCAGACGCCCTATGAGGTTCCAATTCTTAAGCCTTACTTGACAGGAGAAAAATCAAAATCAATCTTTAAACTTGAAAGCTATTAAATTTATTAATTTAAGTTTATTTATTTTTGAGAGGGGGTTAGGGGCAGAGAGAGATGGAAAGAGAATCCCAAGCAGAGCCCGAACTGGCAGCACAGAGCCCCACACAGGGCTCGAACTCATGAACCACAAACTCCCCACCTGAGCCCAACCAAGTCAGATGGTCAACAGACTGAGCCATCCATGCACCTGGCTATTACATTTTAAATTACAAAACTGGAGGGAAGCAATCTTTCCATACAGGTACATGCCTATCCTTGTTGAAAAACATTATAGAAGAGATGAAACAAGAATGTCTACTTTAAACTTTTTTAACATTTATTTATTTTTCAGAAAGAGACAAAGAGAGAAAGAGAGAGAGATAGAACAGGTAGGAGAGGGCCAGGAAGAGGAGACATAGGATCCAAAGCAGTTCCCCTGCAGTGAACACAGAGCACTACACACAGCTGGAGATCATGACCTCAGCAGAAATCAAGAGTCCTCCACTTAACCCACTAAGCCACTCAAGAACCCCCAAAATATCTACTTTAAAACAGGCATTAAACACCCTCAAGCATGCTTTACCACATCACACAATGGGGGCTGGCTTAAATTTTCTTAAAAGTTCTGTTTTCTCAAGTAGTAACAGTCATTATTAGCCAAATCACAAATATTAAAACAAATGAAAATGTAAAGCAATGTTCCCAAAAGTATCAAGAGTACATTTAATGAAATTAATGGGTAGGACCCAGAAAAGAATACCCAAAGCTCCCTGATTATACTGGAAGGAGGCCAAGTTGTTCTGTCTGCTATATGGAAACAAAATCCAATGGTAAAAATTCAGAGCAAAAGTCTCTGGGTTATTCTTCAGAGGGTTAGAGCCTCTGGAGCTATAGGGAATGTAAAAGTTGTTTAAAGAAAGGGCAAACAATAAGCAAACCATTCAAGTGCTTAGGTATTGTTTTTGTTTACATATACAATTTAGAATTAGAAATGTAAACTTGTACAAAATTTAAATACTTTACCTCGTATTACTTTTCACCCAATTTCAACCCTTACCTAAGCTTTTAGGCGAAAAACAACCTGAATGGTCTGACTCTAGGCACAAATTGAATTTTCCTAGCCCCAGTTAAATGGTCTAAGTAATATAAACAGGTGGAAAAATAGAGAGAGAGCTTGATTATCTGTAAAATGTCCATAGTAAATATTAGGGCGAAATTTACCAACAATAAAAATTATGAGATAAACTAACCAAATCCACTTCCGGGATGAGCCCTAATGTTAGAGCTTCATCCTTTCTGAGGTTTTGTTTTATGTTTTTTGAATTAAGCTCTACACCCAATGAAGGGCTTGAACTCACCACTCTTAGATCAAGAGTTGCAGGCTCTACCAACTGAGCCTACCAGGCGCCCTTAGAGATTTAAACTTAAGAAATTCTGGAAGATTCTAACATGAAACAAAGGTGAACATTTTCTGGGTAGTGAAGATATGAATTTTTTTTTTCTAGTTTTTTTTCTTTTTTTCAGTCTTCACACAGCGTACGGGTGGGGGGAGGATGTGAACTGGGAAGGAACTAACGGCGCAGGCCCAATACCAGGATGTCAACCTTTTTATCAGTCTCCACTGTCCCTTTAGCTTCTAAGACCAGGGAATCTCCTAGCGAGTCACCCAAGGGGGAGCCCCACCTTCCCCCGGTCTTTCCCGTCCTCAAGATGGCAGCTGGCGCGAAAATCCGGGTCGGCGCGCGGGGCACTCTGGGAGCGGAAAAGGGGGACCGTGGCTGCGGCCGAGCCGGAAGAGGAGGAGCCAGGCCTGCAGGATTCGCTGGAGTCGCTGTGGCTGCCGGTGTTTGCGGGTCGCAAGGAGCGGGTCCTGGCGGGCGGCGTGTGTCGCGATGCCGGAGCTGGCGGTGCAGAAGGTGGTAGTTCACCCCCTGGTGCTGCTCAGTGTGGTGGATCATTTCAACCGGTGAGCGGGTGCGCGGGGTGGCCTGTAGGGATCGCCGCTGCTGAGTCACTGGCACGCTGGGACAGCGCGGCGGCCGCCGGGGCGCTGACGGGCAGGGGGTGGCACTGACTCGCCCAGAGTCCCGGACCGCCTTCAGATCACGAAGCCTCAACCACCCAGCATCGTCCCCCGTTCCCAGCCGGCACTCCTCGGTCCGGACTGCCCATTCCTTTTACCCGACTCCGTACGCTGCCAGGATATGGGGCAAGCTTCACTTGGCCTTGATCCCCCAGGCCTCGTCCCTGTCTGTCACTTCGCTCCTTTTCACCAAAAAGCCTTGGTGCCCGTTAGGAAAACGCTACAGATTTGCGCTTCTGTATCTCTGAAGGCTGTCACCAAAATTCTGGTCTCAGCGCTCGGAAGGGCTCCCGGGGAGAGCTGTGGTTTCTAAGCAGGAATCTGTTTTGACGGGAACTTGAAATACAGATGAGGTGTCAAGCTTTTCTTTTAAAAATGAGAGCATTAGGAGAGTTGGGCATTAATGAATAGAAATAAAACATCCCACAAAAGTTTCTTCCGCCTTCGCTTTGCTTGTTTTGGAGCTGTTCGTCCCGCTGGACCTGTTACACGTGTTCATAACTTTTACAAGATAATTACTTAAATTGGCAAGCGTAAAGACAAAGTCAGTTGTTGAAGCACCTATTCTCCTGCAACTTGCCTTGTACAATTCCTCAACCAGAGCTTTAAAAAAAAAAAAAAAGATTCCTTGAGGCTTAGGGTCCCCACTTCCACTGCATTCCAGAGCCCTCAGCCTCACAGGATAAGCAGGCATTCCCACTGTACAGTAGTTACTGTTTTTCTCTCATAGGAAACTAGAGGTGCTAATGGGGTGCTGATTTCAGTTCTGTTCAAATGACATGGTGCAGACACTACTCGCTGCTGTGTCATAACAGATGTAGGGTTTTAAAAAACATGGATTTTTGTAGACCAAAAGAAAAGCACATGAGTGTGGAAGTTTCTTTGCAAGTGTGGAAATTTACTGCCTGAGATTTCCCAAAAAATCAGAACTACCAGGGATACAGAATCCTTACCTTGGTTTGACCCAAATCCCAAATTTAGTAAGCATTTATAAATTTGACAAGCTGTATGTTTAGAAAAATACCGTGAAACCATGCCTGTTAAGGAATTATACTTCAGTTTCACATCGGCGTGACCTTTGTCTTTCCTTTGAACATGGAGTTGTTTTGTGTCTGTGTCTCACATTTGCTAGCGGTTAAAGGAGAATCTTACATGAAGATCAGTGAAATGAGACTGTGTAAGTGAAACACTTGAAGCTCCTGAAGACAGAAATCACTGAGGAGGTTTGATATGTAGATAGAAATTCTGCTGAAGTAAAATCTTTCTCACTTGTTCAGCTCTCCTCTCTGTGATTTAGTCACCAGCTCACTTCTGACCTCTGCCTGAGTAAGCCATTCACAGAGACCACAGATGGCACACACATTAACTCAGGGTCAGAACCCACTTCTGAGCCCCCAGATGGTACAGAGTATTGTAACTTCCTGTAGGGCTTGTCCACATGGGAGACAGAATCCAGAGAACAGTTGGCCAGCCAGATCATAAAAGTGGTTCTACTTTAGCATCTTTCTCTCTGAAATTATTTGAGGATAGAGAAGATAGGAAAAGTTTCAAAGAGAAACCTGCAAAAGAAAAAGTTAAAGGTGGTAGCATAACTTAAATGCATTTTTCAAATACCAACCAAATAACATTTTAAAACTCTTGATCTGGGGAGTTTTCATTTTCTCCATTTTAAGTCTCTATTAAGTTTGAAATGTTTCCAAGTGTGTGATTTCTTTACAGTGGGTAAAAAATGCCAGCGTACAAAGTTCATGAATTATCCACTCTATTTATTAAAATTTAATATTAAGGACTAACCTGACACTATTAGATTTGTTTAGTGGGATTAGTTCCCACGTAAACTCACTTGTATCTATACCATTAATATTTCCTAGTGAGTATCTAATTGTTGGGTCCACCTCCCTGTGTGCCTGTCAGACTGACCTTCTGCTTTCTCCTTCAGAATAGGCAAGGTTGGAAACCAGAAGCGTGTTGTTGGTGTGCTTTTGGGGTCATGGCAAAAGAAAGTACTCGATGTATCCAACAGTTTTGCAGGTACAAGACAACTTTCACATTTTTCTGAGTGTGGTTAAAATGTCAAACAGCTTTAAAATAAAAAAAGTTTCCATTTTTACTACAATCCAGACTTTCAATGTCAGAATTGCTGAAGTATAGAAAAGAGAGGCTAAAGGGGCTCCTTTACTGAAGAGTAAATATTTCAAATTTGCAGGCCATAGAATCTCCATTGCAACTGCTCAGTGCTGCTCTTGTGGCAGGAAAGCAACTATAGACAGTGTGTTGACAAAGGGGGTTGCTGTATTCTAGCAAAACTATAAAAGTAGGCAGCTCTGATGTCGTACTCCCTGTGATCCTGTAAACTGTTAACCATGGTTATTGGTTGGCAGGGGGGAGGTGGAGAATATTACCTTTTACTCAGTATCATCAATCTGTACAAGGATCTGTCTATCCAGGGGCTTCTGGCTGGCTCGGTCAATTGAGCATCTGACTCTGATTTCAGCTCAGGTCATGATCCCAAGGTCATGGGGTCTAGCCCCACAGTGGGCTCTGGACCGAGCATGGAGCCTGCTAAAGATTCTCTCTCCCTCTGCCCCTCTCCCCTGCCCCCATGCTTGTGTATGCTGTCTCTAAAATTAAAAAAGAATGTATCCATATATTTTATGATTAACAAAATAACTGCTCTAGAATGAACTCTAGACTCGAGATCACGAACTCCAGTGTCTGAAAGGACCAAGTAGTAATGTTATTTGTTAATGCGAAATACTAGGAAGCGATAGGGCTTTTAGCAGACTGAGGAGTATGTGTCCATGTTAAAGGCGGGGGACCTCTATCTGACTCTAGCCAGTTATTGCCAGGTCTTTCAGTTTCAAGTGAAGTGGAAGTCTGGATTTTTATATGAAATCTCCCAGTTTTTAATAACAGCAACTCAAAAATAATTTTAATGCTGTGTTGAACAAGCCAAATACATCGATCAGATGTGGCCTTGGGTGTCCAGTCGTAACATATGCTCTAGAGTTCTGACGAGCACCCTAAACTCTGTCTTATTTATTTTTTTCTCTGTAGTCCCTTTTGATGAAGATGACAAAGATGATTCTGTCTGGTTTTTAGACCATGATTATTTGGAAAACATGTATGGAATGTTTAAGAAGGTTAATGGTATGTCTTGATTGATTGATTTATTGTTTAAATAAGGCACTGCTGTATATCTGTGTGTATTTGTGTATGATGCCCAGCTATATGCCCCTAATGTATGGGGTTTTTTTTTTGTTTGTTTGTTTTTTCCTTTTCTAAGTATTCCCTTTTCTTTGTTTAATGTCAAGGCCTCTTTCACTTAGCCAGACTTAAGTAAGACTAGTGGTAGTAAAGGAATGAGGTAGAATAAATGAGAAACTTCAGTAGCAATTTAAGACGACCTATACCCTCCTAGGTTTTGGGTAAGACATCTAGCCCTCTGCAACAGAAAAGTGAAGCGCTATCAAACGAAATCCATCTGCCCCTAGAGCTTAAGTACCACCAGGGTAAATCTGTCTCTCTGTCTCATGTGTCATCTTCATTTTATTTCCGTAGAGCAACCACATTGCTCTGGAAATGTTTATTCCCACAGCTCACGGTTCCAATCTGTGTGACAGAGACTTGCATTTGTTTACATATTGCCTCGGAATTGTTTTCTAGTTTCATGTGTGACTAGCTTCAACTGGTCTGAGATATGAGTATCTCTGGATTTCTCTCACTGCTTATTTTCTGAAAATTCTGTTCCTGAGTTTTAGATTTCACAAGTATGTCAAGGCTTAAAATAGGTGTCTGGAATTTTGAAAAAAGTAGAGAGTGTAAGGACTAGAGATCTTACCACCCTTTTGGAGGGAACTCTATAGATCTTCATGTAACAGTTCAAACCCACTAATGTTTTCCTTCCCAGCCAGAGAAAGAATTGTTGGGTGGTACCACACAGGCCCTAAACTACACAAGAATGACATCGCCATTAATGAACTTATGAAGAGATACTGCCCCAACTCAGTAAGTTCGCTCCGTCTTTAAAGCTCTTGAATGACATTCCTTGCCTGCTAACTTATGTAAGCATTTGGATTTGGATAGCGAATCATTTCACTGCTTTTTCTCTGTAAACTGTGTTGATTGGTAGCATTTTCTTTTCTTTCTTTTTTTTTTTTAAGTTTGTTTGTTTATTTAGAGAGACACAGAGAGAGCATGAGCGGAGGAAGGGAAGAGAGAGAATCCCAAGCGGGCCTCACACTGTCAGTACAGAGTCTGACTTGGCTGGGGGTGTGTGGGATGGGAGAGTGAGATCATCACCTGAGCCAAAATCAAGAGTTGGACACTTAACCAACTGAGCTACCCAAGTATCCCAAATTGGTAGTGACGTCTTTAACTTACAATAACCCAAGTAGCAATAAATGTATGCTAAATGCTTGATCCTCCCAAAAGCTATATGGGGTTCTTAGCCTCCTTACAACAAGAAAACTGAGGTTCAGAGTGGTTAGTAAGATCCCACACATGTTGGGGCCAGGACTAAAATGCTGCCTGTCTAGATCCGGACTTTCTTACACTTGATGATCGCGCTGTACTACCTCTCAGCTTATTAATGGCTGGGGTAAAGAGCAGAGAAAATGGTGGGATCATGTGAAATGTAGACTCATTTCTGCTGAAAATTCCAGCTCACATCTGGTTGAATGAATGAATAGCTTCAGTAATCATTGTCAGATGAATGGCTGTAATTATTCCTTACGTGCTCGGTGTGAGCTGGTTTGCTAAGATGCACTTTTCTGCCAGGTACTGGTCATTATTGACGTGAAGCCAAAGGACCTGGGACTGCCCACAGAAGCATATATTTCAGTGGAAGAAGTTCATGATGTAAGTCATCTTGGTATGAGCCTCGGAGATTACATTTTCTGCTTATTGGACGGTTCAGATTTTTTGTTGTTTTAATCCTTTCTCTCTAACAAGGAGTAGGTTGTTGATTTCTGTCAACACTTTGATGTTTCTTTCCCCCTTGAGTTTTTGAATCACCAAATATAGAAATTGAAGAGGACCATACAAATCTAAAATCCCCTTTTACAAATGAAATTGAGGCATGTATAGCCTCTTCTGGCATGAGATCTGTGGAAAGTTGCTCCTGAGCCCCATCAGGAGGTCCCTAGGTGATACAGTGAACGACATCCCGAAACGGATCCTTTGATTAATTAACCCACGGCACCAGAAAGCGGGTTGTTCTGACTGCACTGTTTCGGTGCTCTGACATAATTGGATCTGAGGGACATTAGATCATTAAAAGTTAGGTTATCTGACATGAGCTTGTTTCCAGTACAGGTATTCTGTATAATGCCTATTGTAGAAAGAACTGTATGCTTTAAAACTCAAGTTAATCAAGACTTTCTTGAGTGTCCATCCCCACAGTGGTCTTAAGGGATTACAGGATTTTCCACAGAAACACTGGGCAGGGCCACTGTAATGTCAGCTTAGAAGACTAAGCTTTCAAAGCAAACTCCCCCCATTTCTGCCGGCACATAAAAACCTAGTGCTGCACCCATGAGGTGATTTGACTGAAAGCAGAGGAACCAAGGTGTGAGAAGGAATGCGTGCCAGTGTGCTTGTAAGTAAATAACTACATCCTCTCCTAGGATGGAACTCCAACCTCAAAAACATTTGAGCACGTGACCAGTGAAATTGGAGCAGAGGAAGCTGAGGAAGTCGGAGTGGAGCACTTGTTACGGTGAGCCTCAGGACAGCATCAGTCATAAGCGGCCCGAGAGGCTCTATTAGGAGTAGAGAGATCTGGGTTCTAGGCCTGCATCGTTTTTAGGGTGTCTTGAGCCATGATTTATGCTTTTGGATAATACATCTTGTCGTGAAACTGCAGTATTGACCGTGACAGGAACACGTGTGTGAAGATGTGCAGCTGTGCTTTCTTGCTGTGCATGTGGTTTTTGGTAAAGATAGCCTGCCGACAATCTATGTGTGAGGATAGGTTTTTATCTTAAAATACTGTAACCCTGTCTTAATTCAAAAGGGGCATAGTTTTTCTCAAATAAGATTCCTTCTAGTTTAGAAAGTTAGTCCTGACTTAGGATCCTCACAACATCATACAGATGTGGATAGAAAATGGTTTTGTTTTTATGTCTCCTGTTTTTTTGAAAAATGCCCTGTGATGAGAAAGATAAAACGTATGCCTCCAAGTAAAAACAAAGTTAAAGCAGTTTGTCTTGAGAGAATGATGAAGTAACATTTTTCTTCTGAAACTGTGCCCCTCCGCACAAAGCTGGGTGTTTGCCTGGATTCTGAGGCCCCAGATCATAGTACAATGCACTGATGCTTTTGCCTGCCTTCTTGTTACAGGGACATCAAAGACACTACAGTGGGCACTCTTTCCCAGCGGATCACAAACCAGGTCCATGGTTTGAAGGGACTGAACTCCAAGCTTCTGGATATCAGGAGCTACCTGGAGAAAGTGGCCACGGGCAAGCTGCCCATCAACCACCAGATCATCTACCAGCTACAGGACGTCTTCAACCTGCTGCCAGATGTCAGCCTCCAGGAGTTTGTCAAGGCCTTTTACCTGAAGACCAACGACCAGATGGTAGTGGTATACTTGGCCTCGCTGATCCGTTCTGTGGTCGCCCTGCACAACCTCATCAACAACAAGATTGCAAACCGGGACGCAGAGAATAAAGAAGGGCAGGAAAAAGAAGAGAGCAAAAAGGATAGAAAAGATGACAAAGACAAAGAAAAAGAGAAGGAAAAGAGTGACGGAAAGAAAGAAGAGAAAAAGGAGAAAAAATAAAACCTGTAGCTTTTTAATTTGTAAATTAAAATCGTATAAACTAACTCAGTGTGCCACTAGAGGGTTCTTTTTACTTTAAGCGCTTGTTAAAAGCTATACTGCTGAGAGCTGTCTGCCCCTGGTCACCTGCTGCGGCGTGGAAGGGAGTGGACAGAGGGCCTGAGCTCACACCTCAACCGCAGCTTAGGCGGCTGTGTATGGGGGATACGCTAGCTCAGGCTTCCCGTCACGTGAGAAAAGTGAGGAGGTAAACAGAACATTATTGATACTCTTCACTCTGACCTATAAAAGTGGAAGTTGAATTTTCCCCATCTCACAAGAAGCTTGGGGTCTGTTTCTGGCAGTTTGCAAAACTGCAAGGTGGAATGCATGAATTCCAGAAGTGCTCTGCCTTAGACCACCCTGAGGCCCGACCCTCTGACCTCTGTACCCTTAGCTCTGGCATTCTCAGAGCTTGGGATCCAGCCCCATACATTGTTTACCTTCAAAGACACAATTAAATGACTTGGTTTTTAAGTCTGTGTTCTAGTCGTTTTTGATTCTGGGAGTGGCAGTTGTTTTCAGAAGCAGCCAAGACTGCATTTTTCATTGAAGTTGCCTTAAAGAGTTATTTTAGGGGCACCTGGGTGGCCCAGTTGGTTAAGCATCCGATTTCAGCTTAGTTCATGATCTCATGGTTTCTGGGTTTGAGTCCTGTGTCAGGCTCTGTGCTGACAGCTCAGAGCCTAGAGCCTGGGTCTCCCTCTCTCTCTGCCCATCCCCTGCTTGTGCTCTGTCTCTCAAAAATGAATAAACATCAAAAAAAATTTTTTTAAGTTATTATAGACTTGGAATCTTTCATGAAAGACTGTCTCATTCCTTTAAAAGCATCCTGGTGGTGAGAAGAGATCTCAACAGCCCAGAAGACCTGTGTACTAGTTTGTGCCTCCTTTGTCATCTGTGAAGTCCCTAGAGCAGTTCTTCATAAGAGACATGATTACTGTAGTAGGTACAGGTACATCTAGTGAGGAAGGTTACTGAGGATGGAACAGAGTTTCCCCAAAACAAGTGCTCAGGGCTCAGAACAAATAAGGCACTTAATCATTTGACCTACAGTAGTCCCTTTGATATTAATTTCCTTTCTTAAGTACTTAGAACATAGGGGTTCTCTAACGCACTATATGGATTATCAATGTTCAAAGATTTAAGAATGTAATAAAATGGCACTAAAATTAAGTCAATTGAATCTCAGAAACTAGTGTTGTCTCAAAGTCACCAGAAACCTCCATTTTTGTTCCAAAGAGCTAATTAGTGGAAATCAGGAGTTGGCAGTATGATATACAGGTAAGCTTTTATTCTACTTAATAGAAGCATACCCACATAAGGGCTGACTTCTAGATTCATTATGATACGGACACAAAACGGATGGTCAGCCAAAAACCATGGAGAACCAACTTTTGCTTGTCTATTTCAGCAGTCAAAAGTCAGGGTTACTGCATCTTGAAGAAAAGAAATTTGAAATAACAGTCAAAGCCTGATGTATATTTCAAACCATAAAAATGTAGAAGAAGCTTTTGAGATTTGGTTACCATGTTTCAAACAGAACTGATGTGAGAAAGGGAACCTGGAGCATTAACTTTGCCGGGCAAATGGATAGGAACAAGCCAGTATGTTTCTGAGGGTAGCTGGGAATGAAGAAAGTCATCCCAAGGACTCTGTCGTTTATGGAAGGTTCATGGGGCAGTTAGAGACACAGGATTCAGTCCAGATAAGCAGTATAATCTACTCAAAAAGCTTTCCAGGGTCTGGTAATCACACAATGCCACAGGCTTCTAAGTTTGTCACCATTTCATAAATTGGAAAGTTTGTTGAACATCTAAGACTATGGGAATACCCAGCCCTGGTTCCTTGTTACAGTTCATAGTTTGACCAACAAATGGGCGGAATTGACTTCTACATTTTTTAAAATTTTTTAAGTGATCTCTACACCCAACATGTGGCTTGAACTCACAACCCTGAGATCAAGAGTCCAATGCTCTACCAACTGAGCCAACAAGGTGACCTCAATTAAGTTCCACCATTCTAACAGGATCCTCTATTTCTACCAAAAACAGTTTGTAGCCTCTAGAGTCCTGTAGGCTCATTTCCTAAGGCAAAATTGGCATCCTATGTAAGAGAGTGACCCTCATAAGGTTAGTGATGGAGTCTTATACAAATAACAGCTGAATTGACTACAAAACCCATGACCCTCACCTAGAATAAAGCCTTGTGTTTGTATAACCTGGCCGTTTCAAGATGAGATTTCTAAACTACTTCCATTTTTAAAAACACTAAAAGCTATGTCCTAGAAAAAGTCTTATCCAAAGTCTGGATCCTGCGTCCATAGTTGTAACATTACTTTCACTTCCACTTTGAACCAATGCTTCTGACTTACTGCTTTTGTGTGAGAAGTAACATCTGAAATGTCCCTGAACTTAGAAGTTAGTTACCTTTTTTTTTTTTTTAATGTTTATTCATTTTTGAGAGAGAGTGCAGGCAGGGGAGGGGCAAAGAGAGAGAGAGAGAGAGAGAGACAATCCCCCCTGTGCTATCAGCACAAAGCCTGATGTGGGGCTCAAACTCATAAACCGTGAGATCATGACCTGAGCCGAAGTCAGTCACTCAGCTGACTGAGTCACCCAGGAGCCTCAGAAGTTAGTTATCCTCAATGTAAAGATGGAAACTATCAGAATGGAACAACTTTGGGCCAACAAATTTAGTGTTCTTTAATTCTGCTCAGCCCACCAATCACTAAAGGGACAAAATAGAAGGAAGGGATCCTGTTGAGGAGCTACCGTGTTACTTCTCCAACGTGCTAGATGCAAAGTAAACCGTTCCAGCAGGAAAACAGCAACCTCAGAATCACACTCCAATTTCTGGAGGGCCCTGCAGCTATGAGAACACAGCCATATACAACTGCTTTCACTTCGAACAAAAGAACACAAGGCCCTCATAAAAGAATGAAACACCAGGAAATTATGAGCAGGATATTTCTTCTACCATTTCCCTACAAAAATACCTGCAAAATAAATAAGACCTGGCTGGCTTAGTCGGTAAAGTATGCAACTCTTGATCTCAGGATTATGAATTCAAGCCCCATGTTGAGCCAAGCTTTAAAAAAAAAAAAAAAAAAAAAGACTTGAGAATAAATTAGGGCTGTTTGTTAAACCATAACACAGTAAGAAAATCACTTCATCTGCCCCATCCCCAGAAATGGGGAGGACTTGGGGCATGCTTCAAAAGCAAAGAAACATTTGATTTATGTGACCCACATCTTTTTTTTTTTTTTTTTGTGACCCACATCTTTTCTAAACAAATTCATTCCAAGTCATTATATGTAACATAGGCAAGTACTGATTTGCATATCTTTATGCTATTCAACTCTGTATTATCAGTGTTTGCCCGGGAGCAACATAGAGTTCAGATCTTTCAAAAAAAATAATGGATATTTTTGTTGGAGGAATAGGTAGAAAGTGACTCAGGAGGCAGGGAAACATTAATGGTGAAAGAAAGTAGAGGAAAAGAAAGAAAGGGGAGACCAGGGAAGTTCATGTCTCCAGGGCCTCAATCTCTAGAAATCTTTCTCAGCTTTCCCCTTTGGAGCCAATCTGTTCTTTGACAGCAGAGGGCACCATTGACCAGGTTCGTTTCTTGGCCAGAGACCCCTTTGCTTGCCAGTTCCCCAGACTTGCTTCCTGTCACTTCTGCTCTGGGCTGCCACCATCCAGACAAGATTTTGAAAGAATGTGGAGAGTGTATGGGTTCAAAAAGATTGAGTCAGGCTGCCACATCACCCTTGCTGTTCTCCGCACCCACAGTACTCCTCGGGCAATGAATAAACACGGTTTTCTCTCTGCCCTTCAGATAGCTCATGCTTTGATTTTCCTCGCTGCTGATACCACTCCTGATTTCTTTAAAGACCGTATTCAGTACTGTGCTGGTAAGTGTGAAACAAGTCCTCCAAAAGGGGCAGGGGGAGGTATAGTTTGATTTGTGGCCTTTTGCCCATTTCCCTAGTGTAAATATTCTCACCATGGCTTGATTGTAAGACACCAGCATTATTTGGGAAGGGATGCATGGTAGCACAGCATTACAGAGTATTTCCTAAGTACAGATACAAGAGACAAAAACAACCTCAAGAACAGACATGAAAGTAAAATGTACTAAGGTAATTGGGATAAGAAGTATTTTGAATATGACCTTTATAGAGAATGATTTAGTTTCAATGTAAATTTATACAACTTACCTTCTGCATTATGCTCTCTGGGAATCTGCTTTTAAGGTGCCCTCTGAGTGGTTCCTGTACACATGGAAGTAAGAGAACCTTTATTTTGATATAGACAAATCTACCCATTTCTTACCTATGGTTGGCACAATGTGGATCACATTTAAGAAGCCCCTTCCCAGCTCAAGACCTCTTCTCCTACCCACGTCTATCACACTCTACAAAGTGTCTCCCTTTGCAGAGAAGCATCCATGTCAGCCTCTAGCTACACACTACAGCTAAAGTCTGATCACAAATAACATAGTCTGGCTACTCTTTTAACCAAAGTAACCAACTTAGGTCCTTACGTCATCTATTATCCTTTCTTTCTAGAGTTTCAACCCTGGCTTTATCCCTACTTCACACCCCTCAGCATATAAACATTCAGTTCTCTCCCATCTCACACATACACACACATAGCTCCATCCCAGTTAATTTCAGCAAATAGCTATTTATGTTTGTTGCCTTTGTTATCTTCTGGGCATTTTTAAAAAATCTTATGCAGTTTGGGGCGCCTGGGTGGCTCAGTCGGTTAAGCGTCTGACTTCAGCTCAGGTCATGATCTCACGGTTCGTGGGTTCGAGCCCTGCATCGGGCTCTGTGTTGACAGCCAGTTCAGAGCCTAGAGCCTGTTTCAGATTCTGTGCCTCTCTCTCTCTCTGACCCTCCCCTGATCACACTGTGTGCGTCTCTGTCTCAGAAATAAATAAAATACTAAAAAAAAAAATTTAAAAAAAAATCTTATGCAGTTCGTCTTTTGTCCCTACCATACCACTAATAGCCTGCACTAAAGTCACCAGTGGCTTCCATTTTGTCTATCCAGTTGACCCGTCCGCCCTGACCTCCCTTGACCTACCTCTGAAGGCTTCTCCTGGCACTGGTCATGCTTCTCTGGGACCCCAGGGCCCCTTTGGCTCAGTCTCCTCTAAAGCTTCATCTTACTCAACCCATCATTTACATATTTTTAAAAGTCTCCATTTATATGATGCTTCTAATTCCAACACTCGTTCCTCTTCTTCATGCCATATCCTGGCTAGTCACACACGAACCCAGAACTGAGGAGTCCTATTCGTCATACTGGTCAGCCTCTGCATTCAGCCACCCTCTGGTCCTATCACGTGGACTGCGTGTGACGGCTGCCCCTGCATTTCCCTGTTTCTGTTCAGATATTCATCTCTGTTCATGGGGTTGCCTACTTGCAATTCCTTCATACTTTCTCACCTTCCTTTTCCATATTCTATCCTCACACCAGAGTCAACTTGGCTGGAAGATGAGTCTCAGATGGAGAGGGCTGCATGCATCTCACTCCTCAGCTCATGACTATCATCATCATCATCATCATCACTTTTAAGCCCCTCTTGCTTGAACTTTTTTTTTTTTACCTTTCTCTTGATTTTCATTATAATTTTAACCCCCCCCCCAACACACACACACAAGTGATAGATGCTTAAATGTGTTTAGTAGATGTCCTTAGATATGGATGAATCCTGGAAGAATCTGCAGTATAACTTTGTAGGTGCATGCATTTATGCATGCATAAATTTACATTTATGATATTTTCTTTTTGATCTCATTCTTTCCTACCCTTTTAAAACTCAAAATGTTTTAAAGATCTGTCATCATTGCTTTAAGGATAGACACATTCCCTTCATAGTTTTTAATTGCTTGTAACAAAGATAATACCCTGTGATCCTCAAATCCTAGTCCATATTCCTCGTTCCTGACCT
Organism: Hyaena hyaena; assembly: GCF_003009895.1. Lineage (NCBI taxonomy): Eukaryota > Metazoa > Chordata > Mammalia > Carnivora > Hyaenidae > Hyaena > Hyaena hyaena. The sequence goes on along the minus strand of NW_024080649.1, from coordinate 3,522,220 downwards.
CCCACAAACAATACTTCCCATCCCTTTTGCTGCTAGAGACAGCCACACGTCAGCCTAGACAACGAAGAGATGTGAGTATAGGCAGCAGACAGGCAGCATAAAGCCCCTTCTGCGTCTCCCTCCCCCTCTCTTGGCAATAGAGGAGGGAAACGTTGAGATCCACCCTGACCTGTCAATCTCATTCACAACATTTCTGCTTACCCTCTATCAGTGTTCACCACCCCAGCCTTCTACCTATTTCTGGAACATGCCAGTCTCCCAAATCAGACCACTGTACCTGATGGGCCCAACCTCAGACGTGGCTCTTTGCTTGACTGGCTCCTTCCTAGCTTCCAGACCTCCAGGCCGAAACCCCTGTTTTAAGATGCTTTCCCTAAGGTCCAGTCTAAGGTAGATCTCTTCTCCCCTATCCCACTCGCCAACACTATTCTCTATCCTATTTATCCAGGATACAGCATGGTGACTATAGTTAACAATACTGTATTGTATACTTGAGAGTTGCTAGGAGAGGAGATCTTAACACAGCCTCATCACAACACAGCCTTAAATGTTCTCAATGACAAAAACAAAATGGTAATCATGCGAGGTGATGGATGTGTTAACTAACCTTATTGTGATAATTATTTTGCAATATATGTGTATCAAATCAGCATGTACACCTTGAACTTACACAATATTCTATGTCAATTATATCTCAATAAAGCCGGAAAAAATACCTATCAAGGGGCTTCCCATACCCCACGGCAGACAGCTAATATACCCGGGGTGCATGTCCTGTTGGAGAGCAAGGACAGGATAAGAATCAAAGTTCAATGCATGAGCTGCTGCTCCCTACCCGTCTACCCTATATTTTACCTACTGTGAAACAATTCCAAGGAGTTGGCAAACAATCATGACTATAACATCCAAAAGTTCAAGGGTGAAATGAATTCCCTCTCAGAAGAAACAATGCTTCCACATCCATGGCCCACCAGGGCCCAGATGCTCACGCAAAAGGCCACTAGTGAGGAGGAAGATGTGCCCCTTGAGCCAATCTCAACGTGAATCCTGGAGCTGCAGAGGCCGTCCTTCAGGCTCATTCACTGCTGTCATGGTACCACCTATCTTGCTGCTCACCCTGTAATTACAGAGGAAACAGACCCAAAATTGTCCTTGAGAGATTGGACATGACTCCTGCCAACTGGGTTTGGCTGGAGGCCCAGATAAACACTAATGACATCCCTAGGCAGCATGCTACAGTCACAGGCTGGGCCAGACCCAAGGCCTCTGAGCCCATCGATGCTGCTGGGCAAATGATGTCGGGCTATGGACTGGGGGCAGGGACTGAAATTACTCCCCTTCCCAAGTGTTTGCTTTCCCTGAGTACAAGAACAGCAGTACTGGTACCTTTCTGCCTGTATTCCTGGTTAGTGTGATGTTCTTGATCTACAGATAATCTCCATGCTCTGGCTCTTTCATTTATTAAAAATCATGGCCATGTTCAGGACCCAGGACATGGAAGAGATGCTAATCCAATGACATTTAATCTGACTGAGGAATGGTATATCAGTTAGCTCTTGCTGTGTAACGAATTGCCACAAGATTTAGTAGCTAGAACAACACAGCTATGATCTCATAGCTCCTGCAGGTCAGGAGCCCCATCACAGCCTGGCTGAATTACAAAGGATTGTGACCTCCTCCTTGCTAGCTGGTTCTCCACTGCCCTCTCAGCTCATGCACTTTGACGAAGTAAGCTTTTGTGTTGAAGAGGCCCATGTGGCAAGGGACTGAGGGCGGATCCGTGTCAACAGCCAGTGGGAGACTGAGACCCTCAGTCCAGCAGCCCATGAGGAATCAAATTCTGCCCAATAACCACATGTGCCTGGAACCTTAAAGTGACTGCAGCCCAGCTGGTAGCATGACTGTCCTCTGTGAGCATCCTGGAGCAGAGAACCCAGTCACAGAAGGGACACCCACCACTTTTGCCATGTGCTACTGGTAAGAAGCAAATCACAAGCCTAGCACCCCTCAAGTGGAGGGGATTATTATCCACCAGGGTGTGAACACCAGGAGGAGGTCATAAGGGGGCCATCTAGTAAGTCTGCCTTCCACTGATAACGAACAAGAATTCACCAGAGGAATCCACAACAGGCTTTGGTGGGCTTTCTTCTTCTTCTTCTTTTTTTTTTTTTTTAAATTTCAGTGCCTAATTAATGTCTTAGAATGAAGATAATGTTAACAGAAATTGCGGAAATAAAACATTCCTCATGTTTATAAACAGAACTATCTATTGGCTTCAGAGATAGCAAAACAAAACAAAGCAAAGCAAACCCTGAGGAACTAAATCAGTGCTCTGAGAGAAGTGAGGCACAACGGGCTTAATCGTGGCCAATGAGCAAAACTTCAATAATGACATGACTTTCTCTTTGCTCCCAGCCAAGACTCCCTTAAAGTGATAGTGAATAAATGTAAAAGATTTCCCACTTTTCCCTGGCTGCTTGGCCCCTTTTGAGAGAGAGCATGTGAGAGGTAGGAAAGAGAAGTCAACACATTTCTAGGAGGAAAGCAGGAGAGGCCAGCCGCAGGATCCCCAAGCAAGATCAGTGTGGAAGGAGGTTAGCCAAGGAGAGTCCTGGTGATCCAGGAAAGTCTCAGACCGAGCGAGGTAGGAGTGAGTACCACAGGGATAAACACGAGCAGATTAGGTGAAAGTCAAGTCCCCTTTGGGACCCCTATGCACAGATTGCCAGTTGCAAGCTGCCCCCTCCTCTGCCCCCCTCCCCCCGGCCACCAGCCCATCAAAGGAAAGGCGGTTAATGGAGATGGCAGATTTAATGGAGATGCCAGATTAACCATGCTCTCCCTTTCCAGCCTAGCTAAAATGACGGTGAAGAAAGCTTTATACAAGTCTTACTCCATGTGGGCAAAGAGAACTTAAGAGAGTTCAGTGATAGACAAGGATGTTCAACAGTGTTAAAAGGTAGAAAGCAGGTGGAGACTCCAAACTAGCCACGCAGAAGCTTTACCCTAAAACACTGCAGAGGGAGATACCGAGGAAAAATGAACAAGTCCCCAGAAAGACTCAGTACTTGGGGCAGCAAGAGGGCAGGAAGAGAGCTGACACCCAGGTCCCCCGCTCCCCAGCCACAGAGCCTAGCTACTGCTCCTCTGCAGTGCAGGAAACCGGGCTGGGGTGGGGGGTGGGGGGAGGGAAGAGAGAGAAAAAGATCAAGTCAGTGGCCAGGACTCTGAGAACCTAGGCTCCTTCCTTGTCCTTATCCCCACGAAGCCCACAGGCAGGTACCCCAGCTCAGGTACACCCTTCCCCTCAGGCGGGAAACAGAGGATTCATCTCTGGAGAAAAAGGTCACCCCAAAGACACATGAGCAGTGACATTTAGGCCCCAGTGAAAAGGTCCGCTTGCCACCTAATCCTCTTACAGCAAAGACCAGCAGGCAAGAGACCACCCCAGAGTGTTTCCTTCTGAAGAAAGGAGAGCCACCAAGTTTAAGTAAGGAGTTGTTTTCTCATTCTGTGCTCTTTCCTAATGTGTGTGCAGTGGTTTCCTCTTGTCCTTTGGGACATTCATTCTAGAACCTTATCTTTTGAGTGGCAGTCTGGCCCTGGCCTGGGATGACCTAGGAGTATCATAGATCCAGGCCAGATCCGGGGATGGTTGGTCTTGATAAGTTTCTGCCTCTGTGTTTTTCAAAGCCACAGCCAGGGCCAGAGCAGGGACAATCTGGCTTTGCTGCAGTTTGCTGGCTGGCCTGCTTGCATGAAACAGGAGGGAGCGGTGGGCTGGGGCCCAGGCGCTGTCCGTACCGGAGCTCACGCAGTCCCCCTGCCCCCCGCCCCCGCAGCTCACTCTGAGCCACCAGGGCCAGGCCCCAGGCGCGGCACACCCACACTGGCACCCTTGTCCCTTTTGCATTTTGTTCTATTTCTGACCCTTGGAAATCTTTATCTTGTTTTGGAACAAGCCTTTTTGGCTTTCTCTTTTTATATTTTATATGTCTTTATTATATGTTTGGAACAGAAAGGTTGGCCAAGTCATGAATTCACTGTGCCTTCTTGACGGAACTCCCTTTGGTTTCTAACAGTTTTACTCCAAAAAGAAGCAGGGCTCCTGGTAGGAGTGCTGATTGTGTGTCTGGGGCGATGGACCTAAAGTTGGGAACAGATTATCATATATACCATCAAAGATATCCAAGAGAGTGACAGCAGAGTCAAGTTGGGACCCTTTGAATTCAAGTTAGACCCTGAATTCATGATGTTCAAATGGTACAAACAATAAAAAGTGTACCAGGGGCACCTGGGTGGTTCAGTTGGTTGAGCATCCGGCTTCAGCTCAGGTCATGATCTCACGGTTTGTGGGTTCGAGCCCCACATCAGGCTCTGTGCTGATAGCTAGCTCAGAGCCTGGAGCCTGTCTTCAGATTCTGTCTCCCTTTGTCTCTGACCCTGTCCTGCTCATGCGGTCTCTCTCTCAAAAATAAATAAAACATTAAAAAAAAAAAGTGTACCAAAAAAATGATGTGCTCTGATCTGTTGATGCTTGATTCATAAAGTATGGACTAGAGAAAAGTGAAGTGGATTGTGGTACTTGAGCCAACCTCAGACTCAGAGAGACCTGATAAACAAAAGGATACTGAAAACTAGATTCACAGGGTAGACTATAGGAAAGCAAGCTGGGGTGAGAACTTTGGGCACTACCTCGATTTTCTTCCACAGGATGAGGCTGGAACCTTGGTGATGCCAAGCTTGGCTGAAGAAGCAGGAGGGCTTGCTATCTGTAGGCATTCATATAGAGATATACAGCTCTTTAGGATTTTTCTAAAAGGGTGATGTGAGCCCCAATAGAGAAGGCCAGTGGGGTAGCAAGAACTGAGATCCCATATCTAGTGAGGTCCCAGTGATGCCTGGGAGACTCACTAGAGATCTGGGGTGACAAAGGAAGTCCTATCTGTTCTTCACCTCCAAAAAATTCTTATAATTTTGGCTAACTATATCAGGAACTTATTACAGTGTGTAGGAGTAGGGGGGCCTCTCTGCCTAATTCTCCTTGAAACATTTCAGAATAAGAAAAAAAAAAAATGAGGTCCACCTGGGTGGCTCAGGCGGTTAAGCGTCCAACTTGGCTCAAGTCATGATCTCAGAGTTCTTGAGTTCAAGCCCCATGTCGGGCTCTGTGCTGTCAGCACTGGAGCCAGCTTCAGATCCTGTCTTGTTCTCTCTCTGCCCCTCCACTGCTCTCTCTCTTTAAAAACTAAACAACTTTTTAAAAATTGAGGATATAATAAAAGCAAAGAAAGGTAACTAGAGCCCCCCAGGGTAAAAGACTGTACGAGGAAGAAACAGTTGTGTTATACTATTTAGTTCTGGAGCATACAATATTTGTTTATATAATCATAGTACTATAGATGTTTTTTGTTGCTTTTCAGCTTTCTGAACAAACCTTTACAAAAAGGACAGATGATTTGCTTATGATTACACATCCTATTATGTACACACACAATAGGATGTGTAATCATAATCATAATAGAATAGAATGTAAATGTTAAAAAAATTTTTTGATTGTATAAAAGTAAAAGGACAGCTGCCCAGAGTTAGGGGAGGGAAACGGGAAAGGAGAGTTGAAAGGGCAGCCAGTGGGGGCACAGACGTAGTCCACAAAGTGGGACCCTGCAAGGGACCCTGCCCACTGCAAAGGCTAGTAAACCAAGAACTGTTCTGAGGGGCATGAGGAAAACTGTTGGGAGTCTGAAGCTCTATCTGGAAGGATTCAAAAGAATCTAGTGGTAAGAGCAGCCTTTAGCAGGTGACCAGAATGGCTGCAGAATTAAACAATAAGGGGGCGGGGCTTTCACTTTGTATCTTTGAACTTTAAATCCTTTAAAAAAAACTTTTAGGGGTGCCTGGGTGGCTCAATTGGTTAAGCATCCGACTCGTGATCTTGGCTCAGGTCGTGATCTCATGGTTTGTCAGATCGAGCCCCGGGTTGAAATGCGGAGCCTGCTTGGGATTCTCTAGTTCTCTGTCTCTATCTCTGTCTCTCTGTCTTTCTCTGCCCCTCCTCTGCTCATTCATTCTCTCTCAAAATAAATACTTTTTAAAAATACATACATACATACATACATACATACAAATTTTAAATAAAAATAAAGGTACGCCATCAACTTGCAGGACTGCCCCTCCTGGAAGAACAGTGTGGGTGCCCAAGATCTGCCCAAGGGCCCTTACTGAAGCTTTGCAGCCATGAGCAAGCTGTTAGGATGGAGGTGGGTATATTACAGGAGTCATACTGTGGAATATCAACAGTAAAGAACCATTTAGACCTACGCCGAAGAACATGGAAAGGTTTCCCTAATATCTCGCCAAATGAGACAAGTGAGTTGCTCAACATATAGAAGATGCCATTTTGGGTATGTTTAAAAATCACACGTATATATGATTTGTGTATGCACACTAGGGAACATGGAAGGGCCATGGCAAACTTAATAGCAGTTATTTCTGAGGTGAGACAGGGGAGAAGAGTTTCCATTTGATCATGTTTTATTTGGATTTATCATGAGATGGCTGTACAATGTGCAGTTTTTTCAGTAATTTTCTCAAAGCACAGCATTGTTCTGGTAAAGTGAAAAAGGGCTCTGGAGTCGGGCAATGAATTCACCTGATAAATTCCAGGGAGGGGCCACTCTGAACATCTCTCTGCCTCTCCTGAGAAGAGGTACCATCAGGGCAAGTACTTGATCAACGTCATTTCCACACCAAATGCATTGAAACATAGCAACATGGTGACGTGTCCCATCTGAATCCTTAAGGGTAGCAAGACCTTGTGTGACCATTAGCTCAAGATCACGACATCCCTCTATCATCGTGGGCCTCAGTACATGTTTCTCAGATGAAGGACTTCCCAGACACTGTCCCCAAGGACTGGTTTCCAAAACTTACCCAACCTGCAGCAACAGCTGCTCATGTGCTGGCCCCACAACAACTGCTACAGGAACCCAGGCCAGGCAGGGGGAGGTTAAGGGCGTCCAAAGGGTCCAGGGAAGTAGCCCCACCTAAAGGTGGTATCAGTGACCCCAACACAGGGACTCAGCCACCCCCAGAAGTGTGATGGCCTTGGATGATAACACGCAAATGCCTAAAACCAGCAAGGTCATGGAACTTCCACCCCTGTCTGGGCCTGGGGGGTATGTGGGGCCCAGAGGCCTCTCATCTGGAGGACAGCAATTCTGTAGACATCCACGCCAACACCACCCACAGCTGCTGATTGTTTATTGCACGAGAAACTGGCAATACCAAGGCAAGGGGGTAGGCATTACAAAACAATCTGGTAACCAACCCAAAGCTACCGAAGGACATTCTACACAACACCTCAGTTATATACACATATGTACATACACGCACACACATGAACACACTCGGAACACCTGTGAGCCTCAGCCTTCCAAGCCCCACACGGCAGCTTGCACCCCCAACCCCCCAGTAGAGCGGGACACTGCAGGGAAGCAGTGAATGACTCAAGGAAAGAAAAAAGGTTGAGCTCCAGTGAGCTGAGCCACTCAAATCAGCACACGCAACATAGTGACACGGGCCATCCCTCCACAGGCCAGGGGGAAGGAAAAGGATCCGGGGATATGAGGCTGTCCCCAGGAGGCCCCATGACTGGTCAGTGGATCTGTCTGGGGTCCCAGGAAGCTCAAGCTAGTCTACAGCTGGTACTCAGTGCTGGAGCCCCAGGGGCCTGGACCAGGGAGCTCGCGACAGCCACCAACATCCCAGAGGAGCACGTACGCCTTGCAGGTCTCCACACGTGGCGGAATGCGCATGTCACAGGCTGGCGGGAGTTCCAGAAACCAAGTCGGACCATGTGCAGCAGCTGGAATCCCTTCTGCTGGTCTCCAAGAGCATCGTTTTCCGTGTGCGGATAAAGACTCACTTCTAGGCAGAATGAACATGCTCTAGGGTAGCTAGGGCACACCGCACTCTCAACAGGAGACTAATGGACCAGCCTGTAGCCTCGGGGGCTGGTGGGGAATGACAGGGTCACCCATGCCCACATGCTCCAGCACCTGGGGCCACCTGGACAACTACATCTAGCAAAGGGAGTTCTCTATCAAAGGTGGCAAGGTTGGGTGACGCTCAGGACACCGCCTACTCCCCCCTCTCTGTCAAGGCTTGGGGATTAGGCCGCTGGGAAGCAGAGTCGCTGGGTCAGGCCTGCCTGAGCTCACAGAACTACTAAGCGGGTTCCTAAGAGGAGCAGCCATTTGGGAAATCCTTGGACCAGTGGCACTGGATCCCTCAAAGGCCCGGCAAAACCTGGTGTACCAGCTCCTTGACAGGTGACAGCGGCAAACCAACATCGAAACACAAAGCAATCCTGCACACAAAACGCTTCAAGTGGATGTAAAAGGGAGACGAAAGTCGGAGGGAGTCTGTGGTTTCCACCCCACTGACACCCAAGCAGCCGGTACAACCTTTTGCAGGAAAGAACACACTGGCCAGCACTGAGTGCACAGGTGGGCCTTGCTACTCAGCCTCGGCAGCGGGAGCCTGCAGGGAGACGAGGCAGCGGGCCTTGACTCAGAGCGCTGTCTGGGCGCAGGAAGAGGTCCTCTCCCTCAGACCTCCATTTTGTACAGATCACTGGAAAAGCTCTATTTAAAACAGAACCTCTTTTACTGGCAAAGACTCTGGGCCTTCTCAGCCCAGAACAGCTAGCCCGAGTGAGTGGCCAGTCTCCCTGTCACCTGCTAGCCTGGCGGACCCGGGCCTTCTGCCACAGTGTTTCAGCAGAAGGCACCCTCCCTGTGCACTCAGGCATACCTAAGACTGGTCTTTGGGGAAGAGGGAGAGCTTACAGAGAGGGTCGGCCTCCAGACTCTGAAATGGGTGACAGGACCAAGGTGACATGGGGGCTTTATTCCAGATTGTCACCAGTGGGTAGGAGAGGGAGGGGATAGGCAGGGCCTCCAGAGGTCAGACTCTGCCACCACCAGCCTGATGACAGTGAGGTCCCACGCACAGCCACGGCTTCGGGGGGGACTCCCAGGAGCCGTGTGGCCTCCCAGCCTCTTGGGCAGGAAGAACTCAGGACTACATGTGCGCTGGGGGTGGGGGAGGGGGCGGCCTCAGCTACTCCTGTCCGAAGCCCTCAGTTTCCTCGATGGCGTACAGCAGCTTCTCTTTCAGCTGTTCGTAGCTCTTGTACGGTGGGAGATCCAGACGGTTGAAACTGTTGAAAGAGGGAACAGGACAGTCAGCACAGAGGTCAGGGCCCCATGGCCCTGCCCCAGCCTGGCCGCAGGGGGTGGTAGAGTGGGGGGGTCCAAACAGTTCATGTGACTGTGGCTCTACCATAATGCCAAGTGGCCAGACGCCAGAACAGAGTCCTTGAGGGCCCTGCTGTGAGAGGCCTTAATGCTTCTGGTGTCCGGACCACAGAAGGGTTAGGAGGCAGGGCAGGGCCACTGTGGAAATGGGGGACGGGGCAGCAGGGCACACAGGGAAGCACTCTCTGTCTGCTGTAGGTTTGAATATTTAACAGCTAGTAAGGCCACGAGGATGCCTCACTGCTGCCATAACTCCCAGAAGATCAGAGGCCCCTGCTCTCCAAGCCCAGAATCACACAGAAGTTGCCAGAGTCAAGTCCCAAAGCAGCGCCGCTCACTGGGCTGCCCTCAGGGGCTCATCTGGTTCCGGCCACCTCCCACTAAAACCAAAAAGCTCACCATGTGTGGCTTCTGGGCAGCCAGGTTTCCTTGCCAACCTTGTCGATGCAAAACTTCTGTGGTCCATTGCTACCTGTTATCCAAAGGCCAACACGTCAGGCACAACTGGAGCGCCCCCCCACCCCCCCACAGGCAGGACGCTGACCCCACCCACAGTGCAGGGCTCAGATGCACTGACTTGCTTCCAAGAAGACTATAGATCCCGCTCGCCCTTGAGCTGCCCTCACACCAGCCCCAGGGCACCAGCAGGGCAAGGGGAGACATACCAATGAGTTCGGCAAATCCTCCAACAGGCAGGCGGCAAGTCCCGGTGACGAACTGCAGCAGCCGGATCCTCTTCTCGTTGTCCATCTCCTTCACCACCTAGAACTCAGCCAATCAGTGCAGAGCCAGGCAAGCCACCTGACCCAGAACCTCGACCTAACCCATCAGCCAGGTCCAGTCAGCCAGGACCCCCTCTCTGGGGCTGAGATCACAAAGCCTGGGTTGGGTGGGTGGGTGGGGTTACAGCCACCAACCTTACAAACCCCCAAGCTCCCCCAGAGGCTGTGTCTGTAGGATGTCCCCACCGGTCTCAGGGGCACCTCGAGCGGGGTTTTTTTTTCCCATCCAAGTTGTGCTTTTAAAAATATACCAAGGATGGGAGTGATTGCTTTTTTTGGGGGGGGGGGGGATGAAATGTTCTGGAATTAGATGGTGGTAACAATCATATCACACCGTGAAGGGCCAGTGAACTGTACACCTTAACATGGTGAATTTTATGGGATGGGAAGTTCCCCTTCAGAAGACATTTTCATATACCCCCTCATCTCCAGGTGTGCTACCCTTCGTGACAACGACAAGACTACACATACAAAAGAATCAATTCATCTTATCTAGGACTGCGAGCTCATTCGGTTTCTCTAGAGACCATCATGCGCTGTCCTGTCCCACCCGGCTGGGGGGCAACCACGCGCCCTAGGGGTGCTTCCCTTCCCCCCGCCCCCCCGGCTGGCGCTCCCGCACCCTGGGGTCTGCAGCTGGCCCGAGGCCGACCACCGCCATGCCCTGGCAGGTGCACAGGCCACGGGCCAGCTGCAACGGCTCTGTTTGGCCCAAGGTCGGGTTTCTCCTCGCGTGGGAGGCGGGCATCAGGAGGAGCGAGGTGACCACACAAGGGTCCTGGAGCTTTGGATCTGGTGGGGTCTCCTTCCTGCGGCTGGCTGCTGAGACTTCCCGGCAGGGGCGTGGGGATGGGGCCCGGGGCCCACCTGCCAGAACCACTGCGTCTGCTTGCTGTTCTTGGTGTAGTGCCGGTAGACGGTGTTCTTCTGCCAGTCGCTCAGGTCTATCTCCTGCATGCCGCACAGCATCAGCTGCAGAGGGGGCGGGATCAGCGGGCTGCGTCGGCCCCGCCCACACGCGCACAGCGCCTCCCCCTCCCCCCTCCCCCCCACCAGCAGGGCAGACGGCCCCAAACATCCCCCATAGGTTTCTGCGGGCGGTGGTAATGGTGCGGGCGATACAGTCCTGAATGTGGAACCCTTCCCAATGAGGCACGGGGAGGAACAGGGGTGAGAAACCAGATCACGACCACCCACCCTGTGGCCTCGGGCCGGAGAGGGTGTGAGGTTTTACTGGTGAGTCTCTCCGGGGGACGCAGTTTGCCAACAGAGGGCAGGACGGCCCCAGAGGCAGAGGCGCAGGGTGGAGGCAACCTCAGCTCTCACCTCCAGCTCCTTCTCATCAAAGTAGCGCAGCCACTCCAGGGGGGCCACCTCATTGAAGCCGTCCAGGAAGGCTTTGGTCTGCTCTTCCACGCCCCGGGTGAAGCGCCAGTCTGTTAGCAGCCTAAAATGGAAGGTCAGCCGTCAGGGGCGCCGAGATCCACTGCTCAGAGGTGCAGCTCGGGGCCTGCAGCCAGGCTGCGGTCACACGGCAGCAAGGGATCGGCTGACGGTAACCAGGAGCCACCGGAGTCTGTGACGTTCTACCACCTCCTCCACCTCCCACCATCGCTGACGAAACTTCAGGCATGTGGAGGTGAAGACACTAGACCGAGAGACCCGAAGAAGACACACAGGCGAACGCGCGTACAGAGGCACTTGAGGGAAGGGACTTGGGCAGGCACCCGGGACACAGAGATCCTGCCAGTGAGGAGAAGGAAGAGGGAGATAGTCTAAGTCTCAGGCCTCTTCAAAGCCCTGCAGACTTGGAGGCTACGATGTGGGGGAAAGTGCACAAATAGGAGCTCTAACAGATGACCCTGGGCTCTGGTTTCCTCAGCTCTGGTCAGCATGTGACTGGCCCTGGGAAGCCATTACAGGCCACTACCAAACGGGAGGCTGTGATCCCTGGTGAAATACCTAGGCGCCTGGCTGGAGGGTGCCCCAGAGATGAGGGGGCTCTGCCCGCCACCCCCACTCCCCAGCGCTTGAGGCTCACATGATATACTCTTCCTTGTTCTCCTCTGTCACCCGGATGCTCTCGCCACCTTCCTTTAGCTCATGGGTTGTCACCTTGCCCAGGATCTCCATGTCCTGGATAAAGTACAGCTCCAGACCACACTCTTCCAGGTTGTTCTCTCTGGGGGCACGAGACACCAAGAGGCAAGAGGTCTATCTTAGAAGGCTTTCCCCTATCCTGCTCCGTCACTCACATCAGTGCTCATGGGATGCAAGGACTCACAGGTAGCCTAAATCCAGAACAGCGACACGGACCTCACCCTGAGGCACAGAGAGAATTCCAGAGTGGCCCTCCGGGGAAACCTGGGAGCCATGCATCTCCACAAGCACTTACACAGCCTGTAAGAGCTCAGGGCCACTCTGGCGGAGAACATACAGGCCAGCCGTGCCTACGCCCCATCCACAGAGCCCTTTCCTCCCAGCACGGTGCAAGCCAGGGGACTCACTTAATCCAGACAATAGAGTTGTAGAATTCAGGGTCAATAGATTCCAGGTCTTTCAGGGTTGGCCTCTTGTTGAGCATCCGCTTATAGAAAGGGAGGGTGAAGCCTGTGTCAATGAACTTTCCATGATACAAAGCCTGAGGAAGAAGAGACATGGAAAAAGGGGTTCAGTCTTCACAGGACCTTGCTCAGGGCAGGCTCTTGGACGCTCCTGACCAAAGCCCAACGACTGTTACCTGCCCTCTCTCCTCAAGAGCAACTATGATGTCGGGACAGCCTCTCATCACACCTGCAAACCACAGTGCAAGCAGAGCTTAGGAACCCCCGGCCTGGCCAGCATGCTCATCCACCAGCTCCCTGTTCTAGCAGAGGCCTGCCCCACACACATAGCACAGCCCCAGGTGGCAGCCCTGACTCACTGGCGCTCAGAACTGGGTGGCAGAGGCAGCCAAAAATAATGCAGACGCTGTCAACGGCAAGAGCTGGCGGGCCAGTGGTGAGTAATAGTCTAGGGTTTTACTGGTCTATCCTGTCGGCTGCTGGACCAGGCGGGTCTCTAGACCTGGGAAGAATGTGCCCACTTCCTGAGCCCAGCACCTTGGCCAAGAACTTCCAGACAAGGGGAAGGGACATATTTAGTCACGGGCTCTGGAGTTCCCGTGGGCAGAGCATTCAGGAAGTCAGGAGGAAGCAAAGGAAAGTGAGCGATGAAACATCTCAAACTACCAAATATGGCAGAAGGACCATGGCTCTCGTGGGCTCCCCCTTCTCAATCCTGGTGCTCTGCCCTCATGAGACACTCGACAGGACACACGTGACATGACTCCCTTCTCTATTCACGCCGTGTTCCTGTTTCTACATAAATATGGGCACCGTGACTCCCTTTTCCCTAGGGTTCACCCACTCCCTGACAATGCCTCCTACATCCTGACCAGTAGTCTACTAGGGCTCTGTTCTAAGCTAGTGATGATTCCAAATCCCCTTCCAGAAATGGGCACCTCAGTCAATTCTCCCAAACGCTTCGACCGGAGGCTCATGACAAACCATGGTACGACCTTCCCCACATCTCTTCTCCCCCCGTGAGACAGGCAGCAGGTGGGCTGTGTCTGTCATGCCAACATCCCCCCCAGGGTGCACACTGGACGTCAAGTGAGTGATCGCTTGACCAGTCCAACACAGATCACACATGAAAACCCTCTCAAAGCCCCTGGGGGTGCCACTGAGAGAGCTCTGAACACCCTCCAGAACACTAGCTTTCTGCATTTCTTGTTAGGAGCTGTGTGAGGAGGAGATGGGGCTCAGAGACGGGGCACCCACTGCAGGCGGCTGTTGGCGTGTCTGACCTCCCCGGCGGCCGCCCTCTCTGCAGATCTCGCAGCAATGCATCTTACCATAGCGATGAATCTGCCAATAAAGCGGAAGTAGGTGAGGTGGTCGGGGTTGATGGAGGAGGCAGGGTTGATCTGCAGGCAGTAATTGTTCTTCCCGGCATATTCAAATAAACAGTACATGGGGTTGAGCACCTCGTGGGACAGGAGGAAAAACCACTCCCTGTGAGAGAAGACAGAGAACAACAGGGTAATGGATCCCTTTCTGCACCCCTGCACTGGAGATGTGACCCTTTTCTGCTGTCCTGACTTGGCTATTGTGGAGACACATGTCCCTGGTTGCCGAGTCCCACTGGGATTAACACCTGATACAACCTGTATTAACAGCTGGTCAGTGAGCTAGGGTGAACCAGGACGACAAGTGCACTTGTGGACAGTGCTCAGGAAAGCCTGCGTGCCTGTCCTGGGCTCCCGGGTGATGCATTCCAGGACTTTACATCCGATATCTTCAGTGTGTGTCTGAGGGCAATGTGTCTGATGGTGAAGGAGCTCTTTGTACCCGGAGGCCACCATGCACAGTTGTGTAGGCTATGCACTGTACAAGGGCACTATGTTAAAATAGCATAGATTTGTACATTTATTACAACAATTTTTCTGCATGTAAGCAGTCAAGCTGTTTTTTTTCCCGATAAAACCAGGATACCATGACCATGTTCCAACATGGAAGGGTCTTGAGAAGGGCATCTTTTTCTAAATCTTGCATAGGTGCTGTAGGAAATCGCCAGCCTGTTTTCACCCTGAGTTGGCAGTATGATATGAATGCACAGTAATATGTTCCTAAGTCCTAATGCATGAGAACTCTGTACTCCACGCTGCCTCTAGATTATAAACCTCACTCCCAGCAGCTATGCAAGAGGTATCTCGCTTCCCCTGCTATTCACCCTCCCCTCATCCCACACCCCATCACCATACCCTTTCCACATTTCCACGCATTTGTCTGAACCAACACCCATGCCTTGGCATCCCTTTGTGGCCTAGGTACGAGCCACAAGCCAGAATTCAGGGTCCTTTCAGGCTTGAGCTGAACCAGCAGGGGGACATCCCAAGGGGGCCAGTCCCTGGCTGTGTGTGGCCAGGCAGACGAGGAGTTCCTTCGATGCAGAGGGTGCCTCAGTATCCTGTCCGTGGTTCTACCCTGTGGTAGAACAGCATGACGTAACCTACCATAGGGTAAAACCACTGGCAGGACACAGAGAGACAGACACACACGGGGTGGGAGCCACACCACCAAGCAGAGCCTGGAGAGAAGGTCACCATGATCACCACAGAAGAGCAATTGATCCACAGGGGCCAACATAGAAGGCAGCACCACCGGCAGACAAGAGGATCAGAAGCAAGTGAACCCAGCACCAAGAGAGAAGATGTCCATACACCGTGAGAGGTCAGCGAGCTGAGCAGTCACCGCAGGCCAGGACGCTCCTTCTCCCTGCCAGGGGACCTTCCGTCCCATTATCCAAGCAACGTTTTGTCAGAGTCTGTTAACTTTTGCAGGTAGACTGGGTGAAGGCAGGATAATGCTTTAGGCTCTTTTTATGGGTACCTCAGCCATCTCAATTTTATTGACCCTCTGTGCATCATGTGTAGCGGAGCCCCGATCAAGGTCCTCTGGACTGGGACAGAGCTTATATATGTCAGGCACACAGGGATACACCAGATTTAACCTGCCCCAGTTGCCCAGGAAGGGAAGCCCAGGGCCAGTTTTAATTGAAACTACACGACACCACTATTTAGCCACTCC
Organism: Hyaena hyaena; assembly: GCF_003009895.1. Lineage (NCBI taxonomy): Eukaryota > Metazoa > Chordata > Mammalia > Carnivora > Hyaenidae > Hyaena > Hyaena hyaena. The sequence goes on along the minus strand of NW_024080649.1, from coordinate 3,506,485 downwards.
CCACTGGTTCAAGTACAGAAATAATGAACCACTGTCCTCAGCTCTCCCCTCAGGAGCTCCCAGCCTCCCCACAGACTGATAACTAAAGGGTCAGTTCCCAGCCCAGAAGGCGACCCAAGGACCCTGCTCCTGTCCCCGTGTGGACCGGCCATACCCATGCCCACTCCTGAAGGTGCAGGGGAGTTTGGGGAGCCAATCTGAGCAAGGGGAAGGCAGCTTTCTGGCTGGAGGCATTTCTGGGGAAACAGGGTGCCACACAGCTTTCTAGGGGTGATGAATTTACCTGGCAATGCCTCCGTAATCCAGGCCCTCCTCACCGCGCATGATGATGTAGAGCCGGCGGCGCAGGTCGTACGGCTTCATGTTCATGATCTGGAGAGAGACAGCATCGTGGCCAGACTGCAACTCCTGTCTCTGTGGCAGGCTGGGGTGGGGCAGGGAATTCTAAGGCCTGCTCTTCAGCAGAGACTTGCCACCAAGGCCCACACCTTGGAAACTACCATGTGGGTTCAACAGGCCACATGACAGGAGATGGGGTGGTGTGAGGGGCCTCCTGTTTGCTGGTCTTAGGCAGCACAATCATTCTCTAACCTGTTGGAAAGAATCCTCGAAAAGCGTCTGCCTGGAAACACTGATCTTCACATGGCTGGGGAGGGCATTTGACTGGGTAAAAAAAGGGGGAAAGAAAAAAAGAAAACAAAGCCCAAATCAGGACCTCAGTCATAACTATTCAGTCAAGTCTCATGTCTGTACAGGCTTCCCCATCTTGCTAGACCAGTAGCGGAGAGTCTGGTTCCCTAGAAATGGGAGCTGGTTTCCTGGGGATGATGTCAGACAATCGCCTGGGGTAAGACAAGTGACCGGCCGCCCTCTCCAAGACACACGCACTTCACCACCTCTGCTAGGCTGGGAAATCATGCTAAATCAAATCCCCAACCTCTCAGGGAGGTCCAGTCCCAGAACTCACATGGCAGAGGAAACGGAACTGGTGATATTTCCACCGAAAACTTCGGTCGTAGGCACCAGGGGAACCCTGCTTCGTCCTGGAAGAGCAAAGATGTTCTAGAAACCATGTGATTTCTCAAAAATTAGTCATGTATCTTGTTAGCCCTGCTAAAAGCTGATGCTATGTTAAAGACAAGAAAAGCAAGCTGTGAAGGAAAAGAAGTGACTGTCATTAAGGTCTTCTGTAGATAGATTTGAGGAGTAAAAAGAAAAACCAGAAATAAAGCCAGACCTCTTGCTTTCAGAAAAGACCACTGGGTTATTCCGAATAAATAGGAGAGCCCCTTCCCCGCCCCACCCTCCCACCCCCAGCCTCGTTAATGTGACATCAAAATTGGCCACCAGAGGGCAGTAAGAGGAGCAAGAGAATGATAAACCCCGGGCAGTGTGAACAGACACTAACACTGCCTGTGCAAAGTCCTTACCCAGACTCAAACCCCGGGCGGGGATCCTTAAAGGTGGTGGTGCGAGTGTTGTGGTCCACAAAATAGCGCACCCCCTCACTGGTGTACTTCATCTCCCACCCTGGGGGCAGAGCCGGTTCCTGGATCATCCTGGAAGCAGGGGAAGAGAGGAGGTAAGGGGTGGGGTCTCCTTCTGGGCCTAGGAGGAGGGGGTTCCTGGAGTGCTGCTTTCTCTCTGCTTTCACCAGGCCCTGCATCCTTGAGGACGGGCCTTGAGGAAAGGCACCTGCTGCCCAGGTCATGAGGACAGTTCTACAGTGCAGAGAGGTCATGTCCCGAGGCCAAAGAACCAGCTCTGAGTGGACAGCCACGGCCTGAGTGGCCACCTGAGATCCTGAGACACCACATGCCCCATCCTAGACTAGCTTCTGGAGGGGCTCCCTCAAACCCTTTGAAATCACACTACTGACGGTAGGCACAGCTGGCACAGACACCACCAGCAACCCCTGCCAGTCAGGCCAACCTCTGTCCATTGGGAAAGTCAATTCAAGGAGCCACTTTCAAGTCTCACTAGGCCGACACTACATGGTAAGGGTCTTGGGGCACTCATGTTTGGCTAAAGATCCCAGAACATAGGCCATGGAAGACCCGTGCAGTTCGAGGCACTTGGCCAGCACTGGCGCTACAACCCAGCCAACCTGGCCGTGTCCTTACCCCTGGGTCCGAGGGTCCTCCCACTGCGTGGTGCGTGTGTTATGGTTCACGTAATACACCCGTCCATTGTCCTGTCTCTTCTCTGCCATGGAAAAAGAAAGAAATCAATCAGATTGAAAGATCTTGGGCTCCACTCTCCTCTGGCTCCCATGTCCTGAGTGCCAGCGGTCTGAATTTCTGCCCCTGTTCCAGACCTGTTAGAGAAGTTTAACCGATGAAAGCCTGGCTCACTCACATCTGTCACTGGTAAAAAGGACAAAGAGAATCTTTCCCTACCGGGGAGTGGGGGAGGGCCAAACACATTTCCAACTCAAGATCCAGTACGTTCTTTGGTTGGTCGATTTGTTGGAGGAAAGGGGGTGGTGTGGCAACACGGAGGGGGAGAAGCCCCAGCTGAAACCAGAGGCGTAATTACATCCAGCTGTGCACAAAGCGGAGGCGCGGCCAGCCTCCCCTCAACCCCAGTCCCGTCCCCAGTCCCTTGTGGGCTGGGCTCTGGTCCTGCAACTGCTCCATCCAGGCAGGGTCACTGTAGGTGGCTGCATTTTCCTTCGGACCTTATTGATCAGCTCTTGGTACCACAGGGCCTACTTACTCTCCACCTTCCCTCTTTCCCCCTGTGTGAGGGCAAAGCTTTGTTCTAAAGCTCTTCTATGCCGGCAAAATGCCATGCAGCACGTGTGCAATAAATGCCTGGGGCTGCGGGCGCTTACAAGGCCCACCTTGTTCTTATACCTCAGTGTGTGCTTCGAACCAGGCCAGTGTCTGGGGTGTTCGGACACATGGTCTCTGGTCTCTGGACAATCTTTACTCTCTCGCCCTCTCCTGGGGCATTGATGATGGCTTGGGTGCTCATGGGAGGGATCCGGGCAGAACCAGCACTAGCTGGCAATTCCAGGCTAGTGACAGGGGAGAGGTAGGGACAGGAGCACTCCGTCAGCTCTGAGTGGATGGCAGATGAGATGAAGGGCAAGGCTCTGAACCCAAGAGAGGTCACCTTTCCCAGGAAGTTCGTGAGCCTTCAAATCGGCTTCTGTCCCCCAAATAAATGATGCTAATGACCCTCCTTTTTTTTTTTTTTTTTTTTACAATGACAGGGTGAAATTAAAGAAATAAAAAGAATCAGTTCCAGAAGCTACACGGAAACCAAAAGCTAAGAAAGGCCTAGAGATGAGGAATCCATGCCCCTCCCCTCCAGCTTCAGGCTGCAGTGTCCCCCATATCAACCCAGGGTGTCTAGGTCTCTCTCTGTCTTACATGGTATCCATTATTTGACATAAATTCTAAAAACACAGACAAAAGGAAAGAAAGCAAAGATGTCCAAGATTATTACAGAACTCACCATCACCTCAGAAAACCTTATGGGACTGTCCCACAAAAGTCGGGCTTCCCAAGAAGGTGCTACAGAAAAGGAGAGGCCGCTTCCATCCCAGAAGCCTCTGCTTTAAACTAGATCCTTTGTGTCTGCTCTGCCACGGGCCAAAGCCAGCGCTAATCATCAGGCTGGGGGATCTGTCCAGCCTGCCTGGGGCCGATGCTCTCATGTTGTCCAGAGGCCACCTAGAGCTGCCTCACTGCATGTCATTTCAGAGTTTGGGGGCTGAGCAAGTCCTACCCGGAGCATCTAGTCTGCCTCCTTTAGGAAGAAGTACACTTGGAAGCATTTAGTCACATGGTCAGGGTCATGGGTCTAAACCTGAGGTGCCCTGACCTCTGGCTGGGGCGCAGGAAGAACCGTGGGGTCTCTTCTAGAGGTGCAGAAAGGGACCTAGGACTGAGAGCAGGAGAGCACAGAAGATCTGATAGCAGGCTCCCACTAAATGCAATTCCCACTTGGTGCTGCTGCTCTTTCTGTTCACTCTAAATGCTCCATGGGGAGGTGGCCCTGTCACAGCCCTGGAAAAGCCACACAAAGCCCAAAGGATGTGATTAGGAAGGTTCCCTGGCCCTCAGCCAGATGGTCTTTTTTCTTGGTTTCATACCCATATAATCTTGTGTGTTTTCCTGATCGTGTGTAAACACCACAGACTCTGACCAAGGCTCCTATTTCCATCTCAGGTATTTCACACCTGGCTTCTGGGAGCTATTTTTGAGGCGCTGCAGGTGCTCTTACTTGGTGACCATCATGTAGCAGAACTAAATCATGTAGCAGATTGACATGGTGACCATCATGTAGCAGAAAAGAGATCATTTGACTCTGCAGATCCAGGAACAACTCTGGGTCCCTGGTCAGAGTGTGTACTGGCTGCCAGACAACATCACAAATTCCTGTTGAATCTGATGTTTACCCTGCCTGGCCAGGGACCCTGTGTTTGACTCCTCACATTTGACTTGCTGCTAATCTCTGAGATACCTGTGACCTTTCATCAGTTCAAAGAGCCAGGTGGCTCATCTGTGATTTTAAGAACCGTCTGGAGGCCTCACTAACCAACACATCCCCCTAGAAGGTCTACGAGGTCCTTCTAGTGCTCTGGAATACAGTGGTAATTCCCTAAGTGACACCCTGTGGGTCTCAGGAAGGTGATAGAACCTGGTAAATTACTACAAGGGAGTAGTATGTCTACACTTAAAGGATCCAACTCAAAAGCTATACTTTCCCAGGTCATGTTCATCCTATCATTGTCACCTCCATCTTTACTGGTGCACGTGCCCCTGCCCAATTCAATACCATCTGTGACCGCCATCAAACCAGTATCTACTGTCTGCTACTGGCCTAACCAATACATTAAAGCTGGCACATGCTGATTCCTGCAAAAACTGCCCCCTGGGACTCTTACTGTACTGAACAAAACCCTGACCCAGTTCAGAGCGGCAGAATGCATGGAATCTCACCATCTCTCATGATCCCTTTTCGCATGGCTACTTCTTCCCAGAATAGCCATAAAGCCCATAATTTTTCCCAAGTCAAGGACGGCCATCCCTCTAGCTCATTATTGGCAAATCACGCCCAGGACCTCAAACTATCCAATGACGAGGAGAATCCAGCATGGCGTTATTAACCAGCAATGACGCGCCTCCACAGAGTTGCCACCTGGCGCTCAACTCTCTCTCTGGCCTCATTCACACACAACAGGGTTGCAAATAAAAAGGTGGCTTTCTTTAGTCAAAATTAGGTTGAAGTCCTCCAACATCCTGGCTGCAAAGAAAGGTTTGGTAAGGTGGCTCCTTCCAATCACACAGCCACAGACCTGAAACCATTGCACCTGTGGGTAAGTTGGCGTCAAAACGTCTTAATCAACGACAGCATGGATGGATGGGTAGACTGTTCAAAGTCAGGACCGAAATCCAACAGTCCCATGGCTGCTAAGGGACTTCGTCCGCAGGGTCACAACCCTTCAGCCATGGCGGGTGAATGCTACAGGGGTGCAGGGGAACATCTATTACTTTCCCAGCTTTCCAGCTCCATTGCCTGTAACCTCCCACTGGGGTATCCCTACAGAATGTGCTGGAGAGAAGCGAAATGGGAAGCTGAGGGATGGGAGTGAAGAAGACTCACACGGAAAGAGGACAGAGCATCAGCTGACGGACGGCGGAGGACACAGAGGTAGAACTCAGTACTTACCCCAGCCAGGAGGGAGGGGGCCCAATGGGTCATGGTCAGTCGAAGCACTTGAAGACTAAACACAAGAAACACAGCAGAACACAGAGGTTAAAAAAAAAAAAAAAAGCCGCCGGTTAAAAATAAATCGATTGATAAAAATAAAAATGCCAAGGACTTGGTTCCACATTTGAGCACTTTGTACGGGATACCGTGGGGCCTTAGGTGACATCTGCTCCTCTCAAAAGTTTTCTTCAAAAGAGAGAAACCCAAAAAGAACCCCACACACGGAGGGCCCCAACGGGCTTTGGAGATGGTGGAGCGAGGGAGAGGAAGATGGGTGCAGAAGAAGGTGGGCCGGGGCTGTGGAGGCAGAGAGCCGGCCCCAGGCGTGGCGGGAGGAACCGGAGCGGACCGCCCGGCAGGCCCGGCCAGTGCCTTCCCGCGGCTCCTGCTCGTGGCGGCCAGGGTGACTGAAATCACCACCACCTCCAACTTTCTCCAAGAACCACACACAGGAGGGGAAAAAATATCGCAGGCCTTTCCAATGAAATCATTCCCACAAGCCCTGCCCACGCCCAGAGCTTCCTGGCTGGGGGCTGGGCCCTCCTCCCTCCAGCTCCCTCCTGGGTGCGCCGGGAGAGGGAGAGGGAGCAGCCGTGGTGTGCAAAACCAGCCCAGACTGAGGGCACATTCATGCCCCAGGCCCCTCACCTCCCCCAGGAATGTTTTGCTTCCCTTCACAAAGCACCTTTATTCTCCTCCGGCCTGAACCTGAAGTTGCTCAGTGTTCTGTGTGTGCCTGTCTGGGGAGGTGGGGCTGGGGGCGAGGTGGCAAGCGAGCAGGAGAGACAGGAGAAAGAAGGGGGAGCGGACTCCAGGCCTTGAAGGTCACTGTTTACATTCGAACCCCCCCACCCCCAGCCTAATTCTGCTGTGAGATCCCTGGGGCAGGGCTGTGGTGGACCAAGAGTTCTCATATCCCGCAGGGAAGCGGGGCGCTGTCAAAAACTCTTCATAGTTAAATAAAACAAGTATTGTTCCTTCGTTCTGCATGCGCTTGCTTGCTTGCTTTTTTTTCCCCCCTTTTCTTTCCTTTTCTTTTCTTTTTTGCTGAAGCATTTTTATTTCACTTACTAAAACTTAATCGTCGCATGAGGGGATCAAGTTCTCAGTGCAGACTCTGGGCTGCCGGCTGGCTCTGTCTGGGGGTGACGGAGCCACACACGGGCAGGAGGATGAATGGAGCTCAGTCTCGGCTTGAGAAAACATTGGTGGAACTCAACTGCCAGTGGACCCCCCCTACCCTTCACAGCCAGCCCTCCGCCCCCGGCTGAAAGGACAGAGAAACTTTCTTTCCAAGGTGGCAGCACAGGCAACTCTTCCGAAGCAAGTTCCAACAAAGACGTTTAAGTCTTGAAACCATTGGTTCCTTGGTGGGACAGAGCTGCCTTTCAACAAAGGGCCTCCTAACCGGCAGAGTGAAATTGCACGGAGGTGTGGGAAGCTGGGCTGTGCTCCATTTCGGGCCTGTTACCATCATCCCAGAGGATGTGCTCACGCTTCCATCACAATTCAGATTTGGCTGATGGTTCCTCAAAAAGATCTCCCAAACGTGCCATCTCCCTGAGGTAATTTTGGTGGGAGCAGGCTGGGAGGCGGGGTGCAGCATCTCATGAAGCCCAAGTTCCTCCGGCTTTGTTTTCCAGTTAACGTGGAAGAGCAGGGGCTATAAAAGCATTCGGTCACAAAAGGAAAGGAATTAACTTGTGAAATACGCATGCATTTCAGAAAATGAAGCCAAAAAGAACTCAGTGAGGAATGAGCTGTAGCAAAAGGGAAGAGAGGCAGGAAAGGTTGTTTTTAAAAAGTAAAAGAAGCATTCAGAGCAAAACTGTCTGCTGCTTCAAGTCTTTTTTTGGAATGAGTGGATAATCCACATGGCACTTGGGCGCGCCAATGGGAAATTAGCTCCCAACTGGTACCCAGTGGGCGTCAGTGGGCTGACAGTCGTCTTTTGCACAACTCTGCAGCTCAACAGACCAAACAACTTTTACTGACAGCCTTTGGGACCTGCACTGAATTAGAAACCAAAAACATTTATCAGCTATCCAATATTTCCCTTCCCAACACCACAGCACCTCCAGTGCAGGCTCACGACGTAAAGACCAGCTAATTTGATGCTCCCACTCGGAACTTCGGGGGAACGGCAGTAAAGCACAGGGTCTGCCGGAAAGCAGGGCTGTGGCAGAGTCCACAAGCCACGGAAGCAACTAGAGCTTAACAGCAGCACAAGAGAACAACGTCCTACATGAACTATTCTTTTGCCTTGCCTGCCCCTGATTTCTGCCAGAGCTTGGTTCCTCCTCATTCTGCTAATTCTATCAGCTACCCCATTCCCATCTGCGAAATTCCTTTTCTGCTTCAGTTGAACCTAGTAGATTTCTACTACTCATCAAAATCAACTGTGACTAGTATACAAAGCACAGGGAGGAGATTAAAGAAAAAAATGATCACCCTTTTCTTAATTCTTGCCTTTTTTCAAACTTCATACAATGTTGGCTCTCTTTTGTTATTGCGGGGTTTTTTTGGTTTGTTTGAATTTCCTTGCCATCATTCTATTCTCATCTTATCAGATCCACACTCCCCAAAACCTATGAAAAAGGAACAGAGAAGGAAGCAAGAGGGAAGGGAGAGAGGCCAGAGATAGATAAACATGAACAACATATGAGATGGAGTCCACTCAAAACACTTTTATCTCTTTCAGTTAAAGAAAAGCACTTCACTATTCTGGACATTTCTCCCCCAATGTGCACAGTACAACTTGAAAAACAAGAAAAGAAACTGGACAGAAAGAAGCCAAAGAGAAACAAAAAATAAGAGCCACATCATAGCTTCAAAACCAAAACCCCAAAACTCCACATCTCCAGTAAGTCAACCGACTGTCCCTTCTTTTCTCCCACAGTTCCCCCAAAAGGAGAGACCCCAAGTGTCACTTGGAGCACAGGCACAGGTAGAAAAGCACAGAGAAAGGGGCCTGGAGGGACTACAGTGAGAAAAAAGATCCTGGGATCTGCAGGTGACTCTAAGCGACAAGACAATTTCCTTTACTAGTAAGAGCAGAAGGTAACACTGTTAAATCATTTTTCTGGTAAATGTCCCTGGGGTGGGACATCTGAGGTGCAGGCTGCGAGCCAGACAGCTCATGGTGAATTCAAGTCCCTCAGGGACTAAGCACTAAGTTCCAGTAATATTTTAAGATACAAACTCAGAAATAAAGAATGTCTAGCAAATAGAGCCGAGGGCTCTGGGAAGGGCATAAAGGTTACGTATGGAAGGCAGGCTCCTTTTTTTAAGGATCCACCCAATGGGTGCAGAACAAAACCAGGTATTTGAGAGCTTAATCCAAGGGGCTCTCTGCAGAGTAAGAAAGGAATTGCCTCTTTCTGGATGATGCAGTTTGGCATCCACACATCAGGAGCCACAGAATGACCTGGTTCAGTCCTGCAGACACCAGCTACAGCCTTTAGTCATTAAGGGAGGGCCAAAGCAAGGGTAAAGGGAATGCCACAAAAACAGCAGCAGGTTGTGAGATGGGTCCTGTCACATTGCACAATACACGCAACTAGGTGGGCATCCCCGCTGGAACGCAGCAGGGTCACAAAAGAAAGGGCAAAGGGAAAGTGCGAGGGCAAAACACAAGTATGTGCATGACAGTAACAAGAAACAAAGACACGCTGGGGCATCAGGAAAGGGAAGCTTATCAGAAATAAGGGGAACAAGAAGAGAAACTGAAAAATGTGTGTGATGGGGCAGACAGCAGGAAGGAGCTGTGGGAGACTGCGATGTGGGGTTCCCTGGTCTTCCATCTTGAACTACATGTCATGTTCTCTCTAGAGCAAGTAAAAAAGAATGAGGTCTTGGTTTCAGCCCAGCAGGAGGAGGAGGAGGATAGGCCACTGGTACAGTATCAGCTCTTAAGTCTTCCGAGTTAAACCCTGGGCTAAGGCCAAATCCCAAAATAACTGTATGAAAGTGACTCTTCTTACTTGTAACCAGGACATGATTCCAGAGCAAGCGAGGGGCAAAGCAAATCCAGGGAAGAGGGAAACCAACAGAGAGACATTGAAAGCTGACCTGTAAAAGATTCCTAAGATGTTTTTCAATATGAATCTTGTTTCACAGAGAAAAGGGAAGCATCACCTGTATCTAGAACACTGCTGAATCCCCAACAATGCTGGGAAAATAATTTTAGAGTACTCAAAAACATTTTTTTTTTTAGTGCTTCATTCTTCCTTCTAGGGGGGCTCTCCAGGGCAAAGTTCTACCTCTGCATGTCTGGAATGGCACTGCTAAAATGAGAGAGGTGGGCAAGAGAACTGAAGGTTCCAAAAGACCAAGTGGAGGTGACCTGTAGAACCTTCCCTCTGGCCCACCAAACACGTCAGTGAACCGACGTAATGTATTTAGTGAATTATACAGAAAAAAAGATTCCTTTAAGAGTTTTTGTTTGTTTTTATTTTATTTTATTTTATTTTTTTAGGGCTTTATTTTTTTACTTAGAGAAGCTGAGTAAGCAGGGAGACAAAACCAGTGTGAGACTCCTAAAATATGTCCTTGTCTCTAACATAAAGGATAGATATGCCCAAACCTTCCTAGTTTTGCAGGCCCGACGACCCCAGAAAATGGCAGAGAAAGTCTTTGGGGCCTAGCTCTGGAGGAACAATTTCTGAAAATGCAGAGAATGATCAGATCGCATCGAGTTTTGAAATACGCCAGAGCCAGATGCCAGGCGTGTGTGAAAGGGGCTGCGGAACACAAGGCCTGGCAGAGAACAAATGCCAAGGGCTGCACCGTGAACCACAGGTAGGCATTACAGATGAACTTGGAGACAAGTCAATGATAAACACTGTGCTTTCTGTTCATCCATACTAAGGAAACTGAGGTTCCTAGTTTTCTCACTCTACAGTGAGCATCAGCCCCGACAAACAGAAGAGAAGACCAGCCGGCCTAGGGAGACAGCACCATCCCTTATGGCTGATAGTGGAGCTCCTGCTCTGGGTTAGCAGAGAAAAGGCTGCAAACAAAGGCAAAGTTGACAATGAACACTAATGAGCTAAATGGAATTAAAGATTTTCTAAGCATCTAATTAGAGAAAGTATCTAAGTTAGAAATGGGTTGTGGGGGGCACCTGGGTGGCTCAGTCGGTTAGACGCCCGACTTCAGCTCAGGTCATGATCTCACGGTTCGTGGGTTTGAGCCCCGTGTCGGGCTCTGTGATGACAGCTCAGAGCCTGGAGCCTGCTTCAGATTCTGTGTCTCCCTCTCTCTCTGACCCTTCCCTGCTCATGCTGTCATTCTCTATCCCTTAAAAATAAATAAAACATTAAAAAAAAAGGAAAGAAAAGAAATGGGTGTGAGCCTAGAGTTCATTTCAACCAGAAACAATGCTGACTAAACTCAGTGATTAAATGTTGTGGACCAGCTCAAAAGGTTTCCAGCCTCTAATCCACCACCTTCTGTAGAGATTCTACTACAGATCCCAGCTTCATGTTCAAGGTGCCCTGAGAATATGCAGAGTTCCAACTTGGTAATTCCACCTGTCCCCGCTAAAGAGGCTGTGTGGCTATGGGGAACCAGGCCACTGGTGGAGGCTCTACTGGGATGGAAGGAGGGATTGGGAGGGTTCCTGAAGGGACACAGTCCAGGAGGCCATTAGACACTTAATTTGGGATCATAGCACTATGAATTCTGGAGCAGGAAATTTAAATGCTGTTCTGTAGGTGATGACCACAGAAGGCTTTAAGCCAGTGATTAAAATGACAGTGACAGGGGCAGCTGGGTGGCTCAGTTGGTTGAGCGTCCAACTCTTGATCTCACCTCATGTCTTGATCTCAGGGTTGTGAGTTCAAGCCCTGCACTGGGCTCTAAGATGGGCATGGAGACTGCTTTCAAAAAAAGAAAAAAAATTTACAGTGATAAATGTAGAGCAAAAGTGATCAAGTGACAGTGATATCTGAAGACTGTCTGCTGGGAACAGGCAGTACAGATTGCAGGAAAGAGCAATGCCAACAGAGACGATGACGGAAAGGCTACCCTAACCGTTGAGTTAGGAGGGATGAAGGAAAATCAGGAATCAGATAGAAGGAAGTTGAACTAGACCAGGGGTCACTAAACTTTTTCTGTAAAGGGCTAGACAGTAAATATTTCAGGCTTTATAGGGTATATGATTTCTGTTGTAACTACTCAACTCTGCTGTTACACTGTAAAACTAGCCAGAGTCAATACCTAAACTACTGGGAGTGCTTCTGTGCCAATAAAACTTTATTTACAAACCAGGTGTGGGCCCATTTGGCCCATGGGCCATAGTTTGCCAAGCCCTGATCCAGACCAACTTTAGAATTCCCTCCTTCCTTGAGAATGTGTCAAATAAGAAAGATCTAAAGAAAAACAGTAGCAGCAAAGAAAATATTTAGGTGGCTGTTTTTTTTGTTTTTCTGTTTTTTAATGTGGATTTATTTTTGAGAGAGAGAGCTGCAAGCAGGGGAGGGGCAGAGAGAAAGGGAGACAGGATCCAAGCAGGCTTTATGGTGTCAGCACAGAGCCTGATATGGGGCTCAAGCCCACAAACTGTGAGATCATGACCTGAGCCCAAATTGGCATTTAAGCTACTGAGTGGGTGGCTGTTTTGTTCTGAAAAGTTGAGGTAGGGAGAAGTCACAGCTGACCTTCAGGTTTCAAATTAGAATAAATGGACTTAGATGGAGGGGCAAGAAGAAAACCCCAGCCTTGGAAGAAAGATAGTAAATTCCATTTCAGATATACTGAGTCCTTAAAACACAGAAGCTGGACATTGAGTTACTAAATTAGAAATGATGCAATTTGAGGAATTTCACTGTGATGAGTAAAATCTCCAGAGCGCTGATGTTTCCAGCCACCGTCTTCCCACTCACCAAACAGGTCATCAGATACTGTGGGAGGCGGCACATTCTGCAGGGCCAGGAGGCGCCCCTCCCTCTGGCAAGCCCCTGCCCTCTCACCTGGTAGAGGAATCTTTGGCTGAAGTGCTGCATGGCGCCCTGAAGCTGATTCCGCTGTGACTGCCACTGCTCGTAGTTCCGCACGTACTCAGCTGTGGGACGCTGCCAGGTGGTGGTCCGGGTGTTGTGATCCACATAGTAGAACCTGCCTCGGGGGTCTGTGCGTTTTTCCCAGCTGGAAACATTAAGGTCAGAATGAATATAGTGATCACCCACCCCTACCCTCAAATTCTAGAGAAATCTCCAGATGGCTGACAAGGAGGCAAGGCACTGAGGGAGGGTTAAGTGTGGTGTGTGGTGCAGGAGCCTGGCTGCTCCGGGGAAGCACAGCCAGGCCAGCCCCAATCTCAGAGGCTTCTGGGGCTTTCATGATTATAGTAGTCATTGCTCTACAGCAACCAATCCCTTCCCACCATTAGCTCCTGATTTCCATTTAGGAGATCCATGTTTTTCTGGGGAAGGAGGGGACTCTGTTCCCAAGTCCAGAGTTGAACAGCTGACTGGATTAGGGGTAGGCATGTGACCTACGTTGAGCCTAATCAGAGCCAATCTCATGACTTTTGCTAGGAATTCTGGGGAAAAAAATGTCATCTCTCTTCCTTGCCAGATAATGACTAAGAAAGCATGCAGTCCTGGGAACAACTGGCTGCCATCTTGGACCCAAATACATTATGAAGTTGACCCAACAGATGGGAGAATAGGGAAAAAAAAGCCAGCCCCTTGGTGATGTTGTTGTCACTAGATTAGTCTTCACTTGAAACTAGAGTCTACATCTAGAATTTTCAGTTACATGAGCCAGTGAATTTTCATTATTTAAATCCATCTGGATCCTAATTTTTGCTACTTGCAACAAAAATCATCCTGATATAAAGTGCCAGTGAAACATGCTGCATGGTCATAAGAAGAGTTGGTACAAACAACAGCAGGATTCTCTACATCATTTTTAGTGACAAAGCAACCTTTCCAAAGGGGTCCTAAATTACCCACGGGCAAGGCAAGGCTAAAACAGATGGCAAAAATCTTTATCTGTACTTGGCAGGTATAACTGGATTTGTATACACTGAGGGAAGAAGTGATCAAGAGAAAGTAAGAGAGGAAACTTTGTGGAATGATGGAAATGCTTTACATTTTGAAGGAGTATAGGTTACAGAAATGTATGCATTTGTCAAAACTCAGCTAACTATGCACCTGAGATCTGTATAGCTCATTGGGTGTAAGTTATACTTCAATTTAAAAAGTGAATTTGAATCTAATCAAGTCTCCATATCTAACTACAAGTTTATAGGACAGACTGGATAGAGGAGCATATCACCCAACATTTCAAGGTCACATCCAGAATATGAGAAATTCTGCAGAACAAAATGCCCAGGATCTTCAACAAATAAATGGGGGGGGGGGGGGGGGGAAAGGAAAGGAAAGGAAAGGAAAAAGGAAAGGAAAAAGGAAAGGAAAAAGGAAAGGAAAGGAGGGGAAACTCACAGATTAAAAGAGATCTATGAGATATATCAGCCAAAACTAATGTGATAATCTTCAGTTTGAATCTAACTCAAACAAAGCAACTGTATAAACATTTTTAAGACAACTGAGGAAAATGAAACACCGACTGGGTGACCTGAAGTAAGGAAATATCGTTAACTTTGTTGGGTGGGATAATGGGAAATGGTAGTTTGTTTTTTTAAGTAATCTCTATGCCCAACGTGGGGCTTAAACTCACAACACTGAGATCAAGAATCACGTGCTCTACGGACTGAGCCAGACAGGTACCCGTAGCTTTTTTTTTTTTTTTTTTAACCCTTATCTGTTAGAGATGTATATGATGTATTTATGGTTCAAAGGATATGACATCTGGGATTTGTTCCAAAATTCATCAGTCCCCTCCCCTGAAAAGTAGGAGGTCAGATGAAACAAAATGTTATCAGTTGTTATGACCAGGTGATGGTTACCAGGGATTCATTGTACTATTCTCTCAAATTGGGTATATGCCTGATTTTTGCATTGTAAGTTTGAAGGGAGAAGAGGGATAAAAGGGGCTTTATTTATTTATTTTTTTTAATGTTTATTTATTTCTAGGAGAGAGAGAGAGAGACAGCGTGAGCAGGGGAGGGTCAGAGAGAGAGGGAGTCACAGACTGAAACAGGCTCCAGGCTCCGAGCTGGCAGTCAGCACAGAGCCCGACGCAGGGCTCGAACCCACGAACCGCGAGATCATGACCTAAGCGAAAGTCGGACGCTTAACCGACTAAGCCACCCAGGCGCCCCAAAGGGGCTTTAAAAAGATAAGAAAGAGATACTATTGAAGAAAATAGCATTAACTCAATGCAAAGGGAACCCAATATGGATTATACTGTATGTGTTGGAAAGGCTTTGTTCCCTAGCTACCTTCTCATTTCATCTTCTCTGTTTGCTTATCTTACTCATATGACTATCACGCTTCAGTCTGGTACCTTTCTCAATTTTCAGGGTTAGCTTCCTAACAGGCCACCTTTTCAATGATTCTTTTTACTCAAAGCCTCTCTAAAAATGGCTTTTTGGGACACTTGGATGGCTCAGTTGGCTAATCCTCTGACTTCAGCTCCGGTCATGATCTCATGGTTCATGAGTTTGAGTCCCACATTGGGCTCTGCATTCAGCACAGAACCTGCTTCAGATCCTCTGTCTTCCTCTCTCTCTGCCCCTCCCCTGCAGAGTGTGCATACACTCTATCTCTCTCACAATAAATAAATAAACTTAAATAAATAAACACATAAGGGGCACCTGAGTGGCTCATTCTATTTAATATCTGACTCCAGCTCAGGTCATGATCTCATTGTTCCTGAGTTCGAGCCTTAAATAGGGGTTGGGATTCTCTCTCTCTTCCTCTCTCTTTGCCCCTACCCACCCCCTCTCAAAATTAAATAAATAAGTAAGTAAGGCTTCCCCAGTCCTGACGGCCAGACTCCGCCCACCTGACAGGCAGGGCTAACTATCCTCCCCCAAGGGGTGAAGCCCCTACCATTCCTGACTCCCTCCCTGCTGATGTCAGCAAACCATGCAGCCCGAGGGCTTCTTTTGATTGTCATCACCTTGTCCTTGACTTTCCATTTCTGTGTCTAACTATCCCTGAACTAATCTCCCCACTCTGATCTAGCCTATCAACTGTCATCAGGACAATCACACCAGACCTCCTGCCTTGTGTGTTATGCTTCTGCTCAAAAACTTCAGCAGACTCCCCACTACCCTTTTTTTTAATGTTTATTCATTTTTGAGAGACAGAGTACAAGCAGAGGTGGAGCAGAGAGAGGGAGACACAGAATCAGAAGCAGGATCCAGGCTCTGAGCTATCAGCACAGAGCCTGATGCGGGGCTTGAACTCACAAACTGTGAGATCATGACCTGAGTCAGAGTTGGCCGCTTAACGGACTGAGCCACCTAGGCGCCCTCTCACTACTCTTAACTCAAAACCTCAAATGAGAACTTGAGGCTCACAACAACCTGGAACCTTCCCAACTTTTTTATAAATCCTCTCCACTAGTGATTTTTGTTTATTTTTATTTTTTTAACCAAAGGAATCATGCATCTATAGTTTAAAAATGCAAATAGGATGTGGAAACTAATTTGACAATAAACTATTTGTAAAAAAAAAAAAAAAAAATGCAAATAGGAGGCACCTGAGTGGCTCAATTAAGCACCCGACTTTGATTCTGGTCATGATCTCACGATTCGTGGGTTTGAATCCCGCATCTGACTCTGTCCTGATAGTTTAGAGCCTGGAGCCTGCTTCAGATTCTCTCTCTCTCTCTCTCTCTCTCTCTCTCTCTCTGTCCCTTCCCCACTTGCACTCTGTCTCTCTTTCTCTCAAAAATAAACATTAAAAAATGCAAATGGTACTATAGGAGATACAATAAAAAACAGCATCTCCTTCCCAACCTCTCCCCATCACTGATTGCTGCTCCTCAGAAGCAACCAACTTTCAATCCTCAACTGCTCCTTCTATTTACAACTACATTTCTAAATAGTATGCTCCTTCTACTGTTTCGTGATTTCTGTCATATTAGACGCTACTCGTGAACCTTCTGCTATTAAAGCTAAGCGTTTAGTTATTATATCCCACTCCACAACACACATGGGCCCCTCCTCCCCCATCCTCCCAATTTAGAAAATCATCATTAAATCCATATTCAGAGTTTGTATTATGACTTCATAGAATATTACATATACATTACCTTACTTGTACAACCGCTTCTTTTTTTCTGGAGGGAAAGAACTGGAGTGTGTTTCATTCTGCTTGGTTTTCAAGAACCTGTCACTAATGCACCCCCGGATTCTGATGGCACAGGTGGCCTCTCAGTGCCAGTCATATGTGCCTTCGCCACACAGCTCCAGGCACCAGTCGCCCTATGTGGACACCTATCCTCCAGGTGTGCTCTAAGTTCCTGTCCTGAGTCATCTTCCCTCAGCTTCCTCTTGGGATTGTCTCTGGCCTCTGAATGGAGTTCCCTGTGTCCTGCATTCCATGACTTCTTTCTTGGTTTCCTCTCATTTGGTGGAACAAATCATCTAGTAGCTTCTGAGAAAGGGATGCACCAAAGTTAATTGTCTGAAACACTGAAGATGCCTTTATTCAACTCTCACAGTTGAGTGTTAAGATGACTAAAAGTTGATTTCTAGACAGGAAATAATTTTCTGTCAGAACTTTAAGGGTTCAGCTCCATAGTTGCTGTTGAGAAGAAAAATGGCATTCTTGATTCCTAATTCTCATCATGTAGCCTATTTTTACCCTCTGGAGGCTTCTAAACATTCTCTTGCCATCCCCAAATTCCATTAGGATGTGCTTCGGGGTCATTCTTTTCTCATTCTCTGGGTTGGGCATTTGGTAGGCCCTTTGAATTTGAAGATTTCACCACTCAATTCTAGCAATATGCTTCCATTTTTTTCTTTGATAATTTCTTATCCTCTATTTCTGCTCTTTCTTGCTAGACCTACTATTCAGATGTTGAGTCTCCTGGGCTCATCTTCTAATTTTCTTCTCACCAACATTATCTTTCACTCCTTGTAATTTTTTTGTAAGAGTTCTTTTTTTTTTTTAGTTTCTTTTGAGAGAGATGGGGGGTCACCTGGGTGGCTCAGTCAGTTAGGGGTCTGACTTCAGCTCAGGTCATGATCTTGCAGTTCGTGAGTTCCAGCAACACACTGGGCTCTGTGCTGACAGCTCAGGACCTGGAGCCTGTTTCGGAGTCTGTGTCTCCTCTCTCTGCCCCTCCCCCCCTCCCCCCCGACTCACATTCTGTCTCTCTCTCAAAAATATATGAACATTTTAAAAAATTTTTAAGATTTATTTTGAGAGAGAAAGCTCATGCAAGAGCAGGGGAGAGGCAGAGAGAGAGAGGGTGAGAGAGAATTCCAAGCAGGCTCCATGCTATCAGTGCAGAGCCCATCATGAGGCTTGATCCCACCAAGTGTGGGATCATGACCTGAGTCGAAACTGAGTCGGACGCTTAATCGACTAAATCATTCAGGTGTCCCTATTTCTGCTATTATATATAGTTGACCCTTGAATAGCAAGGGTTTAAACTGCGGGGCTCCATTTATAAATGGATTTTTTTTCAATAAACACAGCCCAGTATTGTAAATGTATTTTCTCTTCCCTAAGATTTTCTTAATAACCCTTTTTCTTTAGCTTACTTTATTGAAAGAACATAGTATATAATACATATAACATACAAAGTATGTTTTAATCAATTGTTTACGTTATCAGCAAGGCTTCCAGTCAACAGTAGGCTATTAGTAGTTAAGCTTTGGTGGAGTCATTTATATGCACATTTTCAACTATAGAGGGGGTTGAAACCTAACTTCTGTGTTGTTCCACGGTCAATTATATATTAATTTCTAAAAGGTCTCCTTGGGGAGCCTATATGGCTCAGTCAGTTACATGTCTGACTCTTGATTTCAGCTCAAGTCATGATTTCACACTGTCAGAACAGAGCCTACTTGGGATTCTGTCTGCTCCTCCCCCACTTGCACGTGTGTGCCCATGTATGCACGCACACATGCTCCCTCTCAAAATAAATAAAACATTTATAAACAAACAAACAAACAAATAAGTGTTGTTCTTGTTTTCTGTGTGGTTCATTTTATGGTCTCTGGTTCTTCTTGCACAAATGCCATATTTCCTTCCAAATTTCTGTTGAATTACAATTTGGTTTTACCTTCCACATTGTTTTCACCAAGTCCCCTTTCTGTCTGCTGGCTGCAGGCTGTTCTTTCACATTTAAGAGTGAGTCACTAAAATACTGAATGGACGTTCTGGGTATCCAGGTGGGGGAAAAGCTGATCAGTGACTTCACTCCAGCTGTTTCACTAGATGATCCCCCCTACTAGATGATCTGTAGTTTTCTTCCCTTCCACTGGTCCCTTTATCCAGCAAAAAACTTTACAATCCTTAACTTGGGGACAGTGTCCTCACTTAATCCCTTTTTCTTGAGCTCATCCTTGCTTTCAGCTCTGGTTCTATCCTCAAGGCTGGCTGCATGTGTACAAGCATGTGGGAGATGAACACATGTGTGCATGCAGGCATGTGGCAGGGGGCCGGATGTCATGGGTGACCACCTGAGACTAACTGCTCCCTTCACAACTTTTTAACCTAACTTCAGTTTTTAGTTGCATTCCACAGCACCTCCCCCCACCACGTCTGATTGCTGAGCTTTCCAGGGCCCCGTGGTGCGACCAGGCTGGCTTCCTGGTGGGTACCCACACTATAAGTTGGGGCTTCAGCTTTCTCAGCTCCGCCATTTATCTATCAGCAACCAAAGTTTTATTACCATCTCCCAAATGCTGCTTCTCCTCTTCCATTCCTTTATCATTATACTTTTTTATACTTTTATTCCCATTTTAGAGGGTTTTTTAGGAAGGAATAGAAATAAATACATGTTTAATCCACATGTTTAACTAAAAGTTCTCTGCATTGGTCAATTTCAAATTTCTAAGCAGCAAAACCTCACCCTTAATTGTGGGGTGTTTTTTTGTTTTTATGTTTTTATTTTGAGAGACAGAGACAGAGAGCGAGCGGGGGAGGGGCAGAGAATGAGGGAGACACAAAATCTGAAGCAGGCTCCAGGCTCTGAGCTGTCAGCACAGGGCCCGAGGTGGGGCTCGAACCCATAGACTGTGAGATCATGACTTGAGTTGAAGTCAGATGCTTAACCAACTGACCCACCCAGGTGCCTCTATTTTGGGTGAAATCTTACCGAGAATCACAATCTAAAAAAAACAGCACAGTGGCTTGAGGCCCAGTCAGCCCTGCACTCTGTCAGGTTCCAGCAGGTGTGTCCACCAAACCCAGGTGCCTTGCTAGACACTCTCTGAGCATCTGTTTCATGCAAACCTTCCACTCCAGCAAAAATGCTCCATTAATCATTCCCCAAAGACATCTTTTACATTCACACCTTTCTCTTGTCCCCCTCCAGCCTCCTCTCCTACAAGACGCATTTGATCCCCTTCCGTGAGGACTCCCCTACACCGTGCGCTATGGAGACCCCTCTCCCTGCTCACGTCTGGTCTGACCACCATCTGAGAGCAAATTACTGCATCCATCCTGAGTTACCAGGGCCCATATTTTTTGTTCCTGGATAAAAAATGACCATTCCTCATACAAGTGTCCCCTGGGTCTAACAGAAGGGGGTGGCCATGACAGAGTGAATCCTGTGACTCAGTCTTACTCCTGAGTGACTAACTCTGTTGAGACAATGGCTCCACCTGCAGTTTCAAGTTTGCTCTCTGCATAATAACACTTCCTGGGTGGAACTTCTCCCATTAGTTAGCAATGAACGCTTATGCACTGTTGTTCTGTCCGGGCTCCCTGTGACAGTGCAGAAGTACCTGCCAGGGGCTCAAAGGACTGAGACTAAAACTCCATAAGAACTAATAGGTTACATGTGCTGTAGAGCTGAGCCATCTTCCAATAAAACATTAAAACTGTCCTGACAAGAAGAAATCTGGATCTGCAATTACAATGCTTTCTGCTCTCCAAGGATGCTAGAGGTGTCCCCAGCCCACACCTGGTGGGGCTGAGCACCTAGTAAGGTGTGGACGAGCAGCCAAGCCCCTCAGGGAAATTAGAGTAGCTGCAGGTTCAAAGTCGTTGTCGGGGTACAATACGTATCCAGTTTGAAAAATGATGGAGGCAAGAGACAGAACCAGAGGGCTTATTCTAGTACATTCTGGCTGTATGAGCCTGTACCTCTCAGAGCCGCAGTTTCTTCCTTAGTAAAAAGGAGACAGTCTTAAATGATCCACTTTTCTCTGGGTGTTGTGTGAAGGTTTTCCGAATGGCAGTATGTATTTTGCATGGACCTGGTATTATTAGGCAAATGTAGGTGGTACATGAAGAGGGACATTTTTACCCTACCAGTTATGTATTGATTTTATGTGCATCAGGAAAATACACGTGTGTGTGTGTGTGTGTGTGTGTGTGTGACTTTATTTCTATCCCCTTCCTCTGCTTTATTTTACCTCAAATCATGTATCACCACCCAATACTGTATAAATTTATTAATTCATTAATTTTGTGTCTCCCACTGCTATGAGATCAGGGGTTTTCTCTTTTGGTGTACTGCTGTACTCCCCGTGCCCAAAATAGTGCCTGGCATATAGCAGGTGCTCAATAAATATTTGTAGGAAGGAAGGAAGAAAGGAAGGAAGGAAGGAAAAAAAAGAAAGAAAGAAAGAAATCTGGATTTGGTGTCCCAGCTCAAAACTTAAAGAAGAATCAATCCTTGGCCATCCTTAGAAGACACCTTAAAATATTCATCTAGACTCTATCCAAAAGTTCACCAGTTCAAGGCCTACATAACTTAGAGACCAAAGAGGTAAGAGGCAGTAACCAGCACGTTGCTAGAGTTAACACTGCTTTTAAGTATACGTGCTGTCAACACACAAAGTACAAGTGTAAAACACATCCTGTCAAAATCAGTGATTGTTTTGCAAGACAGCTGGAGAAATTTGACTACACTCAGTATTTGATGACAGCATGAAAACACTGTTAACAATAGGATGGTTTTGTTTATAACAAGAACATTTTTTAGAAATATATACCAAAATATGAATAAAATTATATGATGATTATATATGATCTGCTTCAAAATGATCTAAGGAAGGGAAAGAGGGAAGAGTGAGGATTACAGAGCAGGAGTTGGCAAATATTTTCTATAAAGGGCTACAAAGTAAACATTTCATGCTTGGAGGGCTATACAGTCTATGTTGCAATTGTGCAACTCTGCCACTGAGCATGAAAACAGCCACAGACTGGGGCACCTGGGTGGCTTAGTCGGTTAAGCGTCCGTCCGACTTTCGCTTAGGTCGTGATCTCGTGGATCGTGGGTTCGGGCCCCGTGTCGGGCTCTGTGCTGACTGCCAGCTCAGAACCTGGAGCCTGTTTCAGTCTGTAAGTCTGTGACTCCCTCTCTCTCTCTGACCCTCCCCTGCTCATGCTGTCTCTCTCTCTCTCCTAGAAATAAATTTAAAAAAAAAAAACCTTAAAAAAAATTAAAAAAAAAAAAGAAAACAGCCACAGACAATAAGTAAATCGGTATGTCTGTGTTCCAATAAAACTTTCTTTACAAAAACAGATGGAGGCTGGATTTCAAACACAGGCCCAGTTTGCCAGCCCCTGGCATGGATGAAAGAAGACTGACCATGACTTGATAATTACTGAAGTCAAGTGTTAAGTATGTGAGGATTGTCTCTACTCAGTGCATATTGGAGACTATCCAGAATAAAATGAAAATTTCCATAATTTCCAAAGTAAAAAGAGTGA
The DNA here is from genome assembly GCF_003009895.1 of Hyaena hyaena. Classification (NCBI taxonomy): domain Eukaryota; kingdom Metazoa; phylum Chordata; class Mammalia; order Carnivora; family Hyaenidae; genus Hyaena; species Hyaena hyaena. Next base: position 3,483,995 of record NW_024080649.1, on the reverse strand, counting down.
TTTTTTCTTCAAGACATCAAAATTTAACTTTGGTTAAATATGTAAGTAAATACTCTAAACTTAAAGTAGAACACAGAATGAGGACTAATGATGAAGGATTATAGTTTCATTTCCAGAAGAGTAATGGATAAAAGTAAAACACAAGCATTCTACTGGAAAACTGAAACTAAAAACAGCCCATCCATGGAAATTTGCAGGACCAGAAAGTGAGGTGGTATTTGCCTGGCATGTGTCTGAGTGCTGAGCCAGAGTACAAGGGTTTTTCCTACTACTCTCCACCTCTGACATCCTCTTCCTCTACAAGCTTGATGGGAGGTGTTCATATTTTATGCTGGAGCCCTTCATGACTGCTTTACTGGGAGGTGATTCTCTCCCCTGAGCAGAATACATTCTCTTTTGAAAGCTCTCAGGACCAAAAGGCACATGTGGAAAAGAACTTTCTGTCCCTGGCAAGCAGGGAACCAAACCCTTTCTCCTTGAACCTGGACAGTCTTCCCTCACTTGGAAGCCTCACTCATCCTCTGGTTTTAGAAAACTTAGCTGTGTTCTCACAAAGCCCAGCTCAACGAGAAGCATCCTTCAGGGGCCATTCAGGCATAGAGTGCTGTGAAATGCATCAACACCCTTTCTATTTTGGCTTCCTCGTGACTTTTTCCCTCAGAAATGCTCTAAAAATCTTAAGATGTCCTAAGAAATGAGAGGAGAATTAAGTGAATAGGAAAAGCAATCAAGTGACCAGGATAAATATCCCTGTACTTTGCTACCTCTGTAGAAAATGACTGAGAACATGGCCTGATGGGATACCTCGGTAGGTGAAATAACTGAGGGCATCAAGGCATCAATGGCCCAGGAAGCAGGATTCCTAGCCCTCCTCCCTCCAGGGCCCAACAGCCATAGCACTTAATAAAGCCCATGGCCATCAGCCACTGGACAATGCAATGAATGTGGAGAGAGGGGAAAATAAAGAGAAGAAATAATGTAGGAGAGGACAATGGGAGGGAAAAAAAGATACGGCAAGGAGCAGAGCGTAGGGGAAACCAAAGAGACGGCGATGGCAGTGAATGCTGAAGCCAGTCGGGTACTCGTGGTGCCAGTTCTAGAGTCTCAGGGCTTGCCAGCCCATGCCTTACCCTGGAGGAAGAGGCCGCTCCCAGGTGGTGGTCTTGGTATTATGGTCAACATAATAGACACGCCCATTAGGCAGCTCTCGTTGTTCCCATCTGCAAAACAAAGTCAAGGGAAGCATGAGATACACACTTAAAAGGCATAAGCCCTTGTTTGAAAAGGAGTTCTTCATTATTGACGTGGTTACCTTGAGAGGACAAAGATGACATGCGAGATCCACCCCTTGGTCAAACCTGCTCCATACTATCACTGACGGTGGCAGCCAGGAGCACTTCTTGAGTACAATACCTCCCCTTTATGAAGTCAATGGACTAGGAGAGGCCACAGATCACTCCAGCTTCTCCTAAGTGACCCATATGAGTCTACATCTATGGACTTTTCTAAATCAGTGTTTCTTGGCCATTTTGGGATCAAAGACCCATTCAGAACTGTGATGAAAACCAAGGACACTTTCCTTCCAAAGTGTACTTACCAACAAAAATTTGCATGTAATTTCTGGGCTTCACAGACTGCACCTAAAGTTTACCTAGGGACCCTCCAGCCTTTTTAGTCTACACTGCCTTTTAAAGTCACAAATTATATGACTGTCCCCATCCTCCTAGTATCACAGATATTCATGACCACATATCTTTTTAAAATACAAGATTCATTTACAGAGGACCTTTAACCGAGATCCTGGTGAATCAAGAAACACAGCACACTATTATTTATTGATTGCTCTCCTCTTGTCATTTACTAACTTCTCATGAGTCTGTGTAAGTTAATATGAGATAGGGGGTGCCAAAAGTGGCCATTCTGTGCTAATGGAAGAATGGCAAGGTAGCAGATGATCCAAAGGGACAATCTACAAGCAAAACCACTACAGAACACAGCCAAGGGCCACCTACCCCCCAACTCTTGCTATTCCCATACTTGGTGCAATCTGACAATCACTTCACTTTACCAAGAATATGGCAATCCATATATGAAGAATACAAAATTTTTTATTTATAAAATGGTCACCACTTTATAAAGGATGTTAATGGTCTCATGAGCCTTGATGTTTTATACTGATTTCATCTGCTTCTACTTGTGGGTACTGCCTAGGAGAAGGTGACCTTTTCCAGGAAGCTACTACAGTCCGTTCTGCTGAAATGCTTGTTTTGAAAACATAAATCTATCCCAGTGTGATTGATACATGAGGGAACAATGTGAGCATGTGAATTTTGTGCTTGCTTATGCATGGCTTTTCCTTTTAGAAACACTAAATGCACACAGATAACTTCCTCCAGCTGAACCCAGTCACGGAGGAACTCAGTCATGTATGCACCTACCAGCTGCCTCAGTTTCCTACATGTTATACGCCATACCCATCCATAGCTGAAATTACAACTCCGTCTGATTTCAGATAACCCTCCTCACAACCACTTTACGACAACACTGATGCTCACAACACTCACTTCTGACACCTGTTTCCACAAGTAAACTCCCGGCCTCTTCATGGAAACACACACTTATTGTAGTGTTACGTATCTCAACCATTTAACATGTGAAAAACTGTGCTACCGTCATTATTAGCTTCCTATTTTTCATGTGTGCCACTGACACATTTTAGAGTGTTATGCCCCTAACCCATTTTTTTCCTGTAAACCCTGTGTTTTATTGCCTGATTTTTTATGCATAGCGTGGTGATTTTTAGGAACACATATGTAATAGCAGAGCTGATTGAATACTGAAAATAAATGTCCTAGCTTCTATTACTAAAAGCCTGGTGTGTCTATTTCAACGGACATACTTTAATCAGTACTGTTTCTCATTTAAACTAAAATGTCTGGGGGTGCCTGGGTGGCTTGGTCGGTTCAGCATCTGACTTCGGTTCAGGTCATGATCTCATTGTTTGTGAATCTGAGCCTTGCATTGGGCTCTCTGCTGTAAGCACAGAGCCTGCTTCAGATCCTCTGTCTCCCTCTCTCTCTGCCCCTCCCCCACTCATGCTCTCTTTCTCTCAAAATAAATAAATAAACTTTAAAAAACTTTTAAAAATAATAAACGCCTGATCAGCAGACTGCACTGATCAACACCTTACACACTAGGTCAGATATAGATGTACATGAGGTTTTTAAGGCAAGGAAAGGAAGCGGGTCATCATTACCCACTGAGCATCTATAATGAGCTATGAGCTCATGTTTTACCTCAGGAAGTCCTTGCCTCCATACTTTAAGGTGGGAAGTGCCATTACCATGGACGAAATGGAGGATCACAGAAGCTAAGTAACATTTATGTGTCATTCCATCTCAGCTCTGACTTCCTTCCTGGCCATTGAGTTTTACCACATCATGATGAAAGGAAGAAATGAGGAAAAGGAAGGTCGACCAGAATTTATAGGGAAACTACTACCCAGAAAGCAAGGTGCCAGGTGCCTTCTCAGTCCCCATCTCAAAGTGAACAGCTTTCCCCAACACTGGAGTCCAGGTAGGGGGCCCTGTAGAATCAAGACAACTGGGGAGTAATTACAAAGGGTCCACCTAGGCTGATGAACAGAGATGAACAAAGGTTTGTCTCTAGGCTCCATTTTAATCAGAAGCTTCTGCTTAGACATGATCAACCAGAAGAGGCTGCCCATTTTGCACCACGGGGAGGGTTAGCCCTGGGAGCAGTGAGGTCCAGTGGTTCCAGAGTCCCACCTCTCAAAAGGGATCAACCACTGGCTTGAGGACCAGAGTGTTACCAACAACCATTAACATGTGCTCGAGAACATCTCCTCTCCTGGGTACTCTTGCTCAACATTCTGTGAAAATGGATATGGGTCACCTGGTCCAGGTGCTCTGATTCCTCCCACCACAAAAAGAAGATCCTTACACTTCCTTCTTTTATTAAAAGGTCGGACAATTCTGCCAAAAGTGACCAGATGAAAATGCACACTGGCTAAAGTTAAAGATCTTCTCTCTCTAGATGCCCTTCTGAATTAAAGACAAAAGAATAACAAATATTACTAGCTCAAGAGGCTGTTGTTCCATCTACAGACCTATATCTGACCTAGTGTCTGAGGTGTTGATCAGTGCAGTCTGCTGATCAGGCGTTTTATTATTTTTAAAAGTTTTTAAAAGTTTATTTATTTAGAGAGAAAGAGAACATGAGTAGGGGAGAGGAAGAGAGAGAGGGAGACAGAGGATCTGAAGGGGGAACGCAGGGCTCAGACTCACAAACAATGAGATCATGACCTGAGCCAGAGTCAGATGCTCAACCGACCAAGCCACCCAAGCACCCTGAGACATTTTAGTTTAAATGAGAAACAGTATTGAATAAAGCTAACATCCATTGGAATAGACACACCAGGCTTTTAGTAATAGAAGTTAGGACATTTATTTTCAGTATTCAGTCAGCTCTGCTATTACATACGTGTTCCTAAATATCACCACGCTATGCAAAAAAAAAAAAAATCATGCAATAAAAACACAGGGTTTACAGGAAAGAAAATGGGTTGGGGTATATCACTCAAAAATGTGTCAGTGGCACACACGAAAAATAGGAAGCTAATAATGACGGTAGCACAGTTTTTCACACGTTAAACGGTTGAGATACACAACACTACAATAAGTGTGTACTTCCGTGAAAAGACCTGGAGTTTACTTGTGGAAGCAGTAAAAAGCGAGACTAACACACTATGGTTTCACACCAGATCCCCAAACCCCTCCCGTCTGCTCAGTAATAAGAGAGTAGCAAATCTGATACCCTCTTTATTCATCTGATTTTGGAAATGAGGAGTCTTGAGAAAGATAATTGGCTTACGAGTACTGAAATATGGATGCTCCTCAAGGAAATGGCAGCAAACCACTCTTTCATAACATTTGCTCCCAGTAAGGCTCAAGTAGCTGGTAATCTCTCAGCATCCTCTAAGAAGTTAGCTATGTCCTTCCCTTCCTTGGCAAATTCTGGCACAAAACACCAATGAAACAAGTCTGGCTCACTGTGCAGTCCCTATCTGGAGACCTGCCCATAAGTGGGTGAGGCCACACCTTTTAAAAAGACAAAATATTTGTCGTAGCAGTTGCAGATGAAAGGTGCCAAAGCACATGTTTCTTTATTCCAAAAATTTTGTTACAATTTTCATCTTGTAAGCAGTCTCTACTTTTATAATTCATTTCAGACAAAGAGAAATCTTTGGTTATATTATACTTTGGCTCATATTTTAATTTGAAGACAAGATAATACTTAGAATCCCATGAAGTAAATGTCTTTAATTGACACAGGGATATTCCCACACACTGGCAGAAAGAAAATCAGTGAGAAGTCCTCCTCGCTTATATTCAAGAGGGACAGCAGCTCTTTCTAAGCCCAGATAAGATCTGTCCATCCCATCTTTGATCCCACCTGATCCTAGAAATGAAAAACTCTCTTTCAGGGGCTGTTATTGTCCAGCAAATTTCGATGTCCTTGTATGAACCCTCTCAACTGGCTTCCCTGGAAAAATAGTTACCAGAGGAACAAGACCTTTCTTGCATTGCCTTTTTTGTTGTCTACATTTTTCCTTTTGAAATTGGACTCCTGCTCAGATTAAATGTCCATGTGGGTCCTCCCTGATCCATGACCTGTCCTAACTGCTTTTCTTAGAGAACTCTCAACTCCTCCTTTACCTGCACGGCTCCTCAGAATTCACACAAATCTCTTCCCTTCATTCACTGCAGCACAGTCGGTCAATTCTATCCACAATCAAAAGAGCCTCCCAATTCTCATCTCTCCTCAGTAACTGCTGACCCACATAGATTAAGCCTTCTGACTGTCTTGGTTTGGTCTCCCCAAGCCAAGAAAGTGATACTGGCAGCGACCTTTCATTGGCACATCCCTGTCAGGGGTGAGGCTTCTGTCCCTTATAAGCATCTTCTTCACACTGAGATAAAAAGGCTTTTCAATCAAACTACCCATGGGTCTCAATACTGCATCCTGGTCACATGGCCATATCCTCTCCCACTGAATAGCTTTCTTTGATGTTCTTAGAAACAGTGTTCAAAGCATCAAGCTTGATTCAGGTCCCTTCCCAACACATTGCTCCTTGGCCTTCAACGAGTAAGATTCAGTTCAACCATGGACTACACAGGGTCTTTGTATTTAAAGGCACTTAAAAAGTAGCCTCCAATTTCAATTAATCTTAGGTAATTTTTTTAACCTACACTACCTTTGCTCCTATGCCTTTTATTCAGTTATCTCCTAAGCCCATGCCCCAACCACCCCCATCACCATCATTAAAAGGAGAAAAATCCCACCGCGAGGATAACACCCAATCCTTTCTATCCTGTATTATCTAAAAGAAACTGTCTGGTTCCTCTAGTCCTTGTGGAAGGTTTCCTAAAAGATCTTCAGGAAATTCTCGATTATTCTGCCATTCAACCAACCCTGATCAAAATCACATTTTTACTAAGGGTAGGATTAAGATGCAAAGGGCTAAAAGCTACATGAGGAGCTCAGGTTAGCATCAGAGACAGTCTCTTTAAAAGGCCCTTATAGGGCTCTGGGTGGCTCAGTTGGTTAAGCGGCAGACTTCAGCGCAGGTCATGATCTTGTGGCCTGTGAGTTCGACCCTGTGTTGGGCTCTGTGCTGACAGCTCAGAGCCTGGAGCCCGCTTCAGATTCTGTGTCTCCTTCTGTCTGCCCTTGCCCTGCTCGTTCTCTCTCTCTGTCTCTCTCTCTCTCTCTCTCTCAAAAATAAACAAACATTAAAAAATAAAAAAATAAAAGGCCCTTACAGATTTATCTACCAATGTGCTTAAAAACTAAATCTTAGTAAAAGTAATATTAATTTTTATTATTTATTAATTTGCTGACTTTGACTAATACAGTCACTGGGCAATAGTAAAGTTGAGTCTCATTCAAAATACACAATGTTAGAAAACAAAGTCAAGCCAGAACCCTTACACACCCCCCAAAATAAAAATGCCCTGCTGGTTACATAGACAAAAACGAAACTGCAAAAAGAGGCACTGAAAGTATTCAAGTATTCTTTTTAATTTTTTTAATGTTTATTTTTGAGAGAGAGAGAAGGAGAGAGAGCATAAGTGGGTAAGGGGCAGAGAAGGAGACACAAAATCTGAAGCAGGCTCCAGGCTCTGAGCTGTCAGCACACAGCCCAACTCGGGGCTCAAACTCACGAACTGTGAGATCTTGACCTGAGCTGAAGTCGGACGCTTGGGTAACCAACTGGGCCACCCAGGCTTTCCAAGAAAGTATTCAAGTATTCTTTTTTTTTCTTTTTTTAAAAATATTTTTATTTATCTCTAGGAGAGAGAGAGAGACAGCGTGAGCAGGGGAGGGTCAGAGAGAGAGGGAGTCACAGACTGAAACAGGCTCCAGGCTCTGAGCTGGCAGTCAGCACAGAGCCCGATGCGGGGCTCGAACCCACGGACCGCGAGATCATGACCTAAGTGAAAGTCGGACGCTTAACCGACTAAGCCACCCAGGCGCCCCAGTATTCAAGTATTCTTAAAGTTGCCTATGTGAAAGTTCAACTCTCTACAGGCAAAAACCTCATGGGATTTACAGCTTCTTATTTTATGTTCTTCTAATAAAGGACTCTGAACCATCTTATTCCCTAACCTTTGGCCACTTCCTGGGTGAACCATACATTTATTTCCTCTGTTAGGGATGTTTTCAGACTTTTATGAGGTAGAAATCTGTATGCAATGGAACAAATCTCCCACTCACTGTTTTCACTGCTTCAGTAGATCCTTTATAAACTGAATAGGAAATGTGTTAACTCGGTCTTCCCCCAAGAAACCTTCTTGAGATACTGAGCTTTCCGTTCAATCTAAGCACACTAACCCCTTCTTTAAAACTATCAACAACCAGCACTTTATGCTCTGTAAGCACAGAATGGCACAGTTGAGCCTCCCTCAATCAAGGCTTCTGAATTAACTCTTTTTCTTCTTCTTACTCAATCACCTAATTTCTTTGCACTGGAAAAGTTTCCAAAGCTCCTCAACGAAAGATGGCAATAGTAAAAATGTATGCTTTCACTGAGAGCAAAGGAATTCCTGGAGATGGTGTGTATGTAAAAAAAAAAAAAAAAAAGAAAGAAAGAAAGAAAAAAAGTTTAACATTTTTGTTGATAAATAATTTTGCAGATAAATTTGTCAAGGCAGAGAAATAGTCACCCTTTAAAACATAGCTGGTGGGAGCAAAAATGGGTATACTCTTTCAAAAGGGCAATTTGGCAACTTGGTTGAAAACCTTTCCTATGTGAATATCCTTTAACTCAGCAGCTTTGCTTTTAGAATGTATGCTGAGGAAATAATATGTGTCAACCATTTAGCTATAAATGAATTGTCACAGTATGTTACATGTTCTACAAAAACTGGAAACAACCTCAATGCCCCCAAATGGAGGATTAGTAAAATAAATTATGTTATTTCTATAATAGATATGGACTCATTGACAATAACATTATATGGGGTGCCTGGGAGGCTCAGTTGGTTGAACATCTGACTCTTGACTTCGGCTTAGGTCATGATCATTCATGGGTTCGAGTCCTGCATCGGGCTCTGTGCTGGCAGCGTGGATTCTTTCTCTTTCTCCCTCTCTGTGCCCCTCCCCTACTCGCATGCTCTCTGTCTTTCAAATAAATAAATAAACATTAAAAAAAATTTTTTAAGAAAACTGCATTATAGATAATATTAACTTGCTCAGATATTTATAATATATTGGGTGGAAAAATCAAGCTAACAAATAACATGCATCATATAATCAAATTTTTGTTTAAAAATGATATAAATATGCTATTTTTCATTAAATTAAAATACCATCAATTATATGATTTAACGTATCACTAAGAGAGAAAAGAATACTGCCAATTAAGCTTGTAAATTACATCTTGATTTTAAAGTTTAAATGTGAAATAACAGGGGCGCCTGGGTGGCTTAGTCGGTTAAGCGTCCGACTTTCGCTTAGGTCATGATCTCGCGGTTTGTGGGTTCGAGCCCCGCGTCGGGCTCTGTGCTGACTGCCAGCTCAGAGCCTGGAGCCTGCTTCAGTCTGTGACTCCCTCTCTCTCTGACCCTCCGCTGCTCACGCTGTCTCTCTCTCTCCTAGAAATAAATAAAAATATTTAAAAAAAATAAATAAATAAATGTGAAATAACAAGCATATCGAAATCAACAAAATGCAGAGGGTGTATGTGTGTAACATTTTTGCAACGTCAGCATAAGGAAGAATTTTAGGCAAGATACAAATGGCACGCAAAGATTAACAAACTTCGCCACTTTAAATTTTGAACTCCTGTACAACCAAAGATAACGTTATAAAATGCAAAGACAAGCGACAAACTGGAAGAAAATATCTGCAATGCACAAAATTAAAAAGCAATTCGTATCCAGCTTATATTAAGAAACCCTACAGATTAAAGGAAAAAAACAAACAGCAAAATAGAAGGACGGACAAAAATATATGAATAGGCAACTCACAAAAAAGGAAACCAAAGAACCAAATAAAAATATGTGAAAAGAGGTTCAATCTCAGTGGTAATCAAGGGCATTCAAACCACAGAGATCCCATTCACACACATTAAGCTGGCCAAGACGAAAAAAGAAAAACCAAAAAAATCTCACAATATCAAGTTTTAGCAGGAATGCTTCTTATGTGTGCTCATGGGGATGTGAGAATTGGTGAGCAATTTGGTAGTATCTACTAAAATTGAAGATCTCCAACCCCTACAATGACATTCCAGGTCCAGCACATGCTTTAAAAGAACAGACACGCAGACAAAAAGACATGCAAAGAAAAACTCCATTGTAGCATTGCTTATAATTGTGAAGAGATAACAATATAAAATATAAAAATATGTATTTATTAATGTTATATTATTAAATTTACAAATGGAAGATATAAATTATGTATAAAATAATATACTGTTAAATACATTAAAATAATACAGATGTTTATATATCTATATACATTTTTATGTTATCTTTATGTATGATATAAAGTATAAATAAATGTGAATTATACATAAAATGTTATCGATTCATGCAACAGAATACTTTGTAGCACTTTCAATAAATGTACCAAGTTCCACTTTATCTCTGTATACAAGGAATGGAATCAGGAAGAGGTTCACAGAGATTTTCCTCTGTATTTGTAATGTCTTTATCAAGAGGTTAAGGAAAAGGATAGTCTGCATACATATAGAATGATGCTAAAATGTGATACAACTGGGTGGTGAGTCCATAGGTATTTCTTACATTACGCTCCGTTCTTCTCTGCATGCTTAAAATATTTTATGATAAAAAAATAAATTTTAAAAGCACAAACTGCAAGATGACCAGATTTTGGTAGACATGTTTTTATGTGTATGTGTCTGTATATGTGGTCCTGTGCATGTTGCTTAAAAGGTCTCCCATTTTGCAAATGAGGATAAAAGCAGCTACCACACAGAGCGTTGTGAAGACTGCACCAAATAATCCATGGGCAAAACTTAGCATTCCCCTACACACTATAAACACCGAACACATGTTAGCTATTACTAACGGTCAGGAAAAAAAATACATAGCCTGCAAAACACCAATGGTTAAATCTGAGCGTTTGTGATTGTTGTCCTTTCTTCTCCATTTTCTTTTTCTACTTAGAAAGAATCTTTTTTAGTTTTAAATGCTACTGAGAATGTGAAATCATTTACCTCGTCATTAACAAACACTTCTTACTCTGTCTCCCTAGAAGCCAGGTCCTGTGCTGGGAGCTGGGGATACAAAGATGGACAGAACAAACCCTGCTCTTGAGGAACTCTCCAGAAAGTGTAGTAAAAACAGATATTCGTAACTACACATGAAGAGATACAAAGAATAGCGTGGGAATGTCTCACGGGCCAGTCTCAGACAACAGAAGAGTCTTTGGAAATAAGGTTTTCCTTCTGAGATGATGAGGAAGAAGCCAGAAGCGTGCGCTATTCAGCATGACCTAAGCATGTAGTAATCGTTGCACAGCTAAAAACTAAATCCTATTCAGCAAAAAGGCATCGAGTCTCAGTATAATCCTTTAATCTGGTGCTACTCAAAGCACAGTCCGTGGCCCAAACTGTTAATGTTTAGCAAAAAAATGTAGAGAAGTTTCCAAGCATTTAGAAACTTTTGTACCAATGTGGCATTGCCACACTGTCTAAATTTATGTGATCAGTGGATAAGTAGAGAACAAAAGTATAAGCATTCTTAACAGATTGAAAATGAGAAAATAAAACAAAAACCGGCGGGGCAAAAACTGGTTCTTCACAGACAGTGTAAGAAGTACCGTTTTAAAACTCCTCGGGTTTAGCTAGTGCCAAAAATGAGTTTGGAATGAAATGTAATGGCAGCGGCTGGTTTATAACTTAGCAGAGAAGCTCCAAATTCCAACGTCTCTTAAAGTTCTCTACAAACAAAACATCCGAGAACTCTAAGCAGATTGTCATCCTTGATAGTGTCTGAAGGAGCACCAGGAGAAAAGGACCTTTGGGTCTCCGTAAGTGGGTGTGGGGCAGGGGAGATGGCAAACCCAAAAGATCTAGAAAACACCCCTCCTCAATTAATTCTACTTTGAGGCAGGAAACAGACAGGCCAGCCAATGACTGCGGGAGAAAAAGGATGGTGTGAAATGGCAGTGCTGAGGTCAGTCGGCAGTCCAAACACAACGGCCTCCCTTATGTAAGAAACCACAGCAGAGCGCAGGCTGCCAGAGTAAAATAATGTGCCTCTGTGTGCGAGGCACTGAGCGAGCTGCAGAGCCCAGGACGCACTTGGAGTTTATCTAAGCCATGTACACACGGTCTGTTAATGAGCATTTGGTTCCCAAAGTGGGCTCGGTGCTGATAAAAAACAGATGCAGGGCCAGCTGATCAAAGTGGCCTCACTCCCCACTGCCCACTGCCTGGACCACTATCTCACCATGTCTCCTGAGCATTCCTGGCACCCCCTTCTTTAATACACATTTGCAACCTGAAAACGCCACACCCTTTCAGTTGGCTTCTTTCATGCTAATTAAATTTAAAAGTACAGAGGGCTGCAGGGTTTGGGCGCAGGGAAAGAGAAAACGGACAAGGGGTGCTCTGTTTGTGGGCTTCTGCAGCCCAGCCTTCAGTAGCCTTCAGTCCTTCAAACACGCAGACGTGTGGAGCCTCTTTAAGACCAGAGTCGCAACTACTGCAAACTTCACAAAGACGCGGCAGCAACCAGGAAGAAAGGCCCTTAGGATCCCCAAGTGAACCTTGCTCAATGGCGGTTGAGAAGATGAAGTCGGGAAGAGACAGTTGGCCGGATGCCTTGATAAAGCAGGGCTGCGTGGCTCAGAAATGCCTTAGCAAAGAGGATACACGCCCCGCCATAGCTCCCAGGGCACTAGGACACCTAGTGAGCAGGGAAGAGCAGCCCCCACCCTGTGAGACACATAGTTCAACCCAAAGCCAGTCAAACTCAGTGGATGACAGCCTTCCACTCTTGCCTCTGGGAAGGAAATGCAATATCCCTGTCACAGTTGCTATTTGAGGCATCAAAGAAGCAGAATGCATTCAAGCAGGTGGAGGGGGAAAAAGAAGATGGCATTTAAATTTAGTCATTACAAATACGTCTGGGGGGCCTACTTTGTGTCAGGCTCCTGTCATCCTGACATTTACAGCCCGGAAGGGCAGAGAGATGTGAAACAAGCAAGTACACTTTGTGAAAAGAGTTACGGTAGACAGGGCAGTTCAACCTTGTCTACCAGGGATCAAGGAAGGATTCCCAGGGGAAGTGCTGACTGATTAATGGAAAAAACATGGTGAGTAAGTTTTAGGAAAGAACGACCTGCATGGTGAAGGGTCCTAAGTCCAGAGAAAAGGAGCTACATCTGTCAAACTAACCTGAGTTATTAAGGCTGGAGCTTAGAGAGCAAGGCAGAGAGAGGCTTCCATGGAAGGTCCGAAGGGTAGGGGGCGTCATATGGTGTGGGGCTTTTGAGGCCTGATTAAGGATTTGAGAATTTATCCCCAGAGACAGTAGGCAGCTGGGGTAGCATTCTCAGTGTGAAATGTATTGCTCAGAGTTTAATTTAAAAAGGTTAAAATTGGTCTCCTGACTCCTAAAGCCAAGATACCAGAAGTAAAGGAATAACCGCTCTTGTCAGGAGCTCCTGAAGTTGTAAAGAAGCTGAGGTGCTGATGGGAGGTCTGTGACGCGGAAGGTCACTGCCAGAGACACGTCCTCTCTGACTTGCCATCGCGGGGCAGTGAACCAGAAACACGCCGTCCTCGCGCCACACACTCAGCAGTCCTGGTGGCAATCTCCAATCTCCAGGGCCTGAGGCAGCCTGCAGAGTTCTGCGCTCCCCTGGTCCTAGGGACGGGCGCCTTAGGACGGAAAACTGGGTCTCAATACCCTTCTCTGGACCGTCATACGCTTCCCGCACATGGGACCCACACACGGATCTCCTCACATTCCTTCTAAATGCCCGAAAGAAAAGATAGTGTTCAACTCTACCTCAGAAAAGTGTTTCGGCCTCTGAGAAGGGTGGGGGTGGGGAATCGGCTTCCCTGCGCTGCTCCATCTGCCAAACTCAGAATAAAGAGTGTTTTCAGAGCCTGGAGTTTTCCAGCTGCCTGGAAACAGGAAGAGCCCAATCCCAGAGAACAGTAACCCTCACACACACCCTACATAAAGACATGTTGAGCCATTAGCCCTAATTGCCTGTGACTGACACAGGAGTGAAGCCGGCCTTCCAGGCATTTGCTCAGCGGAAAGAAAACAAACAGCTCACAGGGGACACGGGTAGCCATTTTCCCTCCTTTCTGGCCAAAATGATTCTGCTCTGTTCCCCCCAAATTACAGCATACAGATTTGAAATTACAAACCAAACAAAGGTCTTTCTAGTATCCTTTACCACATACAAAAGAGAAAATAAATCTCTGTAGGGAGGAGTTGGACACAAGCAATTGGTTATTAATCTTCTCGCAAAATCAAAAACTTCACAAAAACTTTTCAGAGGCACCTCTCAATACCCCAATTCTCTCCAGGTTTGAGATATTAGGAACTATTTGTAATACTTTTCATTTATGCATCATAATTTATTAAGAACTATGTTAGGTAGTGTGCCAAATGCTAAGGATATGATACGTACGTCTTGAAAATCACATCTGCCTTTAGATTTACGATTTTTGTTTCTAATAATTAGGTTTTCTAAAGAGGTTTAAGAACACACGGCATATTATACGTCAAGTTAGAGACCTTGCATTCTTCCCCTTTCCCTTATGAATTAATTACAAGGGTTCAGAGGCCCCACCTACATACCACGGCCACCACCATGGCCGCCGCCACCGCCACCACGGCCACTACCACCACCACCACCGCCGGCCAGACCACAGTGACTATGGTGATACAAATGCTGGTTTCCTTAGTACCAAACGGAAAACCAGGATGGACACTGGGGCCACACCAGAACTGGCCCTGACTGTGACTGGTAGTTGCTGAGATACGACTTCATTTCCCAGTTCAGATTGATTCCCTTCCTTTACGGCTCCTTCACAGCCAATTCAAAAATATTCACCAGGTGGAAATCCTCCATTGGGTGAGTGCTTCACACATGCCCTTAACTTCCCAGAGAGATAGGAATGATTACTAACGCTCCCTTACAGAGACAGTGAGCCATGTGAGCAAGGTCACATACGGTCCGGTGGGGATGTGAAGCCACATCGATTTGATTCTCAGGTCCATGCCTTAATCTCTATTTGCTACCTAGCCAAACTAGAACTTCCCTTTGGCTTAGTGGGGCCAGGGTCTTTATCACCTAAACTAAAGGATGGCAAGAAAACTAGCAGTCCATGTTAACATCAGCCTCGACTCTAGGAGTAACACAGAGTAATATTCAGAGCCTAAAGCCCTTTATAGACTATTAAGATAAAGAGAGAAAAGCTGTTTTCTAAGCAGGATCTAGGCGAACACCCTCCAAAGACTAAGGAAGGCAAAATGAGCTCCTTGTTCCATAAAAGCCACACTTTTTTCCAAGTCATGGTATAAGGTAGCATTGATTCTGCCCCAGATGATTTAGATTCTTTTTAAGATTTATGGAAACCAAGCAGGTCTTCCACACCTCCCTCGCGCCTATGCATGGCAGCCTCCCCAGAGAACAAGAGCCACTAGGTAATAAATAACCACGTTGTTTCTGTCCCGGTGAAGGAGCCTCACATTTGAGTGGGGGAAGTGCTGTCGTGGCTGGAAGGCTACTCACCCGGCCGGCAGAGCATCGAGGGCCTGAGCAGCCGCCGGGAGCTGCTGTGTGCCTGAGGTGCTGGGCTCCTCGCCTTCTGCCGGTGTGGCTGGAGCAGGGAGAGTCACTGCAGTGGGGTTCGGGGTCACACTCGACACGGCAGCCGGCGAGGGCGTCACACCAACAGAGGGCTCTTCGGGATTGGTGGCTGCAGCGGGTTCATCGTTCACTGGAAGTAAAGAAATCATACTCGAGAGATCAACTCAGACTTGTGTTCACATTTACTAGATTTTTCACTTAAAGTGATAACATGGTACCTTATCATTTTACCACGCATGTATCTGGTGACAGCAAAAAGTTTTGCAAAACATAACTTTGGAAATTAGAGCAAGTCAGTAATGACCTGTCCCCACTCTCTCCCACCCCCGCAAAAAAAAAAAAAAAAAAAAATTGGGAGATGGATCTGAAATAAATATATTAAATGTTATCTCTTTTTTATACTTTATTGAATTTTTCTAACATATTATGATCACATACTGCAATAAAATAGTAACAGGAAGCAGGAGGGTAACAGGGAGGTGTGTTGGTGCTAAATGAAGCAAGGCCAATGCCACGTTTATAGGGTCATATACTTTCTTTAAACTTGTCATTTATCTGCTGGGCACAAATAGTAACTTCCTTCAAAAAACTCTCTATACTCACAGAAGCCAAAAACTTCCAACAATGTGTTTGTTCTTTCAAAGACTCATGCTCAAAGTAGGGAACAAAGATGAATACTACAGATGAAAAAGATGGGCTCCAAAGATAAGTGACTTGTCTTCAAGGTAACAATAGACAAAGAGACAGAAGTCAAATAAGCCTGTTCTGAGTCTCCTTATTTCTCCATTTCTTTATTTCTTTGATGATCACTCATATTCACAAGGACCCCAAGACAATGCAATATCCTCTCACTCAAAAAAGGATCAAAGTTTCTGAAGAATTCTGTGAAAATGAATAAGGCATAAGCAGAGAAATTTCTGTATGTGATTGTGCATATGCACATTTATACTAGAATTTCATAGGAAAACTTCTTAGTTGTGATTTCAGCTCATCTGCCTAATTCAAAAATTCTCCTTGCAGTTTCAAATGCAACAAACATACTGTCTATATTCTTCTTACACACATCTTCTGACAGGAGCTTGCTACAGAGCCATTCCATTGTTGAGACCTGAGGCAGGTTTTTCTTATGTTAAGTTAAGCCTATACCCTTAGCTGGTCTTAGTCCCCATTCCAACGCAATGCAGACTAAGCACCCTACCTGGCCACCCCGTTTCTCATCCACCTTCTCTGGTTAGAAGGCCTGCTCCTTCTTTCATGTTTCTAGGCCCTTCCCTTCTTATCACCTGGCTGCTTTCTCCTAGGTATCTTCTTCTACTGTCTCTCCTCAATAATGACAGCAGGAACTGAACATAATAAATCAGCTACCATCAGAGCAATGGAGTCAGCTTTCTAATACAAGTGGTATTGGTTAACTTGTACAGAACACCAGTGTGTACCAGGGAAAGTGCAAAGCATTTTGGATTCTCTTATGTCAGCCTCACACATAGCCCTACACATTAGGTACAATTAATATCCCATTTTACAGTTGTGAAAATTAAGGCTCAAAAGAGGTTAAATAACCTGCTGAGGTTGAGGGGTGCCTAATTCACACCCCTACCACCTGCCTCCAGAGTCTGAACTACTCATTTACCATGCTCTACTTCTCCCTCTGGGCACACTGGAACAACTCTGAGGCAAGCATATAATCCTCTTGGCTAACCTGAGACTGGTAAAATTTCTTCACATGATGTGATGGCCGCTTGATGTTAAGAGCCTAGGGACTACTTGTGATCAATTCATCTGCTTTCTCCCCAGTGTATGAAATACTACCCAGCACATCAACTAAATTAGTTGTTTAATAAACGACTCCATCTCATGCAACTGGTGTTTCCCCAAAACAAATGCAAGACTTCGTACTTGTAGTCCTATTCTATCTTAGGCAAATTAGTAAAACACAACAGATGACAATTCTCTTTATGCAAATCTATAAATTTTACTCAATTCCAATACCAAAAAAATCACATTTTTGAGAACTAAATAAATTCACTCTAAAAGTTATATGAAAAACTAAATGCAGAGAACAGCCATGAAAATTCTAAGGAAGAGTGTTGTGGAGGAGTTAATACTTCTCTAAAGTATTAACAGAACATCAGGCCACAACGATTAAAACAACGTGGTGCTGACACACGAATAAGCAGATGGTGATGAAATTAATAAGGAAGTTCAGAAACAGAATGAAGTACAGATAGGAATGTAGTATATGACAATCTTGGCATTTTAAATGACTACAGTAAAGAGATTATTCAGTAAACATTGCTGTGACGACTGGGTAATATAATGGGGGAAAATGAGTTTTATCCCTACCTTACTCATTACATGAAAATAAGTTCCAGATGAATTCAAAATTTTGACGTAAGAAATGAAAATAAAGAGGAACTAAAGAAAACAGAGGAGGTTATTTTATTTCAAAGTATAAAAGACTTGTTGAAGTATCACACAAAATCAAGAAGATGTAAAAGATGAATGAATTCAACTACATGAAAGGTTTTTTTAATTTAAATGGCAAAAAAAAAAATCACAAGCAAAATCAAAATAAAAGAAAAACAAATTACGGAAAATCATTACCAACCTATATTATAGACTAATGGCTAATTTCTTTTATATGAAAAGAACCTCTACAAATCAATGAGAAAAAGATCAAAAACATGCATAGACACTTGAGAGTAAAGGAAATACAAATTAGCCCTAAACATAATCTCAATTATGAGACGACAAATGTAATTACAGACTATGATGACATACTATTTAATCTATCAGATTGGTAAGAGCAAAAATAGTTAATCACACACTCAAAAGGGTATAAGAATTAGCATTTCCACCTATCACTGGTAGGAGGAGAAATTATAGAACATTTCTGGAGAACAGTTGGCAATATTGAAAGAATTTAATTTCTTTATTATCTAATTTTGAGAGAGAGGGGAAGACACAGAATCTGAAGCCAGCTCCAGGCCCTGAGTTGTGAGCACAGAGCCCGACACGGGGCTCAAACTGGGGAATGGTGAGATCATGACCTGAGCCAAAGTCGGTCGCTTAACCAACTGAGCCACCCAGGTGCCCCCAGCAATATTGAGATTAAATGCATTCATAGAGAGGTGGGGGGAGGGAAGTGGGGATGGGTGTGGAGGACAGAAGTGGGGGAGGCCTGTAGATGAAATTAAAATAGCCATGAGCCAGGGCACCTGGGTGGCTCAGTTGGTTAAGCGTCTGACTTCGGCTCAAGTCATGATCTCATGGTTCGTGGGTTCAAGCTCTGTGTCGGGCTCTGTGCTGACAGCTAGCTCAGAGCCTGGAGCCTGTTTCAGATTGTGTCTCCCTCTCTCTCTGACCCTCCCCTGCTCACAGTGTTTCTCTCTCTCAGAAATAAATAAAAAAACATTAAAAAAAAATAATAAAATAGCCATGAGCCAATAATATTTTAAGATGGGTATTAAGTTCATTATATTATTTTTACTTTTATAAACTCAATGTTTGTGACACAAATGGACTTTCATACCTCCATCAGGAGGCACAGAACACCTGGTTGTCACCTTTTGGCAATGTTAGCAGCCATTAGGTGATTATTACTGACATCCAGAAATTGGCTGCAGGCTGAAAAACAGTCATATTCTAATTCTATCATTGCCTGTAAGAGAAACTCCCCCCCATGAACTCTTTGGCTACCTTGAGGTTCAGTTTGTAAAGAAAAGGCAGAAGAAACTGAGTCTTTCCTTTTACTCACTGGTTTTCAGAATAATGAACTGATTTCCTCACCTCCTTCAGAAATGAACAGTGAAATTCTGTTTTGTGTAAAAATCATTCATTATGAACTCTTGGATTTAAATATATTTAAAATATTTCAATCCACTGTGATTCTTCCTCTTTTTTGATACTAAAATTGTCCCCATCTCTGATTAGTGTTAGCAGGGGAGGAGAGAGGCGAAGCTCTTCAAGTTTGCTTCAGATTCTATTCAAACATTTCTTTCTTTTTTTTTTTTTATGCAAACATTTCTAAGATAATTATTAAATGTGAAGGTGTGGAACAGCATATATATTGTGCCAACGTGTGTGTGTGTGTGTGTGTGTGTGTGTGTGTTTTCAAAAAATATATGTGCGTATACTTGTACAGTCAAGAAATAGCTTTCAAAGACTCCTTAGGAACACAACAGTGACTGCCTCTGGGGAGGAAACTGGAGGCTAAGAGACTGGAACAGGAAGGGCACTTTACAGTGTTTTAGCTGCCATACTTTTAAAATTCTCAGAATGTACATGTACTACCTGTTAAAAATAATTATTATGAAACTGTTGACCAGGAAAAGAACAAAAGGAGAGGCCCATTTTCCATACCAGTGGAAAAGACCCTCTAATCTAGTTAAGAAGGTTCCCACCAGGGGGCCTGGGTGGCTCAATGAGTTAAGCGGTTAAGCACTGGCTCATGATCTCACGGTTCATGGGATCACCGTTGGACTGTGCTGACAGTGCAAAGCCTGCTTGGGATTTTTTCTTGCCCTCTCTCTTGGCTTCTCTCTTCCTCTCAAAATAAATAAATAAATAAATAAATAAATAAATAAATAAATAAATAAATAAACATTAAAAAAAATAAGGAAATCCATTTCAAAAAAACAAAAAAAGAGGGAGGAGGGGAGTTCCCACTAGGAACTCATTTCAGCCCCCCTTCCTGGAGACCCTCTCCACTATTTAGGCCAGAGAGACCCCCTTTACAGATTCCACAGCACCTGTGGGCCCAGCTGCTCAGCCACAGGGCCCTGTGACATCTGCTGTGCTGGCACTTAGCACAGTGTCTTTAGCTCCTTTTTAAAAAAGAGATTATAGGAGTGCCTGGGTGGCTCAGTCGGTTAAGCGTCCAACTTCCGCTCAGGTTATGATCTCCGGGTTCGTGGGTTCGAGCCCCACATCGGGCTCTGTGCTGACAGCTAGCTCAGAGCCTGGAGCCTGTTTCAGATTCTGTATCTTTCTCTCTCTCTGACCCTCCCCTGCTCATGCTGTCTCTCTCTCAGAAATAAATAAAACATTAAAAAAATTAAAATAAATTAAAACATTAAAAAAATTAAAATAAATAAAATAAAAAGACATTATAGGCTAGAGGCCTTATTTTATAATTCTTTACACCATCCATGGTGCTTAGCAAAATGGCGTTTCACAAATATTTGTTCACTAAATACTTCCTGGAATAAATCTAATAATCTAGGGAAAGAAATCTCAAATAAAACCACCCGATATTTATATAACACTAATAACTGCAAAGCAGTTTCGTTTCTTTTCATTTTTATTTTGGAATAATTTTAGACTTCTAGAAAAGTTGCAAAGAGAAGGGAAGCAAAAATAATATAAAAACAGGCAGGGGGACAAAACATAAGAGACTCTCAAATATAGAGAACAAACAGAGGGTTGCTGGAGGGGTTGTGGGAGCGGGGATGGGCTAAATGGGTCAGGGGAATTAAGGTAGACAATTGTTGGGATGAGCATAGGGTGTTACATATAGGGAATGAATCACTGGAATCTACTGAAATCATTGTTGTACTATATGCTGACTAACTTGGATGTAAATTAAAAAATACATTTAAAAAAAGAATATGTAAGTTGTCAAAAGACAAAGTTGGAAAGATAGTACAAAGATAGCAGTATTAGGGAAAACTGAGTCAAGGGCAAACTATCTTATATAAGCATAGCACATTTGTCAAAGCTAAAAAATGAATATCAGTACATTACTATCAATTAAATTTAAGATTTTATTTGGATTCTCCAGCTTCTCCACTAATGTCCTTTTTCTACTGCAACAGCCAATCCAGGATCCTATAGTGCCTTTAGTAAATTTAGTTTCATTAGCTCATTTATCTGCCCAATAGCTCTGTGAGGAAGATACTATTCCCATTTTATTTAAGACAAAACTGAAGCTCACAGAGGTTCCACCCAGCCAGTGCCATGCAGTTAGCAAACAGCAAAACCAATTTTCAAATCCAGAACACCATGACGAAAGAATGAGTGGCAGAGACACGGGAGGAGAAATGAAGATTGCTTTGATGGCTTTCCTGTACCAAAACAACAGGGTAAATGGGGTAAGTAGGTAAAATGGCAGTTGAATGGCCTCTGGTTTCTGCAACGAGGAGTATTTCACAAGGTTCCCTCTGTGATGTTGGTTAAACATTCTAACTTTATGAATTAGATATTCATTCAGGGCTGAGACTACTCTAGTTACAGTTAGCCAAAAAAAGATCAGGATTTGTAAATTCTTGTTCTTAATCCCAGACATGCTGCCAGCTCACTGTGTTCCAAGATCTTCAGGTGTGTGTAGAGTAGTGCGGGCTCTTGTTATACAAAGCCCCCACACCCAGGCATGGCAAAGGCAACTACCAACAATGGAAACTTTTTAAACTGAAATTCGCTCATAATATATGATGCACAGTAAAGCAGTCATTATCTCGTGTCCATGAAACACAAGCAATGGATCTCCAAGGCAATGGACCACCCAGTTCTTCATAAGAGCAACCAAGGGGCGCCTGGGTGGCTCATTTAGTTAAGTGTCCAACTTCAGTTCAGGTCATAATCTCATGGTTCGTGAGTTTGAGTCCCACATCAGGCTCTGTGCTGACAGCTCAGAGCCTGGAGCCTGCTTTGGATTCTGTGTCTCCCTCTCTCTTTGCCCCTCCCCTGCTTGCACTCTG
Source organism: Hyaena hyaena (assembly GCF_003009895.1). NCBI lineage: Eukaryota > Metazoa > Chordata > Mammalia > Carnivora > Hyaenidae > Hyaena > Hyaena hyaena. The sequence continues at coordinate 3,461,907 of NW_024080649.1, read as the reverse complement.
TCTCTCTCTCTCTCTAAACTTAAACATTATTAAAAAAAAAAAAAAAAAAGAGCAACCCAAACTAGAAAAATCTTTCATAATTAGCATCACATACAGTAGGTGAGGCTTATAGAAAGAAAAACAACTATATTAGATGTAAAAGAAGAAAAATTAGATGAAAAACAAGAGAAACTTGTAAATGGACAAAGCCATACCATGTTACCTGATGGGAAAATTCAGTCCCTTCCTGGCTAATATATAGATTCATCCAATTTCCAATTACATACCACCACGCTTCTAAGAACTCAAAGTCTGAAATTTGTTTTGAAAATGTACAAACTACCAAAGAATATCAAGGAGAAAAAGTTATAGGGCAGGACTAGCCCTTCAAGACATCAGAAAAACATGGGGTGCCTGGGTGGCTCCGTCGGTTAAGCATCTGACTTTGGCTCAGGTCATGATCTCATGATCTCATGTTATATGAGTTCGAGTCCCACTTTGGGTGAATTTATATAACCCCTGCTTCAGGTAAAGCATGAGCCCCACTTTGAGTGAACCCCACTGAGCGTTCTCTCTCTGCCCCTTATTCACTTTCTCTCGCTCTCAAAAAAGATGCTCAGGTATAATTATTTTTTAATTTTCTATCTCCTTTTCTACAAAAGCCACAGAAAACGAGAGAAAAATGTAAAAGCATATATGCATATAATCATAACAGATAAAACTTATACCTAAGTACTGTATATACATTAAGATAGCTGTTACAAAAAAAATCAGGAAACAAGTGTTGGCAACGATATGGAAAAACTGAACACTCATTCACTGCTAGAGGAAATGTAAAATGGTGCATCAAATAGTTTGAGGACTGCTCAAGAAGATACACAGAATTATCATACATAAAACCCACCGACTCTACTAGGTTTATGGCCAAAAGAATTGAAAGCAGGGACTCAAACAGATACATGTACAACCATATTCACAAAGCATTATTCAATATTATTCAAACTAGCCAAAGGGTGAGCACAATCCATAGGTCCATCAACAGCTGAATGGATAAATAAAATCTGATATTCACATATGGTGGAATGTTATTCAGCCTTAAAAAGGAATGAGATTCTGATAAATGGCTGCAACATGGATGAATCTGGAAAACATGCCAAGTGAAATAAGCCAGAGACAAAAGGCCAAATTATTCCACTTCTATGAGGTACCTAGAATAAGCAAACTTCTAGAGACAGTAGAAGAGAGGTTACCAAGGTCTGGGGCTAGAAGGCAGATAGGGAGGAAGAAATTACTGTTTAAAAGGTACAGAGTTTCAAGGGCTCCTGGGTGGCTGGGTAGGTTAAGCAGCTAACTCTGGATTTCGGCTCAGGTCATGTTCACACAATTCGTGAGGATCAAGCCCACACAGCTTGGGATTCTCTCGCTCTCCTTTTCCCTCTGCCCCTCCCCCTCATTCTCATGTTTTCTCTCTCTCAAAATAAATAAGCAATAGATAGATAGATAGATAGATAGATAGATAGATAGATAGATAGATGGTACAGTTTCAGTCTGAGAAGATGAAAAAGTTCTAGAAGTGCAGAGTGGTGGTGATAGTTGCACACCATTGAGATGTAATTAATGCCACTAAATTACACACTTCAAATGGTTTAATGGTTATATATATTCTGTCACAATTACTTAAAAAAACTTGTATCTAGAATATATAAATCTCTAAAATAAATTTCCAAATCTCAAAAAAAAAAAATGTCATAAAAAAAATCACACAAGTGGAAAGAAACAGTCGAAACATTAAAAACATGCCATTAGTTCCAACAATGAAGTGACACTTAACAGCTACTAGCAAAATGATAAGCCAGTATTTATAAGGTTTCAGAAAAAAAATAAACCTCATATACCATCTAATGGAAAATTCATACTGCTTTGGAATATATGATTGCTTTAATCCCTTTGGAAGGCAATCTGTAACACATCTGATCTCATTTTTAAAAATTTGTATCCTTTGACCCAAGAACTTTATTCAGGAAGAAACAAAGCTGTGTGCTAAGCCATTTGCATTAGGATTTTGTTTTATAACACAGAAATACATAAAAATTGAAGAATGGGTAAGTGAATATTAATTGTGAAGTAGTATGAGGCCACTAAAAAAATAAATAAACAAGACAACAGATACATAGAAGCTTGTATAAAAAATAAGAGAATGAAAAAAAATCCCACATATCCATGTTCCATAACTATCATTGTATGAAAGTATTCACCAAGAAAAAAGCTAACCTGGACTGAGGGTCTCAGGCACTCTACATGTTTTATAGAATTTATTCCTTATAACAACTTTCTGAGATAAATACTCTTGTCCTAATTTTATTGATGAGAAAACAAGGCCCATCACTGACCGTGGCCAGTGTGACTCCAAACCTCATGTGCATGGAAATCACATTTAAGAGAGGAATAAGAAATGTAATTTTCTGGGCTAAAGTTTTCAATAAAAAGTTACAAAGTCAATCACGGCACACGAGTCTAAATGACGCACTATACCATCCGTCTACTTCTCAAATACACCACTTCTAAACCTTGGTAATATTATATTTATACAGACAGGCTGCCATTCATTTTCATTTTATAAAAATGGATACTTTACAGTTGTGACAACATGAAAAAACCACCTGGAACTCGGTTCTGCTTTTGCCCCAAATGTCTTTTTCATGCATAACTGCAGAGCATAGCCAGAAAGGCTTGCTAAATCAATCTTGTGTGTCTGTGGAAATATTTCCTGGAGGCACAGCTCACTACCACCACCATTTTGGAACCGGTCCTCACAGCTCTAAGAGCAGCATACTGAAGGATGAAGATGTCCTCATTCATGGTCTCAAACTCCCTTCTTGCCTTGTGCTGCCAAAGAGCGGGGCTTCTGTCTGCTCCCCAAAGGAAGGGGATGATCTTTCTGTACCCCTTGGATAGACATGAAAGAGCCTACAATGTCCAGCCTGGCTGTGAGGCAGAGCCGAACCGTCATCACAGCAGAAAGGAGCAAGACAAGACGGAGGCCGAGGCCTTAGATTTTTAACGGGCAGAAATCCCCAAAATACAATGACTGTCCTTCACAGACGGGTTCTGGGCACAGTCCGGGCATTCAGATCCACCACCATAAAACATGCCCGATGCAGCCTGGGGTTAGAGACATTTGGCTTTCTGAGGACACGGCTGGCACCTGCCTCGTCTGCTGAAACATAATGTTCCAGGAGATAAGGATAATATGCAAAGGTACCTAAAAATAAATGTAGGGGAAACACAGACCTCTTGTACTATCCAAGGAGAGTGACTCAAAGACCATCACCATATAAAGTCAATTTACCAATAGTTTTTTATAAGAAAAGCAGAGATGGCTGAGGGAAACCAGTATCAAGGAATATAGGCCCCTGAAAACCCAAGTGGTTGGTAGCCTGGCCACAGCCTCCAGCAAACAAGTGGTTCTAAAAACCCCAGTTCCCTGTCCCCATTTGTAAGGGCTGGCCCTCCACCACAAGCAACGTCTTTCTCTATGGGAAGCACATTTACTGGTGCTCACGGAGCTGTATCGGTTTTCTCGAACACAGTCCACAGCCACCACCTCGCCACCTCCTTCACACAGACTGGAGGCCAGGACCCCCGTGGCTGCTACGACTGGCTGCTCCTGTACTCAGATATGATGGCTGGCACCAGGGCACCGGGAGGCTAGATGGCAGCTGCCTGCACTCCTCACCTCCAGCTCGTCCTTGTCCTCAAGGCTCAGGGTGAGCCAGCTAACTCGATCTCCTCAAGCAGGTCCCAAACTCCAGGAAGTAAGTCAGGCCACCACAGATGCACTGAGCCCAGGACAGGCCACTGTCCTGCAGTCCGGTGCAGATAACGGTATAACTAAGCACCATAAACCATCAGGGGCTCTGCAGTCTGCATCTATGAGAAAGTCACTAGAAAGCAACAGCTAACCAGTTTCTCCTACTCAGCACGCTGGTCTCGCAAAGAGGAGTAACAATACCACGGTAAGGCTATGTGAAGAGGCTTCTGCTCTAGCTCTCTGTCCTTTGGGCCACACCTCTGCTATCAGAAGCATCTACAAAATTCGATGTCGCATACTGATTTAAACACCTGCATTTCCCCCATCTACACTTTACTGAAGCAAGCATCCAAGTCCATTCCCAACTGCTTCAAATTAAGACAAATTAGCAAATGACGGGCCATCACTAAAGATTTGACAACCTTCAAGACATTTAGAAAAATGAGCTTCTTTTTCCTTTCTAATTCAACATCGTCCTGATGAGACAGAAGGAAAGCATGACCAAAAAAGACCGATTTGTTCTGAAATTGGTCTTTCCCTTCCCAGTAGAATCAAGAGCAGAAAAGTTCTCTGTGGACACGGAAGGGGCGCCTATTCTCAAATGGGACAAACACTGTCACTGGAACAGCCACAGGATGCGCCCACCCCCCCAATCCCGTGGTATCTGGCTTTGCCCCTAGTCAGCATCCCAACCCACCCACCAGGGCTGCCATCTTCTCAAACCCAGCTCTGGGCAACAATACTCAGTCTCCTTTCTCCCTGGTCTAATCATTTCCTTAAATTACAGAAATAAAAAATGTATCATACAGATATAAGATACCCCCTGCCCCCAATACTAACAAGAAATGAATTTAAAAAATTCATTTTTTTATTTTTGAGCAGAGGAATATTTTAGAAGAGTGTAGTCATATGGAGAATAACCTTGATAATAAACAGAATACGCCAGAGACAAAAGAAGATGGGCCAATGGAAAGGGTGATGGGTTCAAGTTCATTTCAGTACTGGAGTCTTCTCTCACCCACCCTACATCCTGACACAGCAGGCAGAGTCCTGACTCCATGTGAGCACAAGTTAGAAGCCACAGCTTTCGTCCGGGCTGGTATTTTGTGCTGTCACTCACCTGTGCCATTGGCCAAGCCATTGTGGGTTGGGTTCTTGACGGGCTGGCGGTGCCGGTTGCTAGTGCCGGGGCTTTGCTCACCGGCTGCTGTGGTTGCTCTGGCTGAACCACCTGAATGTCTGTGCGGCCTGGAAATTCAAAGTAGAAAGCAGACAGACATAAGTCACTGTGAAAAAGACAGCAGTATGTCCCATCTAAGTCACTTCATTCCCTCTCTCGCTATTTATTGGAAATAAGACCTTTAATAGCCCCTCTGGTCTTTGACTCAACAGTGGCTGGCTCCAAACAGAGAGAACCAGGTAAGGCTCCTTCTTGGTAATAGCCCAGAAGGCAACTTTGGGTAAATTTTTCCACTTGAAGTAAACAAATCCAGAGTGAATTGCCCCCACATTTCAAATAACTGGCAAAATATCCTGTGACCATCATATTATTTTTATTGGGCTCAAATGTAAGAAATAAACAAGAATCACTGGACAGGCTACAGATGACATTTCTCCCATTAGGCAGAAAGAGCCCAGAACTTATCCAAATCCATTTTCTCTATAGCTAGAAACATACTGCCTTTGGGGAAAGAAATCAAGAGGCACTAGACAGTCTTGGCCAATGCATAGGTTGACGTGTTTTATGTAGAAAAGATGGCTCCGTGGTCCAGCCAAATAAATGAGGAGCAATGCATAAAGGGGTCTCTATCACATGGAGAACAGTGGGGTCCAGGAGCAGAGAATCTGACAACTTCAGAACAACAGACCGTAGGCAGTATGTGTTCTCACGATCCTGCTGTAGCCTGACTTTGTTCACGGAGTGAAAATACCTAAGCCTCCCTGCCCTTCAGTCCAGCTGTTTCGTCAAAGGAGATTATTCTACTACCTAGTCATTGTCTACTAGTTTTCAACAGTGAGAGCATTTAAATATTACCCACGGGAGAAAGACCAATCTATCCCATGTGACATGGGGCAGTGAGAATACTATCAACAATCAAAGGAATAATTACTATACAGGTATATAATATGTGCTGAGCCTGAACATTATGTAACAGATATCCTGATGTACGGTGCACTTTACATATTTTCTCTCATTTAACAGGGGAAGGAGCTTACTATTATTATGCCTATTTTGTAGATAAGAAAAAAGACAGAGCAAGTAAGCAATGGAGCAAGAGTCAAATCCAAACAGTCTAAGGTCAAGAGTCCATGCTCTTTGTTTGGAAGCTGGGGGTGCGAAGCCTGGACGTGGACTGAATCCTTCCCAGGCTATTCTTTCACTGGCCACTCGGCCAAGAGAAAGATGAAGAACGGTAATGAAAAGGTCCCCTATTGGGCTGGAAGGTTCCATAGCCACCAGAGCACCTCTGCTGGTGAGACTCCCCCCCTCCCATGCAGTGTGTTGGGACAAGCCTGCGGCACAACAAACTTGGAGGTTCCTAGGGGAATAAAAAAGTGCCCCCACCAACCAGCTTCTCTAGCACAAGAAGCAGACTTTTTCCAACAAGCCAAAATATCAATAGTGATTTAAAAATATGTATTAATAGTGATTATCTTTGACTGTTGTGAATATGAATTCCCTTAGCTTTTCCTTTTATGCTTTTCTAGTTTTCTTCATTGAGTTTATATACCTTTGAGTAAGGGGGAAAAAAAGTCTTTTCTTGGACCAAAACTAGAAGCATGGAAGGAAGGAAGGATGGAAAGGAGGAAGGAAGGAAAGAAGAAACCTCGCAGACCTAGGAGTTCATACCTAAAGACTACATGGCAGTTAAATTGGAGAGAGAGGGCACAAATGAGCTATGGAAATAAGGATTTAATTTGGACTCTCTTTTTCCGTCTTATTTTTCCCTGAGCTAATTTCATAAATCAAAAGCTGTCAACCACACCTCAGTCAAGAAAAATATTTCAAACTCTCCACATCACGGGAAGAAATGTCAGTACTGAGCATTTTACCACAAGTGCTTATCGAAAGCAGAAAGCGTACAGGTTAGTACCAAAGGGAGAGGTGGTCTTCAGTCACTGGCGAATGTGTGTAGATGTGTTTAAGGCAGAGAGCTCGAGAGAGATAAAACTAGTTAACAGAAAGTTTATTTCTGCCAAGAATCCCCTTAAAAGGACAAAAAAGCCTCTCTGATTTGGTACTCACAGCCCACAGCAGAGGGCTGTATCGCTCAAGAAGCAGCAGGCTGTGTGGGCAGCATAGAAAATGCAACCTCAGTCCTGTCACACACACAGGCTACAACAAGCCCATGATCACTTCCAGTCGAGGGCTCCTTGTCTCTCGGCGAAGCAGCTGGGCATGACGGCAAGGGTGGGCCCCATTCACTCCCCCTGGCTCCTCCCTCCCTTCCCCGAAAGGGCATGCGGTCAGAGTTGAGAGAGAACAGTTTCAGAAATGTTTAACCACTAATGATAGCAGCTTGCCCTCAATGATGGGCTGCAGCAGGGCTGGGATTAGCCTGGAAACCAGGGGCAGCTGGGACCACTTGGCGTGAATTGCTGCCTCCCTGGCCACAGCTCACTGCCACCCCCGCCCTCCCCCACCAACACACACACACGCAAACATACTCTTCTCCCCTCCCCTCAACACACACACACACCCTTCCCTCCTCCCCTCAACACATGTACACACATACCCTTCACCCCTCCTATGAACACACACACACACCCTTCCTCCCTCCCCTCAACACACATGTACACACACACCTATTGCCCAGATTCTTCTCTTGCCCCAAATCTTGGGTTTCTACCTTTTTCATCTTGAATTACCTTTAATAGAAGAGTCTCAGAAGGAAGAGAAGGTTTCAATATTTAAGAAAATCTTTCCTTCAGCACTTTCCTCTCTTGGAGGACTCACTCAGCCCTTACAAGATGGGACTGTGTCGTGATTAAAAGCTGGGCCAAACGCTGAAACCACACACCATAAGCCAAAATAGTATCAGGACAAAAGCGGGATGACGGGTTGGAGATGAGCTGGCCCCTACCACAGGCAGCCTGGCTTCAACTCTGCCAGTGACTTCAACTTTGGCCTGATCCTGCCATCATTTTGAGGCCAAGTGCGCAGCAGGGGTCGGATGGGGGGTCGTGCAGCCCCTGCGGTAGTCAGAAGAGGATGGAACAGCAAAACTCCACAAATGGTTTCAAGTCACTTAGTTACAGAGATTCGGTTCTCTTCACAACATGCCCTTCTCAGAATGTTGGTACCTAAGTTCCTCTCTCAGAAACTGAGGCTTCTCTAAGAAATCCAGTCAGGGTCAGGGCCCTGGAAATCTGTCTCCACACTCCTGGAAGCAGATGTGTGGCACATGAGGTCCCCCAGACAGGGCTCTGGGCTGTCCCTTGGCACTCAAGCTTTGCCATTCACAGAGTTGGCCTCAGTCCTCAGCTGCACCCTGAGAGCCACAGCCTTGGTTGCTTTGGGACATCTTGTATCGCCTTTCATGAGGTCCACTGAATAGCAATCAATTATTATTTTCTTTTTTTTTTTAAGTTTTATTTATTTTGAGAGGAAAAGCACACACACACATGCACTCAAGCAGGGGAGGAGCAGAGAGAGAGGGAGAGAGAGGATCCTAAACAGGCTCTGCACCATCTGCATGGAACCACACATGGGGCTCGATCCCACGAACAGCAAGATCATGACCTGAGTCAAAATCAACAGTAGAATGCTCAACCTACTAAGCCACCCAGGTGCTCCTCAATTATTACTTTCTGAGCACTAGGCCCTGTTCTAGGGCTAGCAACAAACCAGAAAGGGTCCCTGGAGCTTCTGGATCAGCGAAGACAGGGAGATGTGGGCAGAGTGGCATGCCTGGAAAGGGCACGGAAGCTCGGCACTTTTCCCCCACGCCCCGCCCTATGCATCACTTCCATCTGGCTGTCGATTCATATCCTTTATCATATTCTTTAGTAAACTGGTGAGCATTAAAAAAAACAAAAAACAAAAACAGAAAGAGTCCCTGATCTCAAGGAGCTTACATCCTAGTAGAAACGCAGTGATTTGTAATTTTGCTCAGACACAAACTTGCATCACACCCTGCAATGCTGACATGTGAGGGCCACTTGGCCAGTGGGTGAGCCTGGCTGACAAGCCAGCACTGTCACTCCAGTGCAGCTTTGTTGACTGTCATCACAAAAGCAATCGTCTATGTGGAGTACTTAAATAAAACTGTTTCTTTGTTTAAAAAAACAAGGTTGCCCTAGAATTGGTAACATGAGTGAAAACGAAATGAAGAGTCCAAAAAAGTGATGGCTTACACACCAGAACACAAAATTTTTGGCCAAGTTAAAAGTGGAACTCAAAATTTGGTGGTGGCTCACAATTTGAGATTAATAAGTCTATCATATCCTTCACGTGGAAATGGATTTTTAAAAACCATTGGTGGCTTCATCAAAATTCAACATTTCTGCTCTTCTAAAAACACCGTCCAGAAAACAAAAAGACAATCCAGAGACTGGGGGAAAATATGTGCAAAATACATATCTGATAAAGGACTTAGATCAACAATATGTAAAGAACTCTCAAAACTCAGTGACAACAAACCAATATAAAAAATAATCAAAAGATTTTAACAAACGTTTCACCAGAGATGACCTACAAATCGCAAAAAACGCACATGAAAGATGTTCAACATCATTAGTCATTAGGGAAATATGGATTAAAATCACAATGAGATACCATCACATGTATGTCAGAATGGACACTAAACAAACAAAAACCTGCCAGTAAAAAGTGCTGAAGAGGGTGGACGCAAGCAAACTGAAACTCTCAAACACTGCCGGAGGGAATCCAACATGGTACAGCCACTTTAGAAAATGGCTGGGCAGTTTCTCATAAAGTTAAATAATGAATTTAGCATACAAACCACAATCCTACACCTAGGTATTTACCCAAAGGAGAGGAAAATACGCATTTCCCCAAAACCTCTAGGCAAATGTTTATAGTGACTTTATTCATTATTTCCAAAATTGTGAACAATCCAAAGTCCTTCAACTAGTGAATCGACAGACTGTGGTACACCCATACAAGGGAATACTACTTAGCAAATAAAAGCAAACAAACTACTCATACATGAAACAACATGGATCTATTGCAAATGAACTACACTTACCAGAAGATGGACTTAAAAGGCTACAGTACATCATTCCATTTTTTTAACATTTGGGAAGAAGCAAGGCAAACAGTAGGCAAAGAAAACAGATTTGGTGTCTGGCAGTGGCTGGAGGTAGTAGGAGAGGCTGATAAAAGGCACGAGGGAACTTTTCAGGGAGATAAAACTGTGTACATCTTGAGTGCAGTAGTGGTTACCAGACTATATGCTTTTTAAAAATGTTTTTTTAATGTTTTATTTATTTCTGAGAAAGAGAGACAGTGTGAGCAGGGGAGGGTCAGAGAGAGAGGGAGACACAGAATCCGAAACAGGCTCCAGGCTCTGAGCTGCCAGCACAGAGCCCGACACGGGGCTTGAACCCATGAACGGTGAGATCATGACCTGAGCTGAAGTTGGACACTTAACTGACTGAGCCACCCAGGTGCCCCTATATGCTTTTGTCAAAATCCACAGAACTGTATACTGCAAAGGATGAGTTATATCATGTGCAAATTATACCTCAGTAAACCTAACATAATAAATTTTTAAAAATTAATCTGCATATTTTAGCCACTGTAAAAACAGTTCATCACATGAGAAAAAATAAAAGTGAGCAAAAGTTTTATTTATTTTAAAAAAATTTTTTTACGTTTATTTATCTTTGAGAGACAGAGAGAAACTGAGCACGAACGGGGGAGGGGCAGAGAGAGGAGACACAGAATCTGAATCAGGCTCCTGGCTCTGAACTGTCAGCACAGAGCCTAACGCAGGACTCGAACCCATGAACCGTGAGATCATGACCTGAGCCGAAGTCAGATGCTCAACTGACTGGGCTACCCAGGCACCCCGCAAAAGTTTTAAAAGATAAGTAACTATAGTGTGAGGATATGTTCAAACCCTCACCACCCCCCCCCAAAAAAAAAAAAAACACAGAAAGCAAGAATCTTAGTAAGAAAGTACTTTAGGTGACAGTCAGGACTCTCCAAACACTCTATATTAATAAATGTGAAGATTCTTCAAAGTATAGGGACACATCTCTCCCAAATGTCAAGATTTCCTGGCTGACCAAGTGCCAAGCATAATTTTCTATCTTGGTAAAAGAGGTCCAGGATACAAAAGAGAGGCTCTTTGACCTCCAATTCAGGCCCATTAGTATTTGAGCTCCACACAAGAGAAGTTTTAGGGTATAACAACTAATAGTGAGTTTACCTCCATTTAAAAAAACATAAATCAAGAGGCGCCTAGGTGGCTCAGTCAGTTAAGTGTCTAACTTTGGCTCTGGTTATGATCTCTAAGTCTGTGAGTTCGAGCCCCGAGTTGGGCTCTGTGCTGACAGCTCAGAGCCTGGAGCCTGCTTCAGATTCTGTGTCTCCCTCCCTCTCTCTCTCTCTCTTTCTCTCTGCCCCTCTCCTGCTCATGCTCTGCCTCTCTCACTCTCTCAAAAATAAAGGAACATGAAAAAAATTTGTAATAAATAAATCAAAAAAACAACGTAGAAGTTAAAAGCACCTAATAAACCCTTCTCACATTCCAATCCAATGAATCGATATGTGCCTGGATGACTTGACCCAAGAGGGTAGCTGTTCGGCCCCTCCTCCAAGGCCTCTTAACTGGGCATTGTCTTTTAATAGCAGCGTGGAAACAAAACTGAGTGAGGCTGGGCCAGTTTCCAGTAAGACCACCAGCAAAAAAAACCAAGCCCTTAAAATAGAAGCACGGGGAAAAAAAACAAAAACAAAAATGGGAATTGGTGATGGGAAAAGAAACTGTTTCCACCAATGAAAGGCATCAATAAGCAAACCTGCTCCAACCTACCCCTCCTCAATTCCTCCTCCCCATTCAAATGTAGAGGGGAGGGCGGGGATAGGGAAGGGGAAAAGAAGGGGAAGTGAATAGGGAAAGGCACAATTAACAGTTAAAATGGGACCCTTCAGGCATTCCAAGGGTAATTTACGGCTCTGGTCCACACCCTACCTCCAGGCTGCCAGCCTCCAAAATGACAGGAAAGGTAAAAATAAAAGTGCTGCCAAGTCCATTCTACCTTACCGAAGGACAAATGATTTACTTGTGCCCAGCCTGGAGTACAGAGCAATCTTCCCAGCAGTGGCAGCTTTAGGAGACTAAAAGACGCATCTTACTAAAGAATGTACGATACATTTTGATCCATCTAACCTAATTACATGTTGCAGAGTGGGAAGACTAGAAGAGAATGCTCAAACACCCTCCCACACTGGAAAGAGAGCTGAAGCTCAGGGGAAGGATTCACTCCTCGTTCTACTCCGCTGGGTGCCTCAGTGGACGACTGATGGGTCCCACAGCATGAGGGTGTAGGATGCTCAGGCAGCGAGGTTGTGGGCCACCAGCCCCATAGACACAGGAGGATCTGCTCGGGCGGACCCTGAAAGGGATGTGGAGCCCCAGCTTGTATGAGTGAGCCATAAGAGCATCTCCCCCTTCTTCCTCCTGAAATTGTTTGTGTGAGTGTCCCTTGTGCCACAGCTTCAGACCAAAAAGGATTACACAGGATCCTGAGGTACCAGGGTCAGTAACACATTTGGGTGTTATTTCTAAGAGTTCTGACACAGCATATCACAAAGGCAGAAATCCAGTAGGGGTGAGGTAAGCTCCAAAAAGAGTCTGTTCCTTGCACAGTCCTCAACATACCCCGCCCGCTACTGTTGTGCCCGAATCGTGAGTCCCCTGAGACCCCTAAGGAGCCATCACCGATGCAAGTACATAAGGGTCTTTATTACAAGCTCAAGCAGGGGCTCACCCATCTACCGATGCAGTGGCAGCAAGGAGAAGCCTCGAACAATGGCGAGCAGGGTTTTTATGGGGTAAGGGATGGGGTGTTACAGTGCACACGTTGTACGTTTTGCATTATCACATAAGCACCAATCATAACTGAACAACACCCATGGTTATAGTTTTGACCATTCAGTATCCGTGAGGTGTCCGTCACTTTTGGCGGGACCCAATCATGACCTTTGAGAATCCTTTGAAAATGACCCAATTATAAGGTGAGCTCAAAGGGCCTATGTGGGGTTTAGGCAAGCGGTGAGTGATTGGCTAGTTTGTACAGAATAACTACCTGCAGTTCCCAGCCCTGACTCAGACCACAGGAATGTTACACATTTCTTTTGATTGGCTGATCCGAGGGTGGTCCTGAGGGTGGCTTCAGCTCAAATTTTTCCTGGAATCAGGGATACATGCAGCCCAAGGTTGCTCTTAATGGGGGACTTAATTTCAGGCTCTTCACTACGTTGCTCCTGAGGAAAATTCGGAGGCTTTGCTGATCTACTCGGCTGGCACACTCTTCTCTAGAAGCCTGATCCAAATCTTGGTCTAAATGGCCCTCATCTCCCAGGCTATAGTAAATTCCCTTGCATTCTCTTACAAGGCTTTCTAATTTTCCCTTCATGGCACTTGTAATTATATATTTGTGGGTGTGCGTTCGTTCAGTGTCTGTCTCCAATGGGTCCATGAGGGCAGGGACCATGTCTGTTCTGTGTACCTTTGCATAAGCAGCTCCCAGCATGTGCCCAGCCTCACAAAAGGCACATAAAAGTATTTGCTGAATGAATAAAAGAAGCAGGCTGTCAAGCTGAAAAGCACTCTTGAGCCTGTAATCTCTAGCACTGCCAATGTTCTTTGCAATCCACTCATCACCTCCTCATCTCCCGCCATCCCTTCAGAGAACGGAATCTATGCCAGGGGATGACATCCAGGTCTAGGAGATAATGGATAAGCATCAGCTACTGCCTTCCAGAAAGACTAACTCTAAGCATCATGTAAAAACGTTCTCTAATATCAGGGTCTAGAAATAAAAATGATATTTCACCAGACTCATTTTATGCCCACATACATATATACTAAAATAGTGAGACAATCTCCAAACCCAACCAAATTCTACATGGCGTGGGTTTTTATGAGTCCTAGCCATAGTTTTCTTTTTTTTTTTTTTTTTATGTTTATTTTTATTTTTCAGAGAGAGTGATTGACAGAGTGAGAGCAGGGGACGGGGGCAGAGAGAGAGGGAGACAGAATCCGAAGCAGGCTCTCCAGGCTCTGAGCCAGCTGTCAGCACAGAGCCTGATGCGGGACTCGAACCCATGAACCATGAGATCATGACCTGAGCTGAAGTCAGACGATTAACCGACTGAGCCACTCAGGTGCCCCATGACTCCTAGCTATAGTTTTTAAGCACACTCCAACAGGAAATGACTAGGCAAGTGAGTGACAGGAGAATTAAGAGAAATATCTGCTGTGGCAGGCAGAATTTCTAAAATGACCTGCTCCCAAAAGATACCCCACTCTAATGCCTAAAACCAGGGAATGCAACAAAACTTCACACCCTTGATAATGTTATGTGATATGGCAGGTGACCTTAAGCAAGGGAGATCATACAAGCAGGCCTTATCGCCTAAAAGAAGCATCATTTCTGGCAAGTGCCAGAAGTGGGGAGCAAAACAGAACCTCAGAGCGATTCAAAGCTCAAAGAAGATTTGACACACACCTGGCTGGCTTGAACACAGGATTGGGGAGCACCTGCAGGAGAAGGAACACAGGTGGCCTTACAGACCTGAGAAAGGCCCCAGTTTTATAGCTAGTAAGGAAACAAGGACCTCAGTCCCACACCCACAAGTAACTGAAGTCTAGCGATGACCTGAAAGAGCTTTGAAGCAAATACTTCCTTAGACTTTCTGGATAAGGATGAAGCCAGGCCAAGGAGGCTACGTGGCTCGGTCAGTTGAGTGTCTGACTCTTGATCTTGGCTCAAGTCACTATCTCATGTTTTGTGGGTGAGCCCACATTGGGCTCTGGGATGACAGCAAGAAGCCTGCTTGGGATTCTCTCTCTCCCTCTCCGTGCCCCTCCCCCATTTGTGTTCTCTCTCCCTATCTCAAAAATATACATTAAAAGGGGCACCTGGGTGGCTTAGTCGGTTAAGCGTCCGACTTTCGCTTAGGTCATGATCTTGCGGTTCATGGGTTCGAGCCCCGCGTCGGGCTCTGTGCTGACTGCCAGCTCAGAGCCTGGAGCCTGTTTCAGAGTCTGTGACTCCCTCTCTCTCTGACCCTCCCCTGCTCATGCTGTCTCTCTCTCTCTGCTAGAAATAAATAAAATATTAAAAAATATATATATATACATTAAAAAAAAAAACCTTACCAAAAAAAAAAAAAAAAAAAAGAATGCAGTGGCTCAGCTGGTTAAGTGCCCAACCTCAGCTCAGGTCATGATCTCACATGGTCCATGGGTTTGAGCTTCGCATCAGGATCTGTGCTGACAGCTCAGAGCCTCGAGCCTACTTCAGATTCTGTGTCTTCTCTCTCTCTGCCCCTTCCCCACTCATGCTGTGTGTTTCTATGTCAAAAATTAATAATAAACATTAAAAAACATTTTTTTTAATAAAAAAAGAATGCATCCTGGCCAACACCTTGACTTTGACCTTGATTTTGTCCTTGTGGGACCCTGAGGAGACAATCCAGCCAGCTACCCTGTGCTGTTACAGAAGTGTGAGCTAACAAATGTTACTGTTTTAAGCCCTATATTTGTGGTGATTTATTACACAGCAACAGAAAATCAATACATCCTCTCAAACAAATAAATGTCAATTTCCACAGAAGATGATACAAATTTTCAAAGATATGGCTAAGTAACAGCCTTGATCCAAATTCTTGCTGGTCGCCCTATTTCACTCTGATTTCAGAAGGCCTTAGGCAGGTATGGCTTAGCTCTATGCAATCAGGGCTTATCTCCGGGAACAGCATTTCTGTGATGCAATGTCCTTTATGAGACACACATTCCTAAGATTCAACAATCACTTGGGAATTTGAACAAACTATATATGAGTGAAGTATTACTGTTCTTAGTGGGTAAGTAAGACTCTCTTCTGGTAGAATCCAGGTACAAGGACTTTATAGATT
The DNA here is from genome assembly GCF_003009895.1 of Hyaena hyaena. Classification (NCBI taxonomy): domain Eukaryota; kingdom Metazoa; phylum Chordata; class Mammalia; order Carnivora; family Hyaenidae; genus Hyaena; species Hyaena hyaena. The sequence goes on along the minus strand of NW_024080649.1, from coordinate 3,445,999 downwards.
CTTTTTCCAAAAAAGACATGGTTATGTGTCAAGCTATGTCTGATTCCAATGTTAATCTTAAAAGTTGCAAGGGTGGTGCCTGGGTGGCTCAGTCAGTTGAGCATCTGACTTCAACTCAGGTCATGATCTCACGGTTCGTGGGTTTGAGCCCTGTGTCAGGGTCTGTGCTGACAGCTAGCTCAGAGCCTGGAGCCTGTCTATGGATTCTGTGTCTCCCCCTCTCTCTCTGACCCTCCCTTGCTCATGCTGTCTCTATCTCTCTCTCAAAAATAATAAAACATTTAAAAAGAAAAAGAAAAAGAAAAGTTGCAAGGATTTGGAAAGAATAGTCCATGCATAGGGTTCAATACAGAAATATTAGCCATGAAGGAAAAACCAGAGGACACAGGAGAGACTGAGTAACAGTGGAAACCCACCACGCTCTTGGCGGTTAGGCTAAGCCTTGGAAAGCACAAGGCAGTCCCCTGATAAAAAGTCTCCCCGACACCCTGGGCCCCTGAAATCATCACTTCTCAGGAGTTGTGGCGCCAAGGAATGTAAACTAGTAGCAAGACCCACCCCGAAGTTTTGGCAAATAAAGAGCAAGAACACAAGACTCTTTCAATCCAACAAATATTTATTGAGCTGCCACTACATGCAGCAAGGCACTATTCTAGGCTCTGCTAGGGACAAGGATGAATAATGCACGCATGCCTTTAGCATAATGCCTGGCTGAGAATCTGGCACTACTCCCCCTGCACCCTCTGCCCCGCCAAAAAGAAGTAAGTGGAAGAAGTAACTCCTCAGTAGTCTGCAATTCATTCTTTTCTAAGTGTAAAGCAAAACTGAATGATGTGAATCAAAATAAAACTTTCTTAAACCATTTTTTAAAGGTAAAATTAAAAAGAAAATAAAGGAACAACAAACCAACCTGGTCTTACTCCCCCCTTCTCCTTCACAAAATTATAATTATTTGTACTACATCCTATTCGATGTTTTCACTTAACTCACTTTTCTCTTTTAATTTTTGTCATTTTAGGGGCTCCTGGGTGGTTCAATCGGTTAAACATCTGATTTCAGCTCACGTCATGATCTAGCAGCTTTTAACTTCAAGCCCCATGTTGGGTTCTGTGCTGACAGCTCGAAGCCTGGAACCTGCTTCAGATTCGGTCTGTCTGTCTCTGTCTCTCTCTCCCCTCCCCCCACAACTCGCACATGCGCACAAGCGCGCACTCTTTCTCTCGCTCTCTCTGTCTCAAAAATAAATAAACATTCAAAAATCATAGTTAATTTGTCATTAGAACTTAAACCTTCAGGGACTCCTGGGTGGCTCAGTCGGTTGGGCGTCCAACTTCGGCTCAGGTCATGATCTCGTGGTTCGTGGGTTTGAGCCCTGCACTGAGTTCTGTGTTGCCAGCTCTGAGCCTAGAGTCTGTTTCGGATTCTGTGTCTCCCTCTCTCTCTCTGCCCCTCCCCCACTCATGTTCTGTCTCAAACATAAATAAACTATATATAAAAAAAAAAAGAACTTAAACAAACCCTCAAAGGCCATCTGTCTACACAAAATAGATTCAACACAGAGACAGGCTAAAAAGTAAAGCCAAACAAAATCTTCACACAGGGAGCAAGTCCTTGGTCTCTTCACACCCTTCACACAGCTGGATGTAGAATTTCACACTGCAATATCAAATAATGAGCAAACCAAAGATGACTTAACTCATCAAGACAAAGAAAAGTACACCAAACACAGGTTTACTGTGGAAAGTCAGTCTAGGGACAAGAAATAAAGAAGTCAGGACAGACAGAAATGAAAAGGCAAGAGGAAGATGGAAACGACTCCAAGGACATCAAGAATCAAAGGAATATAAATGGCCTGGGACACTTTAAAGGTAGATGCTATCATCCTGGTGTTTTAAAAATCCAGCTAAATGTCATTATGAGCAACACTACCTAACATACAAGGACCAAAAAGGTTGAAACTAAATGGGCAGGAAGGGGCACCTGGGTGGCTCAAACAGTTAAAAATCTGGTTTCAACTGAGGTCATGATCTCACAGTTCGTGAGTTTGAGTCCCTCATGGGGTGAGCATGAGCCCCACTTCGAGTAAGCCTGCTTCTCTCACCCCCCACTCACTTGCACCCCCCCAACAAATAAATAAATGGGCAAGGGGAAAAATACATGCCAAGCAAATACAAAACAAAAGCAAGCTGGGACAGCTATGCTAATGTCAAACCAAATAGATTTTTTTAAATTAATTTTTACACACCAGGTGTAATTTACAGAATAAAATTCACCCTTTTTAAGGGTACATGTAAAAAGTTGTAACAAATGTATACAATCGTGTTACCACCACCACAATCAAGACACAGGGTATTTCCATGACCCCCAAAATTTCTTGGTGCCCTTTTGCAGTTAATCCCCCCCACTGATTCCTAGAAACCGCTGATTGGATTTCTATCCCTGTAATTTTGCCTTTTCCAGAATGCTATAGAAATGGATTCATATACAATGTAGCCTTTTGTGTCTGGCTTCTTGCACTTCACCTGATGCTTTTGAGTGTCATCTACCTTGTTATAGGTTGTTCCTTTTCACTGGGCAGACCAAATAAATTTTAAAAGAAAAGTACTAAAAAAGGGGAAGATCATGAGATCAGCATAAAAACTTCAATTCACCATAAGTCATATCTCAAACTCATAGTGTGGACCCAATAAAATAATCTTGAAATGCATAAAAGAGAAGTTCATAGACACGATCTAGCCCCACCTACTGCTGCCCTCATCTCCTATTTCCCCACCACTCCCTCTGCACCAGTCAGACTGGCCTCCCCACCACTCTTCCAGCTCCAACGGCCTCTGAGGAAGGCATTCCTCTGCCCCAGTGTTCTTCCTCCTGGATATTCTCATGGCCAGCCCTCTTCTTCAAATCCTTGTGGAAGGGTCACCTTCTTAACAATGCCTCCCTTGACTGCCCCATTTACTATTACATCCCACTGTTATTATAATACAGTCATATATATATGCATGTATATGTTTACATGTATATATATGTATATATATTTGCATGGATCAGATTTATTTTTTAAATTATAAAGATCAATAAAACCAGAAAAAAGGGGATCACTCTAATTTCTGCATTGTTATAGAAGCCAAGGCACAGAATGTTTCCAGAAACAACTAGTCCACGAGGTAAACCTGTAGATAGGTCAGGTGAGCCTTCATGGCTGTAATTTTGGGGGAAAGACAGAACCGGGTGCCAGAATGAAGTGAACTAATACATATAGGGAGATAAGGATGGGAGAGCCAAACAATATTGAGGCCAATATCTTCACCATATTTTTAATAAGTTATTTCTTTAAGTCTATTTATCCATCCTGAGAGAGAGAGAGAGAAACAGAGCACAAGAGTGGGACAGGGGCAGAGAGAGATGGAGAGACTGAGAATCCCTAGCAAGCTCCATGATGTCAGTGCAAAGCCCGATGCAGGGCTCAAACTCACAAACTGTGAGATCATGACCCAAGCCGAAGTCAAGAGCCAGACATTTAACCGACAGATCCACCCAGGTGCCCCTATATTTTTAATAAGTTAAGGGTACATAATAACTTTCAGGAACACTGTGACACATGAAGCATAATGCTATATAAACTCTGTATTTCAGTTTGGTAACTATTTTTCTCTAACACAAAACTTAAATATAGAATCGTTTCAATGTTTGAAAAGCATCATTCTATCAAGGCTATGGAGTATGCCATTGTAAAGACACTCACTGAACTAAACCTCAAATCTCCACTTCCATAGAGCTTGGCAATTTCAAAAGTAGTCACTGAGTGCCCAGAGAATCCTAAAGGAAAAGTCTAATCTCATCACGCCACACTCTGACACCAAATGGCTTAAGCACCCTCTCCCCGCCATCCCCATCTGTCCAAAGCATCTGCCATCAATTCTGTTCTGCTCTTTTTTTTTTTTTTAATGTTTTATTTATTTCTGAGAGAGAGATAGAGAGAGCATGAGCAGGAGAGGGTCGGAGAGAGAGGGAGACACAGAATCTGAAGACAGGCTCCAGGCTCTGAGCTAGCTGTCAGCACAGAGCCCAATGTGGGGCTCAAACCCACACACTGCGAGATCATGGCGTGAGCTGAAGTCAGACGCTTAACCGACTGAGCCACCCAGGCGCCCCTGTTCTGCTTTTTAATCACCACATACCCAAGCTGCCTAAGCTCCCATGACTAAAAAGTCATTTCTCCAAGACCCATACTCTCTGTATTTGCTTCTCTGTAAATCCTTTCCCTTTCAGCCACAATTTTCTAGAACTAAGAAATCCCAGAGTCCAGATAAGGTAAATTAAAGTAGAAATACCACTGCTGTGCCCTCATTTTGGTGACCCTTATACTGGCCCTGTAGTCCCATATCAGGAATATACTTTGTTTTGCTCTGCATCTCTTAAAAGTTGGTTTCATTCCTGCTTCTTTCAGAGTGTGACTGCCCCAGGGTCACACAGCACTACCATTCCATAGAGGCTGCTAACACCAATCTCAACCATTGTGGGGGATGCCACTATAAGGTGACAGCTTCATAAGCTCCTCCCCTCCTGCATTTCTTATTTCCATGAATAACATCACAATCTAAGCACCAAGTCCTCTCTATTCCTGTTCATCCTTCACCCTGTCTCATTAGTCAGTCAGCCAGTCCTACTCAATGAATACACCTCCTAGGTACTTCTAGGTATTTCTCTTGACTTCTCTCAATTCTGCCCACTGCCCAAGGCCAGTCATCAATTCCTTACTCACCAGTTCCTACAGCAGTCCTCTTCTTGGTCCCTGGTTCTAATCTCAACCTCCACTGTGGCAGACATCCCCAATCTCTTCTCTCCCACATGTCTCCCCACTTCTGCCTACTCGTTCAGGGGCCAGAGGACTCTCAGATGCCCTTGCAGCTAAGTTCTGGAAGTGATGCAGATTATACAAATGAGAAGTTCTTGCAGGAGACTTGGAAGCAGAAATAGAGCAGAGGCCATTTCTCTTAGGGCCCTGATGACTGGCAGAGGCTCTGACAGTCTTTATACTCAGACCACTAGTTTCCTGTGTGTGAGACAGCTGTCGGGGCAGCAACAGTTTCCTGACATCTAGGTTGCAGATGTAGGGCTGTGACCTTAATACCGAGGATGGCGAAGGTCATGCGTCTGTTCTTCCAGCCCATATAAAGACTTCTGTAAACACTTAGTTCCCCATATTGAATCCCTTTCTGCTCAAAATACCTAGAGTGGCTTCTGTTTCCTGCAATGAACCCTAACTGATACAACTTCAAATGTGTCCATTCAATACTTTCCTGAATAATGTATTACAGAAATAGCACATCGTGTCCTTGCTCAAAATTCAGTGGTTTGCTATCTCCAAAGAATAAAACTCTAAAATCTTGGGGCACCTAGGTGGCTCAGTCGGTTAAGCATCTGACTTTGGCTCAGGTCATAATTTCCCGGTTTGTGAGTTCAAGCTCCCTGAGCTCCCTGTCAGGCTCTGTGCTGACAGCTCAGAGCCTGGAGCCTGCTTTGGATTCTGGGTCTCCCTCTCTCTCTGCCCCTCTCCTACTCATATTCTGTCTGTCTTGTCTGTCTGTCTCTGAAAAATAAAAAACACTTAAAACTTATTTTTAAACAAATCCTCAGTAAATTATAAAGGCCCTTTATTAACTGGTCTCACTTCCTTACCATCTCCTAGAGCAGGGATAAGCAAACGTATAAAAAGTCAAATAGCAAATATTTTATGCTTTGCAGACCATCCAATCTCTGTCACAACTACTTAACTCTGCCACTGGAGTATAAAAGTGGCCATAACAAAGGAAACAATCCACAAAAGTAAAAGGCAACCAACGGAATGGGAAAAGATAGTTGCAAATGACATATCAAATAAAGGGTTAATATCCAGAATCTATAAGGAACTCACCAAACTCCACACCCGAAAAACAAACAACCCAGTGAAGAAATGGGCAGAAGATATGAACAGATACTTCTCCAAAGAGGACATCCAGATGGCCAACAGACACATGAAACGATGCTCAGCATCGCTCCTCATCAGGGAAATACAAATCAAAACCACACTGAGATACCACCTCACGCCAGTCAGAGTGGCTAAAATGAGCAAATCAGAGAACTCGAGATGCTGGCGAGGATGTGGAGAAATGGGCACCCTCCTACACTGTTGGTGGGAATGTAAACTGGTGCAGCCCCTCTGGAAAACAGTGTGGAGGTTCCTCAGGAAATTAACAATAGAACTCCCCTATGACCCAGCAACAGCACTGCTAGGAATTTACCCAAGGGATACAGAAATGCTGATGCATAGGAGTACATGTACCCCCAATGTTCATAGCAGCACTCTCCACAATAGCCAAAACACGGAAAGAGCCTAAGTGTCCATCAACGGACGAATGGATCAAGAAGATGTGGTTTATCTATACCATGGAATACTACATGACAATGAGAAAGAATGAAATCTGGCCATATGTAGCAACATGGATGGACCTTGAGGGTGTTATGCTGAGCGAAATAAGTCAGGCAGAGAAGGACAAACATCATATGTTTGCACGTACAGGAGGATAAGGAGGAACTTAGCGGAGGGCCATGGGGGAGAAGAAGGGGGGAAATGGTGGGGGAGAGGGAGAGAGGCAAAACATGAGAGACTCTTGAAAGATGAGAACAAACTGAGGACTGATGGGTGGGGGGGGAGGGGGGAGATGGGCATAGAGGAGGGCACTTGTGGGGATGAGCACTGGGTGTTATATGGAAACCAACTTGACAATAAACTATTTATAAAAAACTAAAATAAAATAAAAAAATAAAAGTAAAATCCTAAAAAAAAAGTGGCCATAAACAATATGTAAATGAATGAGGATAGCTGTAATTAAATAAAACATTATTTACTAAATAAACAAATAAAATATTATTTACAAAAACAGGTTATCAAGAGAATAAAGTTAAGCCACAGACTAGGAAAAAATGTTTGCAAAGGACATATCTGATAGAGAACTGTTACTCAGATTATACAAACAACTCTTAAAACACAACCATCAGAAACCACCCAGGGGTACCTGGGTAGCTCAGTCAGTTAAGCATCTGACTCTTGACTTCAACTCAGGTCATTATCTCATGATTGTGAGACTGAGCCCCACCCTGGGCTCTATGCTGGGCAATGGGCCTGCTTGGGTTTCTCTCTATATATCTCCCTCCGTCCCTCTCCTCCATGCGTGTTCACACTCTCTCTTGCTAAATAAACAAACAAACAAACAAATATTTTTAAAAACCCAACTAAAAAAATAGGCCAAAGACCTGAAGAGACAACTCACCAAAAACAAAACAAAACAAAACAAAAACAAAAAACCCACAGGTGACAAATAGGCTATGAAAAGATGCTCCATATCATGTCATCAGGAAAATACAAATTAAACCAGGAATGAGATGCTACTACAGAGTTATCACAACAGCCAAAATCTAGAAAACTGACAACACCAAACACTGGTGAGGATACAGAACAAGAGCTATCATTCATTGCTGGTGGGAACGTAAAATGGTACAGCTACAAAGGAAGACAGCCTGATAGTTTCTTATAAAACTAAATATACTTTGGGACCCCTGGATGGCTCAGTTAAGTGTCTAACTCTTGATTTCGGCTCAAGTTAATGATCTCATGGCTTCTGACTCTGAGCCCCCCATTGGGCTTCAAGCCGACAGTGAAGAGCCTTCTTGGGATTCTCTCTCTGCCCTTCCCCAGTTCGTGTGCATGCGTGCTCTCTCTCTCTCTCAAAATAGATAAATAAACTTAAAAAACAAGACAAAACAAAATAAATATCCTTTTACCATATGCTCCAGCAATCACTCTCCTTGGCATTTACCTCAAGAGCTGAAAGTATGTTCACAAAAAAACCTGCATATGGATATTTCTAGCAGCCTTACTCATGACTGTCAAAACCTGGAAGGAATCAAGCCTGTCCTTGAGTAGGTGAATGGATGAATAAATTGTGGTACATCCAATGGAATACTCTTCAGTGCTAAAAAGAAATGCACTACCAAGTCATAAGCAGACATGGAGGAAACCTAAAAGCATGTTACTTAGTGAAAGGAGCCAATCTGAGCTGCATACTTTATGATTCCAATGATATGACATTCTAGAAAAGGCAGAGTTTTTTGGAGACTATAAAAGAATCAATGGTGGGGCGCCTGGGTGGCTTAGTCGGTTAAGTGTCCGACTTCGGCTCAGGTCATGATCTCACGGTTTGTGGGTTAGAGCCCCGCGTCGGGCTCTGTTCTGACAGCTAGCTCAGAGCCTGGAGCCTGCTTCAGATTCTGTGTCTCCCTCTCTCTCTCGGCCCTTCCCCCACTCATGCTCTGTCTCTCTCTCTCAAAAATAAACAAACACTTAAAAAATTTAAAAATTAAAAACAAACATGTGCTGTGCTAGTGCGGGATGTTGAGAGTAGCGAAGACGTGGGGCGGGACGCAGGGGCATATGGGAAATCTCTATACCTTCTGCTCAATTTTGCAGTGAACCTAACAATGCGCTTAAATAAATAAATAATTAAATAAATAAATAAATAAGGCCGCTTGGGTGGCTCAGTTGGTTAAGCGTCCGGCTTCGCCTCAGGTCATGGTCTCACAGTTCGTGAGCTCAAGCTCCATGTTAGTCTCTGTGCTAACAGCTCAAAGCTTGGAGCTTGCTTTGAATTCTGTGTCTCCCTCTCTCTTTCTGCCCTTCTCCCCCTCATGCTTTGTGTGTGTGTGTGTCTCTCTCTCTCTCAAAACTAAATAAACATTAAAAATTTAAAACAAAAACGAAAATAAACAAAAAACCAGGTGGCATCCTGGATCTGGCCTGTGAACCATAGTTTGCTATAGCTATGAGCCCACATACCTTACATATGGACAGTACCAAATGACTAACATTTCCTCAGATATGCTAGGTTCTCTTTATCCTGCCTCCAGGTCTCTGCCCTGCTGCAGCCTCTTCTTGGAGGGACTTCCATCACCCTGATGTTGCAGGTCTACAAACTCCTTTCAAAGTACAGCTCAAATGCGGGGATATCTCCTACCAACCCCGCAGGGGGATTCGGGTACACCTCCTGCTACCCTCCTCTTGCATGTGAACTCACCACAGCTATGGGGTCCGTCCCCCTACCCTAATCATCGCCTATGTATCTGTCTCCGGCTAGATGCCACCATCCTTGATGACAGAGACCATGGCCTTCTATCTTTGTACCACCACAACGTAGTGCAGACATCTGCCTTACTTTGTCTTAGTTCATGGAAAGTTCCCAACCAGCCTTCTGGCACACCCCACGCCTCTCTAGGCTCACAGAGAAGAAATGTCAAATAAATACCTATATAATAAATAGATCTGAATAGATACGTGTATAATAATGTATAGTGCATAATTTTAATTACTGCAAAATTAATAAACTAATGTATAAATGAATGTAATTAATCTCCATGATTACTTTTTGACGCCTTGCTTGGACAGTGCAGTAAGGCTCCTGTCCACAGACTCAGTCCTATTCCTTATAAACCATCTACTTAGAAGAGAGCCCTTGTAAGTGGGAACTGTGTCTTAGTTATTGCTGGAGGAATAAATGAATTACACTTACTTCTTTTTTTTTAAATCTTTATTTACTTATTTTGAGAGAGAGAATGCGAGAAGGGGAGGAACAGAAAAGGGGGGGAGGGAGAGAGAGGGAGAAGGAGAGAGAGAGAGAATCCCAAGCTGGCTCTGTGCTGACAGCAGGGCTCGATCTCATGAACTGTGAGATCATGACCTGAGCCATCAAGAATCGGACTCTCAACCGACTGAGCCACCCAGGTGCCACAGACTTACTTCTCTGCTTACTCTTTTCACTTCCTTAGCAATCCTGAGGCTATGCCCAGATTATAAGTAAAAGCTGTGGGTGGGAGGCTTGAATGAAAATTGTAAAGGTGTTTGGCTGAGTTTCATGCCGACAGGGTGACATCTCTAAACAACCTCAGTTTCAAATCAAGTAGCCTTTAGTCATCTCAACTGAAGGAGAGGTTGGCAGTAGCCAGTGATGACTGAGAAAATGACCTCGTGCCCAAAGACTCAATTCTTATTCTGTCGGTCCCTCTGTCCCCATTAGCTTTGCTTCCCAACCCCCCTGGCCCCCCCAGGACTCCCAGCAGCAATCCCAGCAGACGTATACTCGCTTGAGTTTATTTTTCTTTCCTTTCTGAGCTAGGCTGTCTGCAGACACAGCTGATGAGCTATTTAGAGCTCACCAGAGACCTTGGGGCTTTGTAAGTCTCTGAGACTATAGCTCTTTTAAATCTTCAGAGGTCATTAATGCCAAGGCACGGGAGTCAATAAATTTGATATATGTTCACCAAAGCAGGACAAAAAGGCAAAGAGGGAAGGAGGGAGGATGAAAATTCTATCATAAGAGGTTCTGAAACTTTTCCATGTTAAGAGAATCACAGGGGAGCATGGTAAAACAAAGGTTCTGACCAACACTGGCCAACACTCAGCTGATGACGGGCGTAAGCAAATTTAACTCTTCCATCCCTTCACACCAAACACATATATGCACATACACTGGTGCACAATCACATATGCTCTTACACAAAACAAATATGTACACACATAATGAAGGAAAATTAACTGCTGAAGCCCCTTTACAGCTCCTTCAACAAGATCTCTTTCACAGTCTTCAGACCTGGTAATGAAAAACTTCAATCCATTCTTCCCTTTTTGTCTTCCCATTTCTCTATGTAACTGTGGCAAATCTACAAGGGGCTCCTGACTAGTTACTCAAGTCAGAAGAAATCTCAGGCTGTGCTTAGAGGAGCGGCATCGCTCACACACAGCCCTGCAGGTTTCCCCCGGGAGCTGGTCACACCTTGACGCCCTGACTTCACATAACCGCTGCATGGGGAGAAAACTCACGGGTGACAAAGCATCAGCCAAGTACAGGGGGACTCAGACATCCTGACTGTCTACTCTCCAGTCTCGAATTTCACAACCATTTCTAACTGAACAGTGACTCTGACAACAGCCGCCACTACTAGCGCAGACCCCCTCTGCCGAGTTCTTCCTCGCATGTAAGCCCCGCTGCTGGCTTCTCTGGTTCACCATTCACCCCTTCCCCAGTCCCTGAGACACTGCACTGGACCATCGGACAACAGTTTCTCTGCAGACTCCCCCTCCACTCTCTCCTCGGTCTTTCCCTCTCCACACAGACTCTCTCTCTCTGAACTTCCGGTAATGCTCATGGATTTATTTGTCTGTTTCACACACGACCTGTATGTATATCACAAAGACTGTGACCTCGGCCGTGGAAAGGAGAAGCCGTGTCGTGTGTAATGTGCGCACGGTACCAGGCACATCTCGGATCTTCAAAACCTGAAGTGACTTAGGCACGGCTCCCAAAGCCAGCCCTCGTCCCAGTGAAATAAAATAAACTCTGGGGGATCATGAAAGGGTGTGGTAGGCCCTCCCTCTGCCAGCCAGCACACGCTCTCCCAGGGGGCTCCTGGGCATACCAGGCGCTCCCCACTGCCACACCGGAATAAGGATCACTGGCCAAGGACACAGCGCAGCACGGCACACTGACAGAATCCTGGGTAAGCCACGTAATCGCCCCCACTGCAGTCAAACACCAAGCAGTGTTAGACCAGCCCTCTCAGGCCACCAAGATCAGTGCTGTTCTGACACATTAGCTGGCAGTGGCCAGCCTTCATCTGGAACCCATTCCCCCAACTCCCAAACCAAACTCTTAAGCCTAAGATTTTTAAGGGACAGGAACATGACCCACGAGGCCCATGTGGAGCACTGACTTAGAATCGCTGGCTACTGTTACAAAGATAGACTGGGCAGAAGAGAAGTAAGTGGTCATTATCGAGCCTGGAGAAATCCCAAGTTCCGAATCCGTTCTGCCTCAAGAGCAGACAATGGTTTCTCCAACCCAATACCATCGCTGTTCAGTTTTCTCAGCATGATAGAGGCAGGCTGCTTTTTATTTTTTTATTGTGAAATATACCATGTAAATAATATACTAAATATATATTTGGTTCTAAGAAGAGGAGGAAGATGAACACTCGAGGACCCACCCCCCACATTCACAGTGTTGTGAGGTTTCCAAGTTTCCTCACTTTACCCATCTCTGCCCCAACAATGATAACCATTCTACTGAATTTAGGGTTAATTACTCCCTTTCATTTTTTTTATGGCTTTACTCGCTCTTGGGGTATCCATAAAAAAACACACGTGGTTTAGTTTGACATTTTTTAAACTTTATATAAACTACATCATACTGTATCCCCTCACCCCCACCCCGTGGCCTGCTTCTCTTGTTCAACATTATGTTTCTAAGATGCCCCATATTTTTTAAATTTTTTTTTAATGTTTTATTTATTTCTGAGAGAGAGAGAGACAGCGTGAGCAGGGGAGGGTCAGAGAGAGAGGGAGACACAGAATCTGAAACAGGCTCCAGGCTCTGAGCTGGCAGTCAGCACAGAGCCCGACACAGGGCTCTAACCCACAAACTGTGAGATCATGACCTGAGCCGAAGTCAGACACTTAACCGACTGAGCCACCCAGGTGCCCCTGAGATGCCCCATATCGATGCAACTATCGTTCACTCATGTTTACTATGGGATAGTATTTCATTTTAAGACTACACAACAATTTACGATATTAATGCATTCTTTATTCAACCAGGCCCACGGGCTGCAGACTAATAAGGTGTGTCTATAAATCAAGTTATGCCACATGGGCCGCTGGTGGCAATCCCATGCTGGCTGCCATGTGGCAGACCAGATTGTAAAATAACTAGAGTTGTTTCTTTCACCCGATTATTCTTCAAGAGTGGGTTAGTCCCACTGACAGAGCTTGGAGGTCTTGCTTGGCAAGCAAATGGTCCCTTTGCGAGATGAACTTGGGTAGATGAACCTCTAAGTAAAACCCTTCCGTGGTTCTGGTTCTATCGCTTAATAAAGTAGGGAAAAGGAAAGGAAACGGCTGCCTGACACCACAATCTTCACTTTCTGGGCACGTCAGAGCATCCTTGATCATGGTGAACAGCACCCAAGTCCAAGAAAAACCTACCTGTCAGACAGCAAAGGCTAAATATTTAGTCTGGGAGGCAGCAGGGAGAAGCCATCCTTCCTGCCCCAGGAAACCAAGGACAGCAGAGGACTGTCCTTGACTCCTGAAGGTTTCATTCATCACCCTCCTACCCACAGTCCTTGATGCGGGTCACAAAGGGGGTATGACAGAGTCTCCAGAGCAAAGGAACCCCCTGCCACTACCCCTGAGCATACCCTGTATGCAAGGCCCTCACATAACATAGCCCACCTCTGTTATTTCCTACAATGACCCTGTGAGGCAGATGATATCCCCATTTTACATCTGAAAAAACTGAGGTGCTGAGAGGTTTAGTGACCCGTCCAATATCACACAGCAAGTAAATGAAAGGCCAGGATTCACTCTACATTTTCTGATTTCAAAGCCCCGCGCCCTTGTCCAGTCAACTACCCTGCTACCACATGCCTGGGCACACCTTCTTCTGAAGTGCGGCAGCAACGGGGGAAAGGAGCTCTTAGGGACAGAGAAGACACAGCCTTCAGGTGATCCTTTCACAAGTGTTTGCTATCGAATGACAGCAGGCTGCATGTGAACACGGAATAAACACTGAGAAGGCAGAGGCCTGTGAAAACTCAGAGGCCGTGTGTGGAAAACGCTCCAGGAGCTTAGCAGGCAGAGGAGGACTCCCACGCCACCTCAGCTACTTGGAAGGCACTCGGCCCACCAATAATTAACCAGCATCGAATGTCTACCATGTGTGATGGGCAAAAATGCATCCAATTTTCTGTTGGAAGTCTGCTTGCTGCCTTAAAAGACAATAATCCTCAACACTAACAGCGACAAAGAAGGGCTGCTAGAACATGTGAATTTCAAGATCTTGTAACTAGAGAAATTCAGAGAGCAATAAATAGGTCAAAAACTTAATTCCAAAGTTATTAAGAGCTGTACTCTGCCGTCCAGCCCCCAAATAAGTGACATCAGTGGCATATGACACTAACTTTCCGAGTCAGCTGAAAGACCAAGATGGCAGCTACTGGTGCCAAAGCTAAGAAGGCATCGCTCTCAGAGAGTGACGTGCTGAGGGGTTCTTCTCTGCCAGCTACTCACCACCAAAGAGATTCTGTTCTCTCTATGCTGGGTGTCCCTCAGGCCTCTGGTGACACAACATTTGCCAATTATATCACTGGTCTTTACCCTGTGATACTTGACTATTTATCCCAACTTATAACTCATCTGGCGAGTCAAAAAAAAAAAAGGGTGAATGGTCTCCAGTGTGGGAGGTAACACCTCTGCAGAGATGTGGAGAAAGGAGAACGGGGAAATGGCACCCAGGCTTCTAGTGATGCTACAGACAAAAGATCCAAACATCCGACCCTCTCTTGCTTCTGACACGCCTGGCACTGAAACTTTACAGACCCCCAAAGCCACTGCATCCAGAGAGGCTGACAGCCGTCATCAGAGGGATCGCTCAAGATGCTGTGCGTACTGGCTGTAAGCACACTGTGGCATCATTCCCAATCCCTGGGATTTGTTCCAGAAGATTTTTACTAGTTTTTTATCTACTCTCTGCAGATAATAATGATTTACAAGCTGCACTCATAAGCTTCTTTTCCTTATAATTTCCTTAAAGTGTTTGGGGGTTTTATACACTGTGATAAATAATATAAACAGTTTCCTAACTCCCTCCTCCCTATCTCTCTAATACACCTAAAACAATTTTCTTGTCTAGGAATTCAGTTGCCGAGGAAATGAGTTTTCACCATTAATACAGGTATAAGATGGTTATGCAGTAAATTAAGTCACTCTCAATATGTATAATAAGTATAATATAATTCAGACTTCCATTTCAGGAGGTCTTAATCAATAGCCCAAAGGGAATCATGATCGCCCCAAAACCAGAAATGCACAGACAGAAAATCTCATATACAAAGAACCACTGCTCTAAACATTTTCATGTACATCCTAAAAGGGTAACTATGGTCGCTGACCCTGAAACACAAAACACTAGCCAAGCTCTGTTTGACTGTTCTTCTTAACCAAATAACCAGCTTAGCCAGTCCCAATCTCTGACAAGGAACCCCTCACCGTTTTGAGAATCCTGAGTTCTGTACTCTCCTAAGCACCTCCTTAACATACTGAGTCAGGGATAAGCCCTTTGGAAATTTCCAACAGTTTCTAACATAAACTGTTCCTCGCCACCTCCCAACATGTTTTCCAATAGCTCTGAGCACCTTCCCAGCTCCTCCTTGTCCACAAGCAGGGTGGGGCGTGGGGGTGGGGGGTTGTCTTACCGAGATCTCCCACCAAAGCAGTTTGTGCTGGGAGGCTGGTGCCGGTTCTCTGGAGCCACAGCCGTCCCACTGGATTCTCTCGAAGGTGGCTGGGATCCTAGACAGGGGACCCATTCCAAGAAAAGACAGAAACAGTGAGAAGCTCAGCCCTTGTTTGTCTGAGATTGTGGCTCAGGAACAACACTCACTCCATGCATTTGGATTATCCCCCACACTTAGCAAGCCGCAGCCTCCGGCAAGAACAGGCAGAGGGACAGCCAGGTGAGATCTGACTGGGGCCCCCCCGCACAGAGGCGCTCGAACCTGGGGAACAGCTCTTCTTCTCCAAGACCTTCAAGGACATCTCAGGTGCTTACAAGCAACTTGCTTGTGCGTTAAGTAAACTTCAGCCGCACCACATGAGATGCAAAACCCACGCTGACTGTGCAAAGTGAGGGCAAGGAATTAGGGCACTGCACTGGTCCATATCGCAACCAGAAAGCTCTTAAAAAGCCAAATCAGATTCAGTTCAAATCAAATTATGGTACCATTCTGCTAAAAACCCCTCAACAGCTTTCTGCTTCTTAGGATGAGGTCGAAAATCCTCACCAAGGCCTTGGAGGCTGTGTGGTCTGAGCTGACCTGCCCTCGTGGCCTCACCAGCCACCATTTTCCTTCCTGCTCTCCACGCTCCACCTGGCCACCTCTGTTCCCACTGCAGGCCGAGCTCACTCCCACCTTGAAGCCTCTGCACAAGGGACCCCTTTACCTCTCACTCAGCTACCCCACTCCTGCACCTTCCCAAACCTCCACCTTGGCCCGCCTAAACGCTTCAGCTCCGGTACGTCTCAGCTTCCTCAAAGAAATTTTCCCTGGCCCCCAGCTGAAGTGAGATTCCCCTAAACTGTGGGAATCTCATATCACTCAGTACCTTTCTTTCATAGCTTTGGTCACAATTACAGTTACATAATTATTTCTGCATTTCTTGTTTCATGTCTAACCATCCCTGCCCCCACCAAGTAAATCACAAGCTCCTAGGAGTAGAGACCATATGAATTTTGCCCCGCCATCTGGGTAGCACCTGGTCCAAGACCGAGTACATACCAGGTGGTCAATTACAGATAGACGTGCAGAACGAACGAATAATTCATGTTTCCTTCTTGCACCAAAAGTACCCAAAGCACCACTCAGTCCAGGGAGGTTTCTCAAGTCAAGACCCATCCAATCACTGAGATCCCGCCCAACTGGCCTTGCATGAGAATTCAAATCTCACTCTCTCAAAGCTACAGAAAGCCTGTTTGGGGCCTGGAAAGTGTCATAGTTACATCACATTTAACGAGAAAAATTATGGAGAAACCCAGCCCATCTCGGACCTCAGACTTCATGAAATAATTTCCTGCTAGATCCAAAGGTGACTAATTTCAGACTAGATCAAAAGAAACAAACTGCGCTCAGTCAGGACAGAGTGGGAGATACTCCAACTTTCCTGCCTCTGTCTCTATTTTGCTAGCATGAATCCCTAAGACACACAGCCTCCTTTCTCAACCAATACCGTCTTATAAAAGACACCTTCAAGCTCCCCAGGAAGTTTAACTGTATTGGGAAGAAAAATGGGCCCAAGTAACATTTAATAAAGACACCTTAGTTTCCAGAGCTCGTGTGGGATGAAAAGATATTTTCTCTGCTCTCAAAGCAAACAACAACACACTTATAAAGACTTGACATTTATTTTGGTCCTTTATCAGAAAGCTGTCCTTAAAAAATCATGTCATAGTTTTGATCACGCGAAGAACTGCTAAGGGGAATCAAGGGTGGCTGAGTGGTACCCAAACCCAGGTACCTGGTAGAGAACCAAGCCCTGGGCACCTCCCTGTCCCCCCACCCAGCCCTGCCCCGCCCCATCCCGGCACAGGCCTGGGGAGCAGGGCGGCACTCACCGTCTGTCACGGCACTGCCATTAGGCACGCTTCCCAGATCAACAGTTGGCCCGTCCAGGAAAATTGTCAGCTCACCGCCTGAGACAACACCGCCTTTGTTCTCCGTCTGCAGGTTCAGGGTCAGCTGCGTGTTCTCCACTGTTGAACACAAAAAGCAACAGGGATGGAGTAAAGCAAATGCACCCCAAGTTAAGATTCGGTAAGTGGTAAGCCTTCATTTAACCTCCTCTGGCGTCCCTGGCAACGTTTTTCTGCATCTTCTCAGGGCATGGAAATCTGTCTCAGGGCATGGAAAGAATGGGAAGGAAGAGGCCTAATCGTCATCAGTGTTGTATTAGACGGGTGGGAAAAGGCTGTACTCTCATTTTTCTAAACATTTTGTATCACTGGGTTAGCTACCTCATTTCCCAATGACTTCTTTGTCTGCTTGTACTTGCAGGACCGTGAGAGAGGAGAGCATTAAGAACCTGCTGGCATCTGGAGGAAGGAGTCACAAGCCAGTATCCACTCTGCCCACAGAGACAGACAATGGGGGCAAGAAGAAGAGAAACAGGACAAGAGACCCCAAGGCAATGTCATTAGGAGTCCTCTCTAGAGGAAGGATTTGCGGGGGGACTTCTTCTCTTACTTGTGTTGGAAAGTATTATTTGTTTCTAATTTTCACTCCTAAGGATGTCTCGCTTTGAAAAGAGGAAAAAATGTTAAGCAATAAGTTTAATAAAGGTCAACTCAGCTCCACAATCATCCCATGGCCCTGGGTTAGTCCGTAAGGAGAAACCAGCCAAAAGGGGGATCTGCGACTGAGGTGAGAAGGCACCTCGGAGTCACCTGCCCCTGGGACACCAGGCAAAGTCAGCTCTGTGGGCGAACAAGAAGAGTCGGGGAACCACAGAAGAAAAACGGAACAAACCAGCACGAGACAGATGCCCCAAAGCCTACGTGGGCTGGAAACTAGGGCACACACGCCCCCGACCCCACCGCCACCAGGCTTGGCCACAAGGAACGGCTTCCACCCAAGCACACACGGCGGCCCCCAACCCCGCCAACAGGCTTGGCCACACAGAATGGCTTCCACCCAGTTACTGCTCAGGAGCTACGACCTCTAGCTGGGGGTCATTCTGTAATTACCAAGAGAGGAGCATTTATGAGGATTTGCAAAGGGCATGCAGCCCTGCCAGGCCTCCCCACATCTTACAAAGCCAGGCCAGGAAAGGGCCATGTTCCAACCTCCCTCCCCACCCACCCACCACGAAACCACCACTTTATTTTATCTCTGAGTTGCTATTGTATCATTATAAGCTATCTCCCTGGTTCTCTAGAACAAGGCAGGGTATGCATAAATAAGTATCTCTGTGAGTACTTTCTAGAAACAACCTCCTCCCCCAACTAAAAAAGCCTGTCCCAAATCAAACTACAGACACAGCCTTTTAAGAACTTAGGAAAAGTCTGGATCAATTCAAGGATCTACTACAATAACGTGGGAACAAGTTACCCTTTGGGTTTTCAAGTTCTCCTAAGCATCTCTCCCTTCCCATAATCTCTCTTCCCTGTAATGGATCTCTCCAAATCCCTTGGAGTCTGTTGCTATTTTCAGTCACTTTCACTCAGGGGCTTGGTGAATTCCAAATATTTATATAAAATAACACTTGTAATCTGAAAGCTAGTTCCCTCAAAAGTCTAGCACTCAGGAAAGAACTGAGGCCTTTCGAGAACCAGTACCCTTTGCCAGCCACGCAAATAAGCCACCCAGGAAGTAGAGCCTCCAGCCCTAGTCTAGCTCTTAGATGACTGTGGTTCAACCAGTGTATGGACTACAACCTCAAGAGAGTTCTCCAGCCAGATTTCCAAGCTAAGCCACTCACAAATCTAGACTCACTGAAACCAAGGGATAACAAACATTTATTAGTGTTGTTTAAAAGAAAAGTCAAGGGGTGTCTCCCTATGTATTATGCTGAGATCCAGGGCCTAAGTCCCTAGCAGGTAGTACACACACAGATTCAGGATGGGTGCCGCCAGGGAGGCTGAGCTCAAATCTCAGTTCTACCTTGCGGTATTTGTAGCAGTGTGCAAATTACTTAACATGAGCACCAGTCTCCCCATCTGTAAAACAGAAGCACCCAATGGGCTCCTAATAAGCTGTCATTTTTAGTATCTCCCTGTTGACCTTCCTGTTTCTAGGCTGAAGAGTCCCATTTCTCTTGGTCTACCTTGTTCACTGCAAAGTTGCACCTCTCTTGCCCTTTTGGGTCCTTTTCTGGGTTGCAGTGACAAACTTCAAAAAGTCTTCCAAGGTGAGCTAAGTAACCATCTCAAGGAAAAACTGTCTTCTCGTCTTGTCTCTGGGATGTTTCCTAAAGATGCCCAGCCCTTTGGGTTCAGCACACCAGCCTTGGAAATGTGCTGGGATGAGTATTCTGGAAGTATTCCCTGATTTCTTTCTTAGTGTCTCAAAGGCCATTATTTTACAAATGTCCTGTGGGCATGTCCTCCCCTCCTTTGTGGACGGATAATAATGCTCAAGAGGAAGGGAGAGGCGGCCATCTTCTTGCTAATTTCAAACTCTTGACAGTCACACTGCCATGGTCCTCTGACAGAAGCCATGGGCATAACTTGAATTTTTTGCTACATGGTCTCATCTCAAGGCTCCAACTTAGCTCTTTTCTCTAGTTTACCCACTAATCATGTCCAGTAGAATCATTATATACCTGTAGGCTCAGAAGCTACCTTGCAATGCCTTGGGATACATTCTACCTTCAAAAAAAGCCAGTGAGGAGGACAACTTTCCTCTTTAAACAAAAGTTGGGATGGGGCGCCTGTGTGGCTTAGTCGGTTAAGCGTCCGACTTTCACTTAGGTCATGTACTCGCGGTTCATGGGTTCGAGCCCCGCGTCGGGCTCTGTGCTGACTGCCAGCTCAGAGCCTGGAGCCTGTTTCAGTCTGTGATTCCCTCTCTCTCTGACCCTCCCCTGCTCACGCTCTCTCTCTCTCTCTCTCTCTCTCTCTCTCTCTCTCCTAGAAATAAATAAAACATTAAAAAAAAAATAAATAACTCATTTAAAAAAAAAAAAAAAAAGTTGGGAGACCATAATGCTCCACTATTCTATTTACCAAAAACAGAGAGACCTGTCTGTCACTGTCATAACCAAGTGATCGAATGAAGCGTTGCTAAGAGCGAGATGACCTGACACACATATTTTGTGATGTGACACAGCATGAGGTACACAATATTACTTCTTTTTAAGTAACTTTTTAAAGTTTACTTTTTATTTATTTTGAGAGCAAGATAGAGACCAAGCAGGGGAGGGGCAGAGAGAGAGAAAGACAGAATCCCAAGCAGGCTCTAAGCTGTCAGCGCAGAGCCAGAAGGAGGGGGCTCAAACTCACCAACTGTGAGATCGTGATCTGAGCTCAAGTCAGACACCTAACGTCCTGAGCCACCCAGGTACCCACAACACCACTTTTAAAGTCTTCTCGCTAAAAGCATTCAGCCTGAGTCTAATGAAGCCACTAACTCTCCTTCCGAATTATATGGGGACAGAGAAACAAATTCATGATACCAAGAGGAAGCAATCAGACAAGTTCAGAATCTGGGACATCTACATAATAAATATTCTGGCCTCTTCAAAAAGACAATGTCATTAAATACACTGCTTTTTTCTAAAAGGATGGGCCAAAGGGCTCTCAGGTGTCTGTCAGTTAAGCACCCAACTCTTGATGTTGGCTCAGGTCATGATCTCATGGTTCATGGGGGCTAACAGCCACAGAGCCTGCTTGGGATTCTCTCTCTTACCCTCTCTCTCTGCCTCTCGTAGGCAAATGCACTGTCTCTCAAAATAACTAAAACTTTCAAAAACTTAAAAAAAAGAGGGGCAAGAAGGAGACTCCTAGATTTAAAGAAACATAACCACCAAGCGCCAGGCGATGTTTTACTAAATACCGGTTTGAAAAAAAAATATTCTTGGGGCAATTGAGAAATTTACATCCAGAATGGTTATTAAAAGATATCTGAAGTGACTGCTAATTTTCCTAGGTTCAATAAAAACCTACAGTTTCACATATGAATGTCCTTATTCTTGGGAGATGAAAGAAGATTATGCAAGTATTCTCAGATGGTTTTACAGGAGGATATGCTGAAGCTTTCAGGACCAAGGTGCCATGGCATCTGCAGTTTACCTTCAAATGGTTCAGGAAGAAGAATGCACACACCCACAAGCTCACACATATCGGTAAAGCAAAGGCGGCAGCAAGCTAGCAAGGTCTAGGTGGAAGGCCTCTGGGTGTTCGCTGGATTACTCGTTCCATTCTCCTGTATGTTTGAAATTTTCATAATAAAGTTGGAAGGGGGCTTTTTTAAATTGGCATGGCTATTAAAAAATTAAACCTCTGAGAACAGAACACCCCATTATTCTCTTTGAAAAAAATACCTGAGCCAGGGGAGTCCTACAATGCATAATGGGACTAAAGAAACCATTAGTTAATTGAGTGACAGACCTGAGCATACAGGGGAGGCTGAAAGGAGTAAGTGTGGCTGGAAAACATATACTGGAATCTCGGCTATAAATAGCAGCATGAGCTACACAGTCTCCGGGGCCCTTGGGTTTCAGTACAGCCACACCGACGACTCCACAAAGGGCCTTTCTCCTGCGGCATGTCTTCCTGCTGCCTGGTCAGGAACTGCTCAAAAACCACGAAACTGATGGAAAAACGGGTACAGCACATCGATTTCGCCCAGGAAGCACACCTCGTCAGGCCCCCCTCCACCTGCGGTCACACAGCTCATGGACGTGGAGCGAGAACCTCCTGGTCTCGTCTCTGAGATTTAACAGAAACAAAACAGACAAAACCCCATGACTGGGTGTTTCTATTCTAGTTGGGAGACAAACAATAAGCAGGTTTTTTAAAGAAAACTGCATCATCTGTTAGAAGGTAGGAGAGGGGCGCCTGGGTGGCTTAGTCGGTTGGGCGTCCGACTTTCACTTAGGTCATGATCTTGCGGTTCGTGGGTTCAAGCCCCGCGTCGGGCTCTGTGCTGACTGCCAGCTCAGAGCCTGGAGCCTATTTCAGAGTCTGTGTCTCCCTCTCTCTCTNAGAGAAAGGCAGATTTTTGCTTTAACAGCTTTATTGAGATATACGTCACATGTCAAATAATTTACTCATTTAAAGAATACAATTCAGGGGCGTCTGGGTGGCTTAGTCAGTTGAGCGTCCGACTTTTGCTTAGGTCATGATTTCGCGGTTCGTGGGTTCGAGTCCCGTGTCGGGCTCTGTGCTGACTGCCAGCTCAGAGCCTGGAGCCTATTTCAGAGTCTGTGTCTCCCTCTCTCTCTGACCCTCCCCTGCTCACGCTATCTCTCTCTCTCTCCTAGAAATAAATAAAAATATTTAAAAAAATAAAAAAAGATTACCTTAAAAAAAAAAAAAAAGAAGGTAAGAGAAACACGAGCCCAGGAAAATGGGTGGTGAGCGCTGGAGGTGGGCAGAGGACCTGCGGCCATGAGAAAGTGTCCCTGGGAAGGCGACAACTGAGCAGAGACCGAAAGAAGGACAGGGCAGGGTAAGTCACAGAGGTATCCGGGGAAGAATCTTCTAGGTGGAGAGAAAAGGAAGTGCAGAGGCCCCACGTGGGAGTGTGCCTGGCATGTGTGAGGAACGGCAGGGAGGCTGGTGTGGCTGGAGTGGCCGAGGGAAGACAGAAGCAGGACCCGAGGGCAGCGGGTAGGTAACCAGAGCCCACAAGGAGAGCCTTGGAGCTCCTGCAAGGTGTCTGGAGCTCCCTCCGCGTGACACTGGGAGCTGTTATGGGATCATGAGCACGGAAAGGACGTGACTGGCGCGGTAGTGCTACCACTCTGGCTGCAGGAGGAGCAAGGGCAGAAGCAGACGAGACCTGGTAGGAAGTAAGTACAATATTCCAGGCGGGAGCAGATGGTGGCTTGGGCCAAGGCCATGGCAATGTCTCCTGGGAACACAGTGCTTAACGAAGACTCTACCCTGGCCTCCTCCCTAGCACGTGTTAGGAAAGACCCATGACTCCCCACCAACCACACGGGCCCCCCAGACCCTCGGAATAAAAGCTTTGGGCAACATGATGGGCAGGCGGTGCAAAAAGCACCAACTTAGAGCATGGCCGGAGGAAGTCTGCTTTAGTTACAGCCAAATGGAACATATATAATGAAAATATTCCACTGGCAGGGGACTTCAGTTCTCTGAGAAAGCCAAAGTCCCAATTAGCTCATGCTAACATCAGCAATCAGCACACGTACTTCTTCAGTTATGGGAATGCTCTTCTGTTCTGTTCTAAGTACTAACTGGATATCCACACCTTATAATGCTGTGTGTGAAGGTCAACAGACCACAGGAGAGCTGGACATTAGAATCTAGGGGAAAAGAATTTGGAAATTCTCAAGGACCGTGCCAGGAGAATACTTGACAAGCTAGCATGATGAGAGAGACCAGCAGACATTAGGCACCATTACCTCATCAGAAAGGAAAAAGGAGAACCCAACTAGATCAAGCCTCTTGATCTGCCTGTGGGTTTACAGGAAGCACAGGGAGACAGAGGAACATGTAAAAATACACTTAAGGGACATGAACAGCAAAATCCTTTAAAGGTGAGAAACTATAGGACAAACTGTCCATTTTCTTCAACAACAAACTCTAAGGGGTAAAAAGAGGAAGGAGAACATATTGGTTAAAAGGGGCTGAAGAGACATATCAATGTTATTTGTATCCTGACTCGAACAAACCAGTGGTAGAAAAGAAACTTTATAAGACAACTGGGGAAACATAAAAGCAGACTAGATATTTGATGATATTTAAATAACTATCATTATGCTTTTTAGGTATGAAATTGGTATTACGGTTATGGGAGCGCTTATCTTTTAGAACTGCATACTAAAATGTCTATGGATGAAATACACCTGGGATCTAAGGAAAAACAACCCAGTAGGGGGGTGGGGTAAGAAGGAAGATGTAACAGGAATGGCCGTTTGTAGATGGCTGTGGGGCAGAGTGACAGGCTCACGGGGGACTGTGGACTATTCTTTCCACTTTCAGGTATGCCTGACATCTTCTATCATAGTTTTTATTTTCAAGCCAGCATACCTGAGGCACAAACAGTGAATGAAACCAACTAAAAAACATCTAAGAATTCAACATCACATATGCAGTTTGAAATACAAAAAGGCAGAGAATGTACAATCGAGTTGCTTCAGGAATAACTCCTACTCTTATTTTTCCTTTACTTCAAAGCCTCAGATTTGCAAGTGGCTTCAGGTTAATAATTTCCTATTGGGAAGAGTGGTTACATGCAATAAAGATGAGTAATATTTTTCTAACAGTTACTTTTTCCCTTTCTTGACTTGGACTTGTTAATATGTTTTTTGCATATGGTACTAATAAGTATAGATAAATAGGGCATGGAAGTTGCCTTCCTTATTCCAACAAAAGAAAAAACTATGTAAACCAGAACTTCCCAACTGTGCCACTATTCATGCAATTCAGTTATGAAATCCAGAACCCCTGCCTGGATAGTTTCACTGCAGTGTATGAAAGAACGTTCTACTTTAGAATCTTCTATCATCGCTGCCCTCTCCGGCTGCCACAACACCAAAACTTATGTGCATGAATACACATATCTTTTAAAAGGAAGGATCTTGTTTTTTTCTTTTTCTTCCTAACTCTGAATACAAATGTAAGGATTTACCTGGAAATTTGAGAAAAAAATAAAACCAGACACAAAAGTAGGATACCTTTAAGGAAGCCCAAGTACTCTCAGGTCAAGCATCTCGGAAACCTGATGAAGATGTGATTGATTTGGGCCTTAACAGAGCTGCTCAGTGGAACAAACAAACCTCCTTCCTGTCTCCCTCTGCCCCTCAATCCCATAGGCCCATCAAAAGAAAGTGAAAATAAGCAGGGCATTCATTAACAGGTCAGTGTTCATTCTACACATAGTTGTGAAACACTGGTGCACTGAGGAACGGAACCGGAGGAAATTCCAGAAGGGCAGAGAGTAAATAGTCTCCTTTCCATTCCCCGGCTCCCTGTAACTCAGACCCACACAGGATGGAGTGTACCCCCGGTTTAAAGAGAACACTCTTTCACGTTCCCTTTGCAGTAAAGGAAGCCAGAGGCTTCCAGGATTTACTGTTATGATGTCTCTTTGGCTTCCAAACTTAGCCAGAGTCTAACAAGAAGAGTCTTTTCTAGCAAGCTAGCATCAGATCATAAACATTGGAATTCTTGCTGGGGTAACAATGTTGACTCTGCTTCACCCCCCCCCCCCCCCCCCAGCCCCCATCACTGACGATTTTGCAGGGTCTTCCCAGAACACAGGGTGCAAGGAAGAGTCTACTTTGGCCTTGAAGCCTCTTCTGTATGCTGCTGCTGCTGGGAGTCCCTCAGTGATCTCTAAATCAAAATTTTGGTCTCCTGGAGATTCCATTAATTCCTTTAAAAATGAAAATAGCTTCTTACGAAGCCAATTTGTAAATTTTTACTTTCACTCTTTCTTTCTTTTGTTCATTCACTCAAGAAGCATTTTCTGGGCATCGCTATCTGCCTGACACTGTGCTAGAAGGTGGGTTATCATGAAGAATGAAAATAGACTAAGTCTCTGCATTTAGGAACCTCACAAGTCAGTTGAGAGAAACAATGAAATGATCTAGCAGAGAAATGTAAAGTTGCAATGGTATTAACAGATTTCATGCAAGACATCAGTGAACCATGAGCACTGGATAGTTGGCCTCAGCAGTGCGTCAGGAAGTTTCCCGAGGAACTGACAACTCAACTGTGCTCTGAAGTTTCAGGTGTACAACTAGCATGCTGAAGGGTGGGGTGGAGTGGGGAGGAAGACCATTTCAGGAAGGCAAAATACCAGATGCAAAGGCCTTGTGGCACAATGAGCTGGACGCATTTGGGAAACTGAACAGCGATGCTTGGGGCTAGAATGGAACTGTGACCCAAATGGGGTAGAAGACCCAGCTGGTGGCCATACACTACAGGGCCCTGTGGGTCTGTCATGTTGAAAAGTTCTTCTCTATCCTAAGAGCAGCAGCATGGTACTTAAGGGTTTTAATCAAGGTGTGACAAGGTCAGCTTTGTGATTTCAAAAATCATTCTGTCTGCACACAAACTGGAAAAAAGACAGGATGGAAGTAAGGTAGCCAAAGGAAAACACAGCAGAGGTAAAGATGAAAGAGGGAGGCAGATTTGCAAAGGTAAAAACCAAGAGAACCTGGAAACAGATGAGCAAAGTAAGTGGGCAAGATGGATAGAGATATCAAAGATGACTCATAAGCTTCTAACTTACTTACCCGTACAAATGGTGAATCTACACATTGAAATATGGAACACTGGAAGAAGATCAAGTCTGGGGAAGAGGCTATGAGGTCAGATTGGGACATGTTTCTGACATATCCACAAGGAGACAGCAGGAAAGTGGGCAGGTACATAGCTATGGAGCTCAGAGGAGAGATCTGGGCCGGAGATTCAAATCTACGGGTCATCTGCACATGGTGGTTATGCATAAAGAGGAGGTACAGGTGGGAATGTGATCACAGAAGACAGCATAGTAGGAAACTCAGTCAACAGTCAAACAGATGAAGATAACCTTGCAAAGACAGAGGACACTCAAGAGAGGCAGCAGGAAAATTAGGAAGGATTCCTGAGAAGGCAGGAAACATGGGCTCTGAAGCATGAATGGAGAGTCCACGCTTAGGCCGTATGAAGGGGGACAGCCTCCACTACCAGAGGAAAGAGGGAGAAGGCAGCAGGCACATGCGTCCTCATTTCAATAATCTGTCAACCATGATCATCCTTAGTTCTCATGATTCATGCTAAACGCCAAGCCCATGCCAGAACAGACATTTTTCTTTACTTACCAAAAAAAAAGTACACGGCATACACTTTTCAGAACTAGCTATTTATCAGTCATCCATCGAATAAGATACATTAGAAATAGAGTCTACTGAACTAGCTGAGGGTCCTTTTAACACAGAATGCATCTGTCTTGGTAAACCTCAGTTTGTCAAGCTGAAACACATTCTTTAATTTTTTAAGCGATTCAGTGGCAATAAATATAGATCTGGGGAAGTACAGTCTTTAGAATAAACTGTCAGTCCATGAGATACTGCTGCTTTGTGATCAGAGCTCCTCATCCCCAACGGGAGGAGAGTCCTCATCACCCATTAATGGCAATTCCTAGATTCCTAGACCAGAGCCACCCCAACAGCTCATGCTCTCCGTGCCCTCAGAGAACCTCAGCAGCCACACCACCCCGCCCTGTGGCACAGGATCAAAGCCATGTTTATAAACACGGCAGGGGCGGGCTTCCACCACACAAACCTCCTTTTCAATGGTCTTTAAATACAAAATGTAGGAGCCCAGCTAGAAGAGAACTTTTATGGTTAAGATTCTGCTTTTAAAAAATCAGGAGTTATAAACTTCCAGTTATAAGATAAGTAAGGACGAGGGATGTGATGTACAACATGATGACTAGAATTAACACTGATCTATTTGTAAGTTACTCAGTGAGTAAATCCTAAAAGTTCTCATCAAAAGGAGAAGAACATGTTTTCTTTTTTCTTTCTGTATCTATGTGAGGTGATGGATGTTAACTAAACTTGGCGGTAATCATTTCACAATTAATTCAATCTCCTTTTTAAAAAACTGCTTTTTTAAAATTGTAATTTCTGAGCACCTGGGTGGCTCAGTCAGTTAAGCGTCTGACTCTTGGTTTCAGCTCAGGTCATGATCTCACGATTCGTGGGTTCAAGCCCCACATCAGGCTCTCCGCTGACGGTGCAGAGTCTGCTTGGGATTCTCTCTCTCTCTCTCTCTCTCTCTCTCTCTCTGTCCCTCCACTCTACGTCTCTCACTCCCAAAATAAATAAATAAAACTTTAAAATATAACAAAATAAAGTAAATAAAAATAAAAATTACAATTTCAGATGAACGAAATACGCCACAATGAAGATATGGATTAATGATTATCAAGAGTGTACAAGAACCTGGAAAATTATTCATACTACATATGTTAAGTTAAAAAAAAGAACATGATGGGGCACCTGGGGGGCTCAGTCGCTTAAGCATCCAACTCTTCATTTAGGCTCAGGTCATGATCTTATGATTCATGGAGTTCCAACTCCTCGTCCGGCTCCGCACTGACAGTGCAGAGGCTGCTTGGGGTTCTCCCTCTCTCTCTGTCCCTCCCTTGCTCTCTCTCTCTCTCTCTCAAAAATACATCAATTTAAGATTTTTTTGTTTATTTATTTTTTGAGAGAGAGTGAGAGAGAGAGAATGTGAGTGGGGGAGGAGCAGAGAGAGAGGGGACAGAGGATCCAAAGTGGGCTCCATCCTGACAGTAGAGAGCTCAATGCGGGGCTTGAACTCACGAACCATAAGATCACAACCTGAGCCAAAGTCAGCACTTAAGCGACTGAGACAACCAGGCGCTGCCGAAATAAATAAACTTAAAAAAAAAGAACATGAAGTTATAGAATGTACCGTATTATTAAAATCCCATAAAAATAAACATATAAAGGGACAAAGAAATAAATGAAGCAGAGAAAAATTGTAAATTATGCTTGAAGACTAAGATTATGAAACACAGGTTTTATTTTTTAATTTCCATTATCTGCACAGTGGATATATTTTTTTCTTAATTTCCACATCACTTGGACATGTATATGGGATGTGTTTACAAATGAAAGGACATGTTGTCTATGATTTGCTTTCAAATATTCCCCAAAAAAGTGGGGTGTAGAGGCAAAAGATAATCCGAGATAATCCGACATGCTAATCCTTCCTAAACGTGGGTAACAGGTACTGGATGCTTAATTACTACTCTGTCTACTTTCATTTCCGTTTGAAACTTCCAATAATAAAAAGTTAAAAAAAGTTCCCATATGTGCTATGTAATATTGCCTTCACAATAAATAATATTAACTTAAAAACTAAAAAATAACAACAGCATGCTTATTATGAAAACCTGAAACAATACAGAAAGGTAAAAGATGACACCTACCCCATAAACACACACATTCCAAATCCCTTCCCCAGGATACAGCTCATGACTGTCAACCTTGCATGAAGTTATGGACGTGCAGACACTGGCACAAATACACATAGAACAACCACATGTACAAAACTGACTTTGTCCTAGAAAAGTTGTATCCTTTGATTTTACATTTAATGTGGTCTATGAATCTTTAAAAATGCATACAGAAGCAGTCTATCCATACAGCAAGATTTTAGGATTGAAGAGCAGCATGTTCAAGGTGAATTCAGCCTTGACTGTAATGCCCCCCTCCACGAGAGTGAATGTCTGTAATGTATGCATAAACATTAATTCATTAAGGGAAGCGGGGAGGAAGAGAGGGAGGCAAAGCACAGACATCAGCTGACACACGTGTGCCGTGCTGGCCTGTACCCAGCGGGGGCACTGACTGCTACCAGTCTAACTGTGCCATCAGGGCTCTGGTGCAGAATCGCTTTCCCCTCTGACATACCACTCTGTGACAAGAGTAAGTCACCCACTCTAAGAAAAACACTCGTAGCATCCTGGACGACTGAAGGAAAAGGGACATGAATACACTCAAACGAGATGAATGAGGTTCGACCTTAACACTACTGTAGCACCACAGCGTCTCCCCAGGGAGACTGGAATGGACAATCAGGAGGGAGCCGCTCTTCAATAACTGGAGCAAAGTAGAGGCCTGAACTTTAGAAGAAATGTTTCAGGGGCTTTTTTTTTTTTTCCTTTGGCAAGGGGAAGGAAACAGCTCATATCCAGGCAACAGTCTCATTTTCCTATCACCGATTTTGGGCTCTCCGCAAGGCCACCATTTCATGCCTATAACAGCTGTCAGTTTAGAAGCGGGATGCTATGTGGCTGATTAGAAGCAGTGCGTGTCCTTTAGGACATGGCACTATGCCTCTGTGGGGCAGGCTTACAAAGAATGAAAGAAGTTTCTAGAACTGTACACACAGTACAGTTCTACACTAACAACCTGATTTAGGAGAAAAGTTTTTCAAGTCTTCCTTGAGTAATAACCTCTAGACCTGCAATGTCCAAGGCGGGAGCCCAGAGCCACATGTGGGCACAGAGCACTAGAAAGGTGGCCATTCCAGGCTGAAATGTGCTGGGAGTGTAAAACAACTAAACACATAACATACACATACACACACACACACACACACACACACACACACACACAGAATGCAAAATATCTCAACTATAGCTTTCTTATATTGGTTATATAGTAAAATGATAATATTTGGGATATATTGGGCTAAATAAATTATTTTTTCATGTTAATTAATTTTGAGAGAGAGAGAGTATATGTATGTGCAAGCAGGGAAGGTGCATAGAGAGAGGGAGACACAGAATCCAAAGCAGACTCCAGGCTCTGCACTGTCAGCATAGAGCCCAACGTGGGGCTCAAACCCACAAACTGCAAGATCATGACCTGGGTGGTCACCTGATAAGCCACCCAGGTGACCCATGGGCTAAATAAAATACAATATTAAAATTAATTTCACATTTGTTCTTGTTTTTACTTTTTTAAAAATTTATTTATTTTGAGAGAAAGAGTGCAAGCAGGGGAGGGGGAGAGAGGGAGGGAAAGAGAATCGCAAGCAGGCTCCACATTCAGCACAGAGCCCAACTCAGGGCTCAATCTCATGAGATCACAACTTGAGCCAATATCAAGAACTGGATGCTGAATAGATTGAGACACCCGTTAGTAAGCACACCCGTTTTTACTTTTTTTAATGTGGCTACCAGACAATTTTAAATTGCACATGCAGCTTACATCATATTTCTATTGGCTAGCACTGCTCCAGTACCTCCTCCCTGCCATTTTTTGGTCATCATCTTGAGCAGCTCTCAGTGCCCAGGCCTGACTGGCCCCACGGGCCATCTCCATGTGACCTGACTACACCAAGCTCATTCCTGTCTCAAAGCTTCCCACTTGCTGTTCCCTCAGCCTGGAATGCTCTCCAGTTAGCATGGGCATCCCTTCTCTGCCTCTGGAGTCCTGGTATCACCTCCCCAGGGAACTCTTCCTCCACACCCCACCCCCAGGATAGGTTAAGTACTTGGTGGAACAGTCCCAGAGCATCTTGTGTTGCCCTCCATCATTCCCACCACAACGGGGCTCAATGTGCACCAGCTATGTGTTTAACATCTGTCCATTTCCCTCCCCAGATCCTAAGTTCCAGGACTGTGCTTTGTTCGTGGCCACATCTCTAGCATCCAGCCCAGAGCTCAAGGTAAAAATTTACTATGTGAGGAGCACCGGGGAAGCCCGGTCGGTTATACGGCCAACTCTCAGTTTCAGTTAGGGTAATGATCTTGCAGCTCATGGGTTTGAATCCCGCATCAGGCTCTGCACTGACAGTGAGGATCCTGCTTTGGATTCTCTCTCTCTCCTTCTCTCTGTACCTCTCCTGCTTGCTCGCTGTCTCAAAATAAATGAATATTTTAAAAAATTTACTATGTGAGGAGCAACTGGGTGGCTCAGTCAGTTAAGCGATAGACTCTTGATTTCAGCTCAGGTGGTGATCTCATGGTTCATGAGTTCAAGCCCCACATTGGGCTCTGTACTGACATCTCAGAGCCTGCTTAGGATTCTCTGTCTCCTCCCTCTCAAAAATAAATAAACTTTAAAAAATATTGACTATGTGAATGCTTGTAAGTAAACTTTATACCCACCTCCTGCTCCCAGCAGGTCTCACAATTGTAAGAAAATGCCTAAAGAGAAGACTTCCTCTCCTACAAAACCCTGCTCCAACACTGAGAAATCGTTATATCTAAAAGGAAAAAAAAGAAAATGGGGGGGAAATGTCCTGACCACCTACTACAGACTAAAATGCAAAAGATCACAATATACCTCCAGAAAAAAAGG
This sequence comes from Hyaena hyaena, assembly GCF_003009895.1. NCBI lineage: Eukaryota > Metazoa > Chordata > Mammalia > Carnivora > Hyaenidae > Hyaena > Hyaena hyaena. The sequence goes on along the minus strand of NW_024080649.1, from coordinate 3,413,832 downwards.
GAAGGCTGGTTACCAGCCCTGGCCGGCATTCATGTTTTGAGGGGGGGAAAGACTCACTCTTTGCTCAAATACATGTTCCCAGGAGGCTGACCAACTTCCAAAACTGATAGGCTTACAGAACTCTCTAGATGCAGCAATAAACCCCAGGCTACGCTGAGGCGGCCACGTACAGGGGAAGGGATTCCTGACAGAAAGCTTTTCTTCTTTCTTCAAGTGAGGTTTCACAAGGCAGCCTCTCTGCTGGTGACACAGAGAGCAGGTCTGTTTTAACATTCACTGCCGGGCCTGTGTATTTACTTTTGAGACTCCTGGTTAAAAGGACCTTTTCTTTCAAATAGCTCTCCGTGGACACCAAAGCCACGAACTAGGCCCGGCTGTAACTCTGAGAAGCTGGGGATGTGGGGATGTGGGAGGGGGGTGCTTCTGGCTTCTTCGGGAATTCCTTGAGGTTCTGGCTGGGCCATATCTGCCTGAGGTGCAGATGATGGAAAGCAACATACAGAGAGCTTTTCAGAGACTATTAAAGGCGGTTTTAAATCCCAGTGCCCGGCATCTGGTGCCAATCAGGAAAACAGTAGTCACTGATGCAACTGCAAGCAGAGCAGGGCAAAATCAAACAAAGGCTTGCATTTGGAGGCTGGAGGCGGACTCAGCCTGACGCCTCCCCAGAGTGGGCACCCTTTACTACCCGGGGGTCTCACAGGGGAGCCATGACACTGGCCACAAAAACCTAAGTCATGATAAAAGGCGTTCATCCTCTCATCCTCATCATCAAACTAGGTATATACGTATATAATTAGTGTCTTGTGTTCTAGGCACAAAAGTGAAGGGATCCCCCCAAGAGTAAACAAAAATCGAACAACGGCTGCCCCGTGAAGCTTACGTTGCAGCTGTAGAAGACAGGGAGTGAGATCAAATACACAGTATTAAGTAGGGATGGTGCTAAAAGGAAAATAAAGCAGGGAAAGGAACAGAGAATGGTGTGTAGGGAGTAATCTCAACTAAGACGGTTTGACAGAGGCCACATATTGTACGATGCCATCTGTATAAAATGTCCAGAAAGACACAGGTACGGACCCAGAAGACAGATTTGTAGTTGCCAGAGGCCAGGGGTGGGAACAGAAACTGATGGTAAGTGGGAATAAGGGATCTCATTGGGGTGATGGAAAAGTTCATGTTAACATTGCACAACTTGGTAACATTTTTTAAAATCACTGAACTGTACATTTCCAAAAAAGAAAGAAGAGCCTGGGAAAGCCTCACTGAGGTGAGCAGACCAGAAGCAGGTGAGGGAGTGAGGCCACGAGGCCACACGATGAACAGCAGTCCAGGAAGAAGGGAAAGCCAGGGCCAAGGCCCTAAGCCAAGAACAGCAGCAGGTGAGAACAGGGAGGATGCCTGGGGACCAGAGAGGGCTTTGCAGAAGGGTGGATGGCTGACATGAGGTAACAGAGGAGTAACAGGAAGATCAGGGTGGGACTTTCAGATCATTAGGGGACTATTTTAGTTTGTACTTGTGAAGGGGACAACCACCACAAGGGACAAGCACCGTAGGAGGGATATGATCTGGCTTGGGTTTGGGTTGTTTTGGCTGCTGGGTTCAAAAGTGCACTGTAGGGTGACAAACGCAGGCCTCCTAACAGCTGAAAAGAGGGATCTGGACATGGGTGATGGCAGCTCCCATGGTGAGAAATGGCCAGGACACATACTGTAACACTGGAGTGACACCAAGGAAGACACCAAGGTTCTTAGCCTGAGCCGGACTGAATCACCATCGCCTGAGATGGAGGAAGCTGTGGGAAAGCGAGCAGCTTGGCTTTTAACACGCGCATTTGAAGATGTTAATTAGACATCTGGAAACATGGCCTCTGGCTGCCAGGGGAGAGGCCCAAGCTGCACGTCACAGGCGACCAGACCAAATTTAAAGCCTCGATGCCAGGCAAGATCACGAAAGGCAGGGGTATGAACGAACAAGTGGATACACGGCTAAGCCAACCCAGAGTATCCCAGTGTTTCCAGAGTGGCGACAGGTAAACCAACAAAGATCAGTGAAGAGCAGTGGCTGGAAAGACAGAAAAGCAGTCGGGTGTGGCGTCCTGAAAATCAAGCGGGAGGGGTCGACCCACTGTATCCAATCTGTCAGGCAAGGGAGCTGAGGATGAGAAATGACCATCAGATTTCACCACTGGGAGGTGAATGCAGCAGTGTGAAGCAGGGCAATGAGGCCAAAGCCTCCCTGGAAGTTTCTCAAGAAGAAAAGGGGAGAGGAAGAAAGTAAAGAGATGCAAATTAAAATGATGAAAAGTAATTGTTTTTCACTTAACAGATCTGGCCGATTAAAAATATGGACAAGCCCCAGCACCACTGATGAGACAGGAAACAGGTATAGATGAACACGCTTGGCAAGCATGTGAATAGGCCTGGGCTTTGCAGCGGACACAAGTCGCGGGCATCAAAACCCATGAAACACGTCTGCCCTTGGACCAATTACATGCCTAGGAATTTACGGATTTAAGAAAAAAAAATGGACAGCAGCACAGAGATCTTTACAAAAAATGGACAACAACAGGAGATTGGCTAAATTATGGTGTGTTCATTCCAAAACATTGCTACTGTAGTTATTAAAAATGGTTCAGTTTCATTAAGGTTTTAAAAAATTGGGTGAGGGGCGCCTGGGTGGCTTAGTCGGTTAAGCGTCCGACTTTCGCTTAGGTCATGATCTCGCGGTTCGTGGGTTCGAGCCCCGCGTCGGGCTCTGTGCTGACTGCCAGCTCAGAGCCTGGAGCCTGTTTCAGTCTGTGACTCCCTCTCTCTCTGACCCTCCCCTGCTCACACTGTCTCTCTCTCTCTCTCTCTCTCCTAGAAATACATAAAACATAAAAAAAAAATTAAAAAAAATTGGGTGAAAAAAAGCAAGTTACAAAGCAATATGCATAGTGAGTTCCCATTTCAAAAAAAAAGAGTTATTCACATATACCTATATGATTTACATAGCCCCCCCCCCCCCAAAAAAAAAGGTTAGTGGAAATATAACAAACGATCTACGGGGTTAGGTCTGAATAAGAAAATTTTAAGTGAATTTAACCTTCTTCCTCCTTGGAAGGCAGTAGATGCAGAGAGGCTCTGGGAACAAAAGGCCTCAGTTTAATCCACTGCAGGGGCCCGGGCATCTGCCTGCATATCACCTGCCTATTTCCTCAGCTATAGGGATGTGGTGCCCAGGTGGCTCAGTTGGGTTAAGTGTCCTACTTCAGCTCATGATCCCTCAGTTCATGAGTTCAAGCCCTGTGTCGGGCTCTGTGCTGATGGCTAGCTCCGAGCCTGAAGCCTGCTTCAGATTCTGTATCTCCCTCTCTCTCTAACCCTCCCCTGCTCACACTGTCTCTCTCTCTCTCTCTCAGAAATAAATAAAACATTTAAAAAAATTTTTTTTAAAAAGGGATGGCAATACAGGTACACAGGAGGACTGAATAAGTTCTACCATATATATTTCACGAATTCAAAGCAATGCTTCATACATACTAAAGCAATTCAGAATAGTTTTGGCTTTCTTTTCAGTAAGCATGAAAATAATAATAATTGTGAAAACAACAATATTTTCAGTTTTAGAGCCATGTAATACTGTGAAACAACAATAATATTTGCACTTCTAGAGGCATGCGTTATTTTTATAATCAGAGAAAATGATAATATTTTCGATTTGAGGAGCAAGGCACAATTTCTCGGGAATTGTGAAACAAGCCCGTGAGAAACCTTGCGGCAGAGTGGGACAAAAAAAAAAAAAAAAAAGAAGAAGAAGCAAGTCCTGAGGTTTAGGCTTGACTGCACACCCCCACCCCGTAGAAGACAGAATCATGGATGCTGCCATTTTGGAGCAGTTTCTTCATGAGAGAATCAAAGTGAATGGCAAAGCTGGGAATCTGAATGGAAGGGTTGTACCCACCTAAAGGAGCAAGAGCAAGATTACTACTGAGGTGCCTTTTGCCAAAAGTATTTGAAATATCTCACCAAAATATATCTGAAGAAGAATAATCTATGTGATTGCCTGCACATAGCTGCTAACAGCAATGAGAGTTAAGAACTGTGTTACCTGCAGATTAACCAGGACAAGGAAGAGGAGGGAAATGAGGATTAAAACTCATGTACCTGGAATATTCTGTATGAGTTCTTGAATCAAACTTGGGAACCAAAACAAAAAAAGAAATAATTTTAAAAATAAATATAAAATTGCTTTTAACTGTAGAGGAAAAAAAAAATTCTTTTTTCATTTTCTCTCTTCTCCCTCTGATTCAAGTTCCAAGGATCAGTAGTTTTATTTAGCTTCCAGATGAAAAACTAGAAAAACAGCACTGTGTTTACTTTAAAATAAACGCATGCACTGTCTGTCAGGCATGCTTCCTTGGGACGCGCAGCCCACCCACCAGAGCTCTCCATCCTTAGGGAAGAGTGAGGGAGGTGGTGCACCCCTCATGACTAGCCTATCTGTTCTCGAAATGTAAAGTGCCGAAACAACTCTCTGCTTATAAGATTTTTAAATAAATAGGGAGCTGTTTGCTTTCTTGCCTTTCTTTTTCTTTTTTTTTTTTTTTTTAGCTACACATGGGCAAAGAAACCTGCGTATAAAATGGAGAACATAAGCAAGGGGCTTTTCAAAGTCAACTTCACTTTTCACAGGAGCATGGGTGTGGCAATTCTCAAACTTTGCGTGCATTACACAACAGAGGTAACAAGTAAATATACGGACGATGTGGGGAGCCAGAGCTCTTGTATGGAAAGGAAGCTTAGGAAGGAATCCTGCGGGACTGAACTAGAAACTGAGGTTTCAGTATGAACTCACAGTATTTAATATAAAGACACAGAAACAGATATCCACACATCTGTGTGTATATGTGATATGATGTGCGTATCTTTACATCCATGTGCACAGATACCTGGCTAGATAACTAGCTAGATAAATATAAAGTGTGTCAGGAAAAAAAAATGAAGGCTCAAGACCCAAGAAAAGTTTTGAAGAAGAGCAGTGAGCAGAGCTACATCCAGCCTCGTTCTGACACCCCTTCTGAGGAAAACAGTGAGACCATGTAAAACCAGTCAGGAAAAAATACAACTAGATCCTTATCCCACATCATGTTATCAAAGTAAACTCTAGACTGATATACAGAATTAAATGTTTGAAAAACTAAATAAAGAAAACTATCACGGGGCACCTGGCTGGCTCAGTCGGTGGAGCATGTGACTCTTGATCTCGTGGTTGTAAGTTCAAGCCCCACGTTGGGTGTAGAGATTACTTAAAAATAAAATCTTAAAAAAAAAAGAAAGGAAGAAAGAAAACTATCACAAGTGTCAGCACAAGGAAGGTATTAGCTTTATTTTTTTCCCAAGTGGTTAGCTTTATGTTCCTCAGACTTGAACGTGCATCAAAATTCCCTGGAAAATCTATTAAAACAGATCATTGGGCCCCACCCTCAGAGTTTCTGGTTCTGCAGGTCTGGGCCTCAGAATTTTCATTTCTAACATGTTTCCAGGTGACACCCATGTTGCTCATCTGGGGACCACACTTTGAAAACCACTTGGTTAGCAGATGGTACTAATGCCATTTGTTTGCCTCTTCTGATTTTCAATGCCACCTTTATCACACAGTAAATCCCATCTATCCTGGATCATGTTTGGGAAATAACATATATCAAAAGGATACAGAAGGCACCCACTGGCCAAACCAGGGATAATGTAAGCGTCAAAATAATGGCAGAAATAAATTGTAACCCACTGAATGGAATAAGAATCCATGAGTTAAGACTGATAATACATGCCTACATGCCTAAAAGAAAAGTAAATGCTCTTCCTGTAGTAGTAGGCCAACTAATAAATATATGAGGAATAATAAAACTGGGGGAATAAATTTTGCAACCATCACATTAATGATTAAGGGAAAAAATCATTAATGAAAGCAAAAACTACTAAGTGAAAGTGTAATGAGGAGAGATATTTACATGGTCTCAAAGTATTGTATGTCCCTGTAAATTACTTTTTAAAGAGAAAACAGTAATTTTACAAAAGAGAACCTGGCAGACACCCCTTCAGCCAAATGATCACAGTTAACATCATTAACAGTGGAACAAGCTGAGTCATAAGCCTCCTGACATGATGCATTGAGAAGGACACAATATCTTTTCTGGAGTGTTCCTGCCAAAAATACATACCCTGAATCTAATCCTGAGGAAAAACCAGGCAGAGCCAAGTTGAGAGGATTCTACAGAAAGACTGGTCTGAACTCTTCAACAATGCCAGGGTCATGAGAGACAAAAAGAGGCTAAGGAACTAATCCCAGATTTAAAGAGACATGACAACCAAAGACAATGTATAATTTTGCCTGGGATCCCAGATTATGGGGAAATCACTGTAAGTGCATTTTTGCAACAATTAGAAAATATTAATTAGGTGATAGTAGTAAATGTTAATTTTCTTGTTTCAATTATACAGTGATTATGTAAGAAAACATCTTCTTAAAAAGCAGACATTTAAGTATGGAGGGACAAATGAGGTTGGTAATTTATAATGATTCATAAAATTATTATAGACATATGTATAGACAGAGACAACGTTAAAGCAAATGTATCAAAATATTAACAGTTGGCTGTAGAGTATAGAGGAATTCCTTGTCCCATTCTTGTAACTTGTCTCTGAATTTGAAATTATTTTTCACTTTTTTTGTTTAGTTTTATTTACTTTGAGAGAGACAGAGAAGCAAGCAGAGGAGGGGCAGAGAGAGACAGAGACAGAACCCCAAGCAGCCTCCGCACTGCCAACACAGAGCCCTATGCGGGGCTCGAACCCATGAACTGGAAGATCATGACCAGAGCTGAAGTCAAGAGTCGGATGCTAAACCGAATGAGCCACCCAGGCGCCCCTTCAATTATTTTAAAATAAGGAAGGTTTAAAAAAAAATTCTACTTCAAAGTACATTTCCCTCCTCCAAAGGAGAACAATCTGGTAGCGCCAAGATGTGCAGTGTTAACGAGGCCAGCTGCAGGACAGGAGAGCTACAAGAGAAAACGGAGCCTTACATCCTACCTGCTACCAACTTAGAAAGAAATCAAGATCAGCCAGTGGGCGGCAGCTCAGAGCCTGGAGCCTGTTTCAGAGTCTGTGACTCCCTCTCTCTCTGACCCTCCCCTGCTCACACTGTCTCTCTCTCTCCTAGAAATAAATAAAACATTAAAAAAAAAATTAAAAAAAAAAAAAAGATCAGCCAGTGGGCGGGTACACATAATACATATGCTAATAACTACTGAAGCTGGGTGATGGGGAGTATGTTTGAAAATTTCCCTAATAAAAAGGTTTTTAAAAGTCATTATTCAACCCCAGCATCCTGCTTCCACACAAGAGAGGACTAGAGCTGTCCTTAAGAGCCAAACCAGCACTTTGCGTCAAGTCCTGTCAAGTCCTCCCTGCAGCCGTAGCCAGGTCAGTGTCCTTGCAGAAAGTAGGCCAAGGCTGACCCTTATGCAACTGCAGGACTTGAGTAAAGCCCTCGGCCACTGCATCCTTCTGCCAGAGGGAGGCATAAAACACCAGCTGGGTTTCCTAGTCAACTTCCAAGTCCACCCAGAGGACAACAAGGCAGTGAATGCAGGACGGAACTGTGTCTGGTGGAGGAAAAAAACACCGGGCAGGACAAGCACTACCCGTCAAGGCCCTTTCCCAGGAAAAGCTGTTCCGGGAAGACCAGGCCACGGTAAGAGGAGTCACCTAACATACTGTGACGCACTCCCCTACGTGACCGTATGCATACCTACACACCAATCTGGACATGTTCCAGCCTAGCGGCTCCCCAAGGAATACAGGCACCAAGACCCTGGTGCTGAAAACATCTCAGGCTAATGACAGCTTCCCCACCCCACACCCTCAGGGCGTTTGTATTTGTCTAATCTTAGAAGCTTAGAACTCTCCCGCATAAGAACCTCAGGGCTGCCTTGCATTTAGGCCAGGAGGTCCTACACCAGGAAATAGGGTCTCTGTCACCATCTTGAGGACCCGAACCTCCCAATCTTTGGGAAGAAAAGTATCAGAGAAGAGGTGCATGGATGGCTCAGTCGGTTGAGCATCCAACTCTTGATTTCAGCTTGGGTCATGATCTTGTGGTTCATGGGCTCAAGCCCACATCGGGCTCTGCACTGACAACGCAGAACCTGCTTGGGATTCTCAATCTCTCTCTCTCTCTCTCTCTGCTCCACCCTCAGTCACTCTCTCTCACTCTCTCAAACTAAATAAACTTAAAAAAAAAGTGTCAGAAGGGCCAGAATTACTACTACTATTACTACCACCACTACTACTGCTGCTGCTGCTACCACGACTTATATAGCACCTACATGTGTAAGATACTACTGTTAGCTCATTGAATCTCAAAATGTTTTACAGATGAGGAAACAGACACACAGAGAAGTGACTATACAACATCACAAAGCTGATAGATTCAGGATTCAAACCCAGATGGTTGGACCCCAGAGCCTACATGTTCTTAACCACTTCTCAACAGATTCGTAATCACCAGAAACAGCCTTGCTGTAAACAGAGGGCTTTATGAAACACGCCTGGAATGTTTTGTAACTCATCTAAGCCACTGTCATTCTAGATTTGTTTTCCTAAGAAAAAACAGATCCCCACCCTCCCACAATCCACATTTTCCATCAGATGTGACTCTGATGTGCCTCAATGCTCAACCTAGCCACACACTCGAGGGGCTAAGGCTGGTGCCATCAAGGGCTACAGGAAGGGCAGTGACCGTCAGGAACAACCTAAGCTCTGGGCAAGACAGAAAACACCCTCCTGAATCATTCTGAGTTCAAAGAGAAAAATCACAACAGCAATTACAAACAAGGAGCAGAACGCAGCAACAGGTATGGGTTTATCTGTAGAAAACTGTCAGACAGTATCTACTACAGCTAAAATATATCCACTCCATGAAGTAAGGGAGCTAGCTAGCTAGCTAGCTACTCAGTAGATGCATGTACTTGCCTTCCAAAATACATGTATATAAGAATGTTCACAGAAGCTATGCTCATGATGGTCCAAAACTGGAAACAGCACAAATGTCTGCCAGCAGGAAAATCATCAAAAAAAACGTGGTATAGTCCAATAGGAAACTTCCCCCCAGTAAAAAAAAAAAAAAAAAAAAAAAACAACTAATATTACATGCAAAAGCATGGATAATTCTCACAGATACAATGAACCTGGCATAAGAAAATGTACTGTATGATTTCACTGATAAAAATTCAAGAATAGGCTAAACTAACAAATAGTGATAGAAGTCAGAATAGTGGTTATCTCAGGGTGGGAAAAGGGTTAGTGATTGACAAGGACACAGGAATCTTCTGGGGCCCTAGAAATGTTCTATATCTTGCTCTAAGTAGCAATTACACAGATGTGAACAGATGTAAACACTCACTGAACTATATATCACTTAAGGTTTGTGCACTTTTCCTAAAAAGAAAAAATGTGAATACCCAGGGGAATAAAATCAAAGCCAAGTTTAAAGCATGAATGTTTTCATCATTCAACAAGACAAAAATAAATGCACTATAAGCTTTCAACTCAAAAAGCCATAAATGACCAACTCACTAACTAAATAAAAAAAAAACAGATCTAGGGCAAAAAGTTGAAGAAAGTAAAAGCTAAAAATGAAAAAACAAAACAAAACAAAACTGGGACTCCTGGGTGGCTCAGTCAGTTGAGCATCCAACTTTGGCTCAGGTCGTGATCTCACAGTTCATGAGTTCGAGCCTCACATCAGCTCGCTGCTGTCAGCACGGAGCCTGCTTCAGACCCTCTGTCTCCCTCTCTCTGTGTCTCCCCCGTTCATTCTCTCTCTCTCTCTCAAAATAAAGTAAACATTTTTTAAAAATGGAAATATTAGGGGTGCCCAGGTGGCTCAGTTGGTTGACAATTCAACTCCTGATTTCAGTTCAGGTCATGATCTCATGGGTTCGTGGGATTGAGCCTTGTGTCGAGCTCTGCACTAACAATACAGAGCCTGCTAGAGATTCTCTCTCTCTTTCTCTCTCTCTGCCCCTCTTCTGCCTGCTCTCTCTCTTTCTCAAAATAAATAAACTTTTTAAAATATTAGAAAACATGGTAAAACTGAAAAATCCAAGTAGTCCTATGAAAAATAAATTAAAAATCAAAAGTTAAAACAAAAATGATTATGGCTAGTCAAGAAAAAATTGGGAACAAATACAAAAAAATTAAGGGAGAAAAATTGAAACATTTTAAAAATGAGAATGCTATTTAAAATCTTCATACTAATAAATTTGAAAAATCTCATGGAACAATTTTTCTCAGAAAATATGAATTAACAAAACTGATGTAAGATGAATCAGGAAAGCTGAACAAACCAATCATTATGGGGTAAGAAACTGAAAAAGTCATCAAAGAATTATTTTAGAGAAAGCAGCCAGACCCAGTTGGTTTTACGGGTGAGCTCTTTCCTACATTCATGGAACAGATAATTCCCATGTTATAGAGTCTGTTCCCAAAGTTGGAAAGAGCTTTAATTTACTTTATAAAATTAGCTAAACCTCAATTCCAAAGCTGACAAAAATAGTACAAAACTACAGACAACTGCCCCTTGTGAACATAGGTGGAAAACCCCAAAATAAAATATTAACAGGCAACTGTTAACAAAAGTTTCAAAGAATAATTAAACATGAGCAATTGGGTATATTGAAGAAATTTTAACATTGTTACTATTAGGAAATCAGAAAGAAGAAAATCATTTAACTATATCCCTATAGTTATCTAAAAGATATTTAACAAAATTTCAACAACAAAAAAATTAATGATTAGTAAATAATTAATTAAACCGAGAAAGAAAATAAAAATTAAAAAAAAAAAAAAAAAAAACAAGAAGCAAGAAGAGCTTACTAACACCCAGCTTTACATCCAGAGAAGAGTCATTAGAAGCATAGTTGTGAGAAAGGGCAAGATGTCTACTCCATCACCACTAAAACAGGAAGTTGTATGCAAAGCAACTAACAAGAAGTATAATCATCTCCTAATATGAACAAAATTATCTAGAAATCACATAAATGTCTACCAAGAAAACCGAAAATAAGCTACTGAAAGCCTGTACTAAGAATTCAGCTATTGAATGATACTTAAAAAAACAAAAAACAAAAAAACAAAACCCACACATGCAGAAACTAACAGTCATATACAAACAACACTAAGTTAGGAGACTTAAGGGGAAAAGATCCTACTGAAAATAAAATCAAACAGGTTTTTTAAATTTACAAGAGTCTGGGGGCACCTGGGTGGCTTACTCGGTTAAGCGTCTGACTTTTGCTTAGGTCATGATCTCGCGGTTCGTGGGTTCGAGCCCTGCGTCGGGCTCTGTGCTGACTGCTCAGAGCCTGGAGCCTGTTTCAGGTTCTGTGTCCCTCTCTCTCTGACCCTCCCCTGCTCACGCTGTCTCTCTCTCTCTCCTAGAAATAAATAAAACATTAAAAAAAAAAAATTTATTAGAGTCTGGGGCGCTTGGGTGGCTCAGCCGATTAATGATCACGTCATGATCTCATGGTTTGTGAGTTCGAGCCCCTGCACTGCCAGCTGAGAGCCTGCAGCCTGCTTCGGATTCTGTCTTCCTGGCCCTCTGCCCCTCCCCCACTCACACTGTCTCTCTCAAAAATAAATGTTTAAAAAAATTTTTTTTTTAATTTAGAAGAGTCTATCTAAGATAATTTCAAAATGATCTGAGTGAATTTAGAGACATTCTATGCTCCTGAGTAGGAATTACTGGTACAGAAACTCTCCACAAAGGAACCTTACATAGGATAGAATTCCAATAAAATCTAAAGGGATTTGAGGGGAAGAAGGTAGGAAGAAGAGGAGAATCTGACAATAGAATCATTTAAAGTTCAGATGGGGCACCTGGGTAGTTCATTCAGTTAAGCATCTCACTCTTGGTTTTGGCTCAGATCATGATCTCAGGGTTCATGAGTTAAAGCCCCTTGTCAGGCTACAATTTTTCTTGTCAAACTCTCCCCTTGTCAAGCCCCTTGACAGTGCAGAGCCTACTTGGGGGATTCCCTCTCTCTCCCCTTCTCTCCCTCTGTCCCTCCCTCGTTCTCTCTCTCTTTCAAAATAAACTTAAGAATGAATGAATGAATAAATAAATAAATAAATAAAGTTCGGGTGGTGGTGTCATATATGCAAAGAGAAGAGGGAGGAAGAGTTTGAAAAGGAAAGAAACTCAAACAGATATTAAAACATGATATTACAACAGATAAGACAGAGTGATTTTAAGAAGCTAATAAAACAACAGATGAAATGGAAAATGCCCCAACAGGCCCCAAGTGTGTGTGTGTGGGTGTGTGTGTGGGTGTGTATTTATATATATATATATATATACACACACATATATATATACACACACATTTTTTATTCTAATATATGCTGAATATATGCTGAAGATAAAAAACTCAAATCATTGGGGGTAATAATCACAGAGTATTCAATAAGCAGTGCTAAACAATCAGTTAACTATGTTGGAAAAATTAAATTAAATCCCAGGGCACCTGGGTGGTTCAGTTAGTTGAGCATTCAACTCCTCCTGGTTTCGGCTCATTTCATGATCTCAGGAGTTCAAGCCCCAAGTCAGGCTCTGTGCTAGCAGCGTGGAGCCTGCTTGAGATTCTCCCTCTCCCTCTCTCCCTCTCTCTCTCCCCCTCTCTCTCTCTCTCCACCCCCACTCTGTTTCTCTCAAAAATAAACACTTCAGAAAAATACAGGGCGCCTGGGTGGCTCAGGCGGTTGAGCATCTGGCTTCGGCTCAGGGCATGATCTCACGGTTCCTGGGTTCGAGCCCTGCATCGGGCTCTGTGCTGCCAGCCAGCTCAGAGCCTGAAGCCTGTCTTTGGATTCTGTGTCTCCCTCTCTCTCCGACCCTCCCCTGATCATGCTCGCTCGCTCTCTCTCTCTCTCTCTCTAAAATAAATAAAAACATCTTTTAAAAAATAAAACAAAATAGAGGCGCCTGGGTGGCTTAGTCGGTTAAGCGTCCGACTTTCGCTTATGTCATGATCTCGCGGTTCGTGGGTTCAAGCCCCGCGTCGGGCTCTGTGCTGACTGCCAGCTCGGAGCCTGGAGCCTGTTTCAGAGTCTGTATCTCCCTCTCTCTCTGAGCCTCCCCTGCTCACGCTGTCTCTCTCTCTCTCTCTCTTTTAGAAATAAATAAAAATATTAAAAAAATAAATAAAACAAAATAAAATTAGATCCCTATTCACACTTTACACAAAAATAAAATTATTTAAAGAATTAAATGTGAAAAAAAAATCACAATGAACAAGTAAAAACTAAAGGTGACTATTTACGTGATCTCAGAATGGAGGAAAGGCTTTCATAAAGGAAAAGTCTACAAATACAAAGGGTGAAAGATTCAGCTACAAGTTTAAAACATCTCTTTGGAAAATAGGAAAATAAACTACAAAATTAAGACACAAATGAAAAACTAGAAAAATATTTCCAAATTATAAGACAAAGAATAACAGCCTTAACACAAAGAACTCTTTCAAAACTAAAAGAGAAAAATGCATCCTTTGATATAAAAATGAACAAAGGACGTTAATAAGGCAATAAACACACTCTAAAAATACTCATCTTCTTCAATAAATCACAGCATCATAAAGGTAGAGTGAAATTAGGGGAACTTGAGAGACGTAACAACCAAATTCAGACCTCGTCTGAATTCAGGTTCAAACAAACCAACTTGAAAATGACACTTACTGGGGCGCCTGGGTGGCTCAGTTGGGTAGGTGCCTGATTTCAGCTCAGGTCATAATCTTGCGGTCTGTGGGTTCGAGCCCCACGTCAGGCTCTGTGCTGACAGCTCAGAGCCTACAGCCTGCTTCGTATTCTGTGTCTCCCTCTCTCTCTGCCCCTCTCCCGGTAGCACTCTCTCTCTCTCTCAAAAATAAAATAAAAACATTTAAAAAAAGAAGAAGAAAATGACAGAGATAAACAGTTGAAACTGAACTGGAACTGAGTATCAGGTGATCATAAGGAATTCATGCCAACATTGTGAGGTGTGATAATAGTATGGTGATCATAGACAAAGATACCCTTTCTGTTTCCTCCCTGAGCTCAGCCCTAACTCGCAGAGACATGGCTAAATGCACCAGGAACGTCAGAATCATCAGTAAATGCAGGACCCGTGATAGTGCCTCCTGCAGGAAAACGGTGAAGAAGACTGAAATACGCCGGCACGCCGAGTCCAGTGGCTCCTTCTGTGGCAAAATCAAAATGAGAAGATGAGCCGCAGGGATGTGGCATTGTGCGTCCTGCATGAAAATGGTGGCCAGTGACCTGCCAAGCGTGCGTCCATCTGCCGTACACCGTCACAGCAGAGTTGGCCCCCAGAAGCCTGAGGACTTGCGAGCAGCGCAAGCCCCAGCCCTGGAACACTACTAGTCCATGTGCTCATCTGCGACAAACGGGTAATTTCTCTAGCACAGTGAAGTGAAACACTGGGACAACATCCTTTACGAGAGGCATGCTGAAGAATCGAAAATATAACACCGGGACATCTGTAATTTACTTGGAAATACTACAACCAAAAAAGAGAAATAGACGAAGCAAATCTGGCATAATGTTAATTATCAAACAGGCAAAAAATACCTACGTATACATATACTTATATATGTGTATACAGATAGATAGATAAGCCAATAAATGTCAAGATGCAGTAGAAACTAACAGTCTTGGTCACAGCTGATGGGAGGGTAAATTGGTAGAACTTTTCTGGAGAGTAATCTTGTAACATGTGTCAAATGTCACAAATATGTGAAAAATGTTTAGACCTTGCAAATCCATCTTCAATAATTTTTTTTTAAGAGATAGAGTGAGAGAGAGCCAGGGAGAAGGGCAGAGGGAGACAAAGAGAGAATCTTAAGCACACTCCACCCTCAGCGCAGAGAGTCCAATGTGGGGCTTGATCCCCCAACCCTGGGATCACGACCTGAGCTGAAATCAAGAGTCAGACACTCAACGAAATGAGCCACCCAGGCACCCTCATCTTCAGTAATTTATCACAAGTAAACTATCAGCAATGGACACCAAGACTTATATATAAATATACGTTTACCACAGCATAATTTATGACTGTGCAACACTGAAAACCACCCCAGTGTCTAAACTTAAATTTCCACGCAACTACCTGAGAGACTACTAGTAGGCAGTCATCAAAAAGAACATTTTGGAAGAATAATTAAAGCCATACCAATATATTTTATGGTGTAGCAGCTATGGAAAACAGTATAGTGGTGCCTTAAAAAATTAAACATAGAATTACCATATGACCCCACAATTCTGCTTCTTGGCCACAGACCCAAAAGAATGGAAAGCAGGAACCGAAACAGGTATTTGTACCCTCGCATTCATAACAGCACTGTTCACAACAGGACAAACGTGGGAGCAGCCCGAGTATCCCTGGATGGGTGAGTGGATAAACTAAATGTGGATGCACATAGGACAGAATATTATCTGGCCCTAACAAGAAGGGAGATTCTGAAACATGCTACAAACTTACAGGTGCCTTGAGGATCTTATGCTGGTACAATAAGCCAGATAGAAAAGGACAAATACTGTAATGAGGTAGCTAGTCAGATGCACAGAGAAAGTAGAATGGGGGGCAGAGTGGAGGGAAGAGAAGAATTGAACTGTGTAGTGGGTACAGAGTTGGAGCTTAAAGTTTTGAAGACAGGGCACCTGGATGGTGCAGTCAGTTAAGGGTCTGACTTTGGCTCCGGTCATGATCTCAGTTTGTTAAGTTCAAGCCCCTTGGCAGGCTCTCCACTCTCAGCACAGAGCCTGCTTCAGATCCTCTATCTCCCTCTCTCTCTCTCTGCCCCTCCCCTCCCATGCACACATATGTGTTGTCTATGTCAAAAATAAACATTTATGAATAAATAAATAAACTGAAGATGGATGACAGTGATGGCTGCACAACAAGGTGCATGTACTTAATTGCCACTACGCTGTCCACTTACAAGTGGTTAAGATGATAAATTTTACGTTACGTGCATTTTATCACAATTAGAAATAAATAAGTAAGTAAAGATATATTAAGGGCGCCTGGCTGGCTCAGTCAGAAGAGCGTGCGACTCTTGAACCTGTGGTCATGGGTTTGAGCCCCACACTGGGTATAGAGATTACAAAAAAATAATAATAATAAGCAACTTTAGAACAAAACAAAGAGTGGTGCTTGGGTGGCTCAGCTGGTTGGGCATCCGACTTTGGCTCAGGTCATGATTTCATGGTTCTTGAGTTTGAGCCCTAGACTGGGGATTCACTCTCTCCCTCTCTCTGTGCCCCTCCTCTGGTGGCACACACATGCGCTCTTTCTCTTTCAAAACAAACATTAAAAAAATGTTTTAATAAAAAAAGATATACTAATACATTTTAAAGATAAAAGGGCATGTTATAAAATAATATGTTTACGTATGGTCTCAATTTTGTTTCAGGGATGTCTTAAATATTTACATGTGCACACAGGAAAAAAGGCCCAGAAAAAAATACATATCAAAATGTTAGCAATTATCACTAAGCGCTGTGGTTTATAGGAGAATTTTATTTTCTTTGTATGTCTGTGTGCTTGTGTGTAATTTCCAGTTTTGCTATAATAACTTGTATAATCAAAAGCAAAAGTATGGTGACACAACAAATAAAGAAGAAAGGACACTCATACTAGCTCCTGACCCTAACGTGACAATGTCCACAAGTGTATCTCCAAAGGACATAATAAATATAACCCTCCTTGAGAATCAAATTATAAAAGGCAGGCTAGAGTTTGGGAAAATAAAAACCAGCTCAGAAGATAAACCATCTGGAAGTTCCCTGCACAACGAGAATAGAAGCGTATTCCTAGTTTTAAATAATTCCTGAAACTGCAGTGGGTGCCCCACATCTCTGTGTCCCCAGCGGAGAGGGAGAAACCAGGGGAGCCTCAAATACCACTCGAATGGCCTGTCAGAAAGAAAAGCCTCTTCAATCCATGCAGCTTTCACCTGGGACTCAATACTCCCCTCCCCCACATCCCTCTTAAGCTAAATCCACTTTCAGAAAATATTTTCTAGACAGCAGACATCAAGAGAAAAAGGAGCCTTTCTTTCCGTGGCGTTCCCTCGCCACATATGGTACTGCTCTCAATAGAGGCTTTATGAGGGAGGGTCCAGATATCACAGCCACGGGTTATGCCACTGACCACAAGCAGCAATAAATAGACATTAGGGTTTAGATTTCCATGCAGCATAGGCACCCTGAATAATTAAGACAGAGCTTCCAGTGCATTCCAATATCCAGTAAACGTTTACTGAGTGCCTACTAAGTACAAGGCACTACCTGTAATGCCATTTCCCCCTCCACACAAACACACAAACATATGCAGCTTCTCTGTTTCATTCAAGGACTCAGACCAGCAAAGTAAGGATATGGGCTGGAGGCATTTGACGGTTTGATTCAACATGTCACGTGTCTCCTGGATTGAGAAAAGAGGGTCAGAGGCAGAGGGAAAGCATTCATCCTTGAGAAAGGATCAAGGGGACACATCACTGCATCCCAGCACTAGAGCCCGAGGACAAAGGAGGCTGAATCCCATAGTGGAGGCAGAGAGGAGCTCTCACTTTCCTAAAACTCCAAGGGCTGCATCCACAGGGGACAGCGTCCCCGCAGCCCCTGGTCCTGGAGGAAACTGCATCTCCAGGTCTCTCCATGGTGTGTGAGAGAAATCCAAGCCTTCTGAATTCTTCCCCCAAAACCCACAAATGAATCATGTCGGCCACCCCTTCATCATACGTACTTTTGCCCCCATTGTTCTTCAGGACATTGGAGAGGTTGACAGAGGCGGTGCCTAGCAGTTCATTTCTCAAAGTATGGCAGCTCCAAACCTTCAAATCTAAATGACTCTGGGCCGTGACATTCCTGGAAAACAAATACTTGATTCATCACATCCAAATACACTGGCCACTCCTACAGCTTAGAAGAAAACAGATAAACTATACTGCTGACATCTTGGAGGGAGGGGGGAACCTCAAACAGGAAGACACTCACGTACATCCTTTCCCCCACAAAGCTGACCCTGTAACCATCTAGCTAATAATGAACGCTCTGTGAGCTCAATGATGTAGAAACACCTGAAGAGAGGCACCTTGGGTACCAAAGGCAGAAGAGTTTGAGGCATCACAGGAAACCTGGGTCTCCCACAACCCCCTTGGAGAGCCTTCTCTCTTTCTCCCATATTACTGTAAAGAGAAGGGACTTTCTCTTACAAAATGATGATCTCATTCCAGAGAAGCTCCGAGCTCCCAATTCGCTTCCCAGTCTTCTTGGTCTCACTGGGGAGTCCATCCACTGCCACCTCCACAAATGAGTTAATTCGAGGTTGACGATTATGCACCTTGGGCTTTGCTGACACCACTGGACGGGGGCGGGGGGGGGGGGGGGGGAAAAAAAGTCAAAGATGAGTCACAGGGCTCCCTGCTGCCCCCCTGTGGCAGACGTTCTTGCTCTTTTCTGTTGTTTCGTTTAAAAAATAAATTCTAGTTTTTTTCTGATCCTAAAAAAGTTACTTTTTAAAAAATGTGAGGATATTTTAAAAATATGAAGCTTAAGAAAAGAAGCACTTCTAACCTGAAAACTCTGGGATAATTATCATTAAGATGTTGGCAAATCCAGACTTTCCAGACTTTCATCTCTTATGCCCCCAAGTCTTTAAGAATTCTCCCTCCAACATCAATTTTAAATGGCTGCAATACGAGCCCATTGTACAGACATGCCATAATTTAGTTAACGATTCTTTCACTACTGCGTAGACTGCTTTCAATTTTTCATTTTGGGACAATCATCATGAATGTACAGATTTGCATATATTTCCTCCAAATGATATGAATATTTCTTGAAGTTCCCAAAACGGTTTAATTCCTTTGCAAAAAGAATAAACCCATGTAGATGAATATATTCATTTCACCACCACAGCACTGAGTATTACGGGTTGTTTTTTTTTACTTTTTGCAAATCATATAGATTCAAAAAAATCATACGAATTAGGTAAAATGTAATGAGCACTTAGTACAGACACAATGGTGTGCACACATCATCTAACTCAATCCTTTAAACAAACCAATGGGACAGGGAATATATCACCACCCCCATTTCACCCAAGAGGAAGCAGGCTTGGGGAAGTTAGGTCACTGCCCCAGACAACACAGCCAGGGAGCTTCAAACCAAGATGTGCACCCAGGCAACCTGACACCCCACCATGCTGAATATCATTACCAGATTCTGCTTATCTGTTCTATTGCTGTTCTTCTATTACTAGTGAGGTTCAATATTTTTTCCATGTGCTGTGCTTGTGAGCCATCTGCATTTCCTGTTCTATTTGCATCCTTGATGTAGCAGCATTTCTGATGTTTATTTGGGAGCAGCAAGCCAAGCTAAACAAGTATCCACCCAGGGCTAGACAACTGTCTCTTATAAGCATTTATTAGCCACAGTGGAAACTCCAGGTCACTAGGATGGAACACATCTAAGATGTCTTCTATCCCGTGCCCCAAATCAGAACATAGGACTGGCATTTCTTACCCGATAGATGGAGCACCCCTCTATCAAGATCCCTTAAAGGGTCCTGTAAGGGTCTACAACCTGACAAAGGACAAACCTACCTCTGGATTCTTTTAACAATGCCCATCTTCTCCCAGCCCAAAAGAACAGGAGACCAAGTCAAATAACAACAGCAAAAGCTGTGGCTAAGATTCAGAAGCAAGGGATGGTATTAGGAAAAACAGGTTGCGGTGGTGGGAAATGTGGTCCAGAGTAGAAAACCGAAATACTTCTCACAGACCAAGGTTAACTGAGGCCACCTAGTGGTGTGAGTGTAGCTCTGCACAGAGACCTTTAAAAAAGCCGGGGGGGGGGGGCGGCAACTAGTTATAATTATAGCCTTATCATTTTAAGCTGGACAGGTTCTTTGAAATCAACAACTTTGAAATCAACAAGTGCAAACCTTTCATTTAAGAGTTGGCCCAATTAAGGTCCAGAGAGGGTAAGAAAAATAACCTATCCAAAATCATGGAGTCAGAGGCACACTTAAGCTGGAAACCAAGTCTCCTAGCTCCCAGGCCAATTCTCTGAACTCTGTCATGGTGTTTCCTTTTTTGTCCTTCTAGTTTTTTACCTAGCTATTTTTGTTTGTTTGGAGTTTTGTTTTTGGTCTTCAAAAATACAAAGAATTCCTATAAACCCTTCACCTAAGGGTCACCAAATATTAACCAAAAATTAACTTTTTAACTATGTTTGCTTTATTATTCTCCTTCTCTTTCCTAACTCCCTCTCATACACATTCACATTTGTTTTTGAAACTCTGAGTGAGTTTCAGATCTGGTGCCCCTTTTCTTCTAATCACTTCAGTGCATATTTCCAAGAACAAAGACATTTTCTGACAATACCACAGAATAATAATCAACATGGGAAAATTTAACATCCTTTAAAACTATGACCTAATGGGGGCTCCTGGGTGGCTTAGTCGGTTAAGGGTCTGGCTTTCACTTAGGTCATGATCTCGTGGTTCGTGGGTTCGGGCCGCGCAGGCCCCGCGTCGGGCTCTGTGCTGACTGCCAGCTCAGAGCCTGGAGCCTGTTTCAGTCTGTGACTCCCTCTCTCTCTGACCCTCCCCTGCTCACGCTGTCTCTCTCTCTCTCCTAGAAATATATAAAACATTAAAAAAAATTTTTTTTTACCTAATGTACATATCTTACTTAAATTTTGTTAAATGTCCCATCAATGTCCATTTTGGCAAAAGAGTAAAGAAACGTTTTTTCCCCCTGGTCCGTCCAGAACCCAATCTAGGAACCATCTTGCCACATCTGCTTTTTGACACACATTTGTGTGTGTCTGTGTCAGTACTATTCAAGAAAACATCGGTGATAAGGGGCACCTAGGTGGCTCAGTCAGCTGAGCATCCAACTTTGGCTCAGGTCATGATCTCATGGTTTATGAGTTGAAGCCCCACATCGGCCTCTCTTCTGTCAGCACAGAGCCTGATTCAGATCCTCTGTTTCCCTCTCTCTCTGCCCTCCTCCATGTGTTCTCTCTCTCTCTCAAAAACAAGCATTAAAAAAAACCTTCTGTGATAAGCAAAAAGTTCTCTGCCAGCACAGTCCAATACACTGCCATGAGATACGTGTGGCTATAAAGCACCTGGAATGTGGCTGGTATGAGAGGATTTGCATTTTAAATTTAACTTTAATCTGAACGTAAAAAGGTCTATGTGGCTGTAGTGGCTATTGGACAGCACAGGATACAGACATATGATGCCTACGTCTATATATGTGCATGAGTATGACATATCCACAAACTTCTTTGGTAAACCACTTGAAAGTAAGTTGTTGACATCAGGACAGATTGAGCCTAAATACTTCCAGAATGCAACGCCTAAGACAAAGGATGTTCTATACGTTGTACACCTGAAACTAATAGAACATGGTATGCTAATTATACTTCAATAAAAAAAGAAAATGGGGGGGGTCTGGCTGGCTCAGTTGGTAGACCATGCGACTCCTGATCTCAAGGTCATGAGTCGAGCCCCATGCTGGGCACAGGAAAGAGAAAAAGTCATTCTCCCACCTAACCACGCCACCATTATTATACCTTAACAAATTTAGTCACTGTTTCCATCATTTGAAACTCATTACATATCCAAATTTCCTCAAGTGTTCCAAACACACTGTTATAGCTGGTTTCCCCCAGCCCAGGACCCATTCAAGATGAGCAAACTGCATTTAGTGGCTGGCTCCTTAATCTTTTAAAATCTAGAATGCTCTCCGTTCTTTTTCCATGACAATGCTTTTTAAAGACGTCTACCAGCTCTCTCATAGAATGCACCAAATTCTGTATTTTTTAAATTGTTTTCCTCGTGGTGAGATTCACATTGAACATTTTTGTCAAGAACTCTACATAGGTTACATTGCAAACTCCTCACTATGCACACTAGGCTATTCTCCTATTGTGGACGCTAAGCTGGATCCTGTGGTTAATGTGGGGTCTGTCAGGTCACTCCACTGTAAACATACATTTTCCCTTTGGTAACATATAATTAATCAGTGCGGTGATATTCTGAATGTTTCTCTTTTTTAAAATATGTTTATTTTTCTTTTTGAGAGAGAGAGAAAACAAATGGGGGAAGGGCAGAGAGGGGGACAGAGGACCTGAAGCAGGCTCCATGCTGACAGCAGTGAACCCAAAGTGGGGGTCGAACTCACCAACCACGAGACCACGACCTGAGCCAAAGTTGGGCACTCAACTGAGGCACCCAGGTGTCCCTGAATGTTTCTTGTTCTTAAAACACAAGCCAAGATAAAGTCCTCAACATAAGAGCAGGTTTATCTGGAAAGTTACTTTACTGTTTGATGAAATATAAATGCCAATTTCACATCTTCCCATAGGATATAGCCTTTTTAAAAAAAAAATTTTTTTAATGTTTATTTATTTTTGAGACAGAGAGAGACAGAGCACGAGCTGGGGAGGGGCAGAGAGAGAGGGAGACACAGAATCCAAAACAGGCTCCAGACTCTGAGCTGTCAGCACAGAGCCCAATGCAAGGCTTGAACCCACGGACTGCAAGATCATGATCTGAGCCGAAGTCAGCCGCTTAACTGACTGAGCCCTCTAGGCACCCCGGATTTAGCCTTTAAAGTTAACAAATAAAGGGGGAAAATCACATATGGCCAAAATCACACCCTTGAAAAGCTCTCAGGAAGGCACAAAATAGAACCTGATAGATGGTCTTTCAATAGGTTTCCAATGGCCAGTTTAAGCTTTGTTGTGCTGTTTTTTTAGTTTCTCAGAGTTTCTTAAGTTAAATAGCAGACAAAATAGGTCGCTTATGTTTAAGGGCCTTGATGTACCTTTAAAATGTATCTTAAAACTCTAGGATGCATTACAGAGAGGCACGGCATAGGGAGGGAGGGAACGGCATAGTCCCATCTCCCAAATTAGACCAGAGGCTCTATCAATGAGACACATGGAGGAGGAACCACCCACATCATTTATTTTGTCATTTCTCTCTTTCTCTTTTTCCCTCACCATTTGCCTAGGTGGTATTATAGAATCCCTAGAGAGTAAAGGCATATATAATGAGATGCACCTGTATTATCAAGTTAGCTCTTTCCACACGAGTGAAAAAGTTCACGTTGAGGAAAGGCAAACAGAGAAATCTTTATAAGTCACTATGTGTTCCCGAATAATATGGCCCCAACACAAAGACTTCATTATGTCACCAAGCTCCATGGGCAGACTTCTGTTTTAATCGAGGCTTGCTAATTATTAGACAACGCAGTAAAAGCTAAAGTCGCAAGTTCAAACCCTATCACTCTAACGCTTCTCCCTCCTCCAGAGAGCTAGAGCAGCCATTGAGACGTCAAGAAACATGATGAAAACGTATCAAGACTTTTTTTTTTAAATCAGTAAGTAAATAAGAAACAGGCAGAGAATATGAACACACAATCCACAGGAAAGGAAATACAACTTTCCCTTAAACATATGGTAAGATGCTAAACATCATTTATAACTAAAGAAATGTGAAACTATGCTGACAAAACAGTGATTTTTAGCAATCAGACTGGCAAAGACAAAAAAGGTCTGACAACACATTGTGTTGGTAAAGATGCAGGGAGAGAGCCACTCTTGTCCACTGCTAGAATATTCCTTCCAAGGAAGGCAACCTGGCTCTCAAAACCACAAAACTACATCCCCTTCGATGTGTCTTAATGTGTAATATTACAAGAAACTGGGAATATTAGTTTCCTCCAGTCAGGGGTCCTGAGGAGCTGAGGAAACAGTTTTGAAGTATGCAAATAGACAGATTAAATAAATGAGTGACATTTACATTGCAAAAATAATCATTTAAAAAAATGATAAGACAAATTTGCCTCCAAATGACTGTGCCTCTGAGAGGCCTGAGCTCTGATACTGAGTGCTGTTTCCTGTCCCCAGGTATCTCTCAGTCCCGCGATCCTTCTGTAGAGCCAAGGCCACCAAAGCTACATTCTGTCATCCGAGCAATATTCATTGGCAACCCAGTATGTGTCCGGCACTGTTCTAGTCACTGTGCTATCAGAAGTAACCAAAGTAGACAAGAATCCCTCTTGGTGGTATTTATATTTGATTCAAAGAGACAGTTAATAAAGGAAATAAAAATATGTACTGTGTTAAATGGTGACACGGCTGAGACGAGAAATATATAGTGAAGGGGACAGACATGAGGTAGGGGAGGGGGAGGCTGTATCTGGGACAATCAGGAAGGCGCTGCTGAAGAGGGTGACTTTTGAGTAAAAACCTACAGGAGCACTTGGGTGGCTCAGCTGGTTCAGCGTCTGACTCTTGGTTTTTGGCTCAGGTCTGGATCTCACTGGTGAGTTCGAGCCTCATGTTAGGCTCTGCGTTAACAGTCTGGAGCCTGCTTGGGATTCTCTGTCTCTCTCTCTGCCCGTCTCCCACTTGCACTGTCTCTTGTCTCTCTCAAAAATAAACAAACTCTAAAAAAAAAAAAAAAGAAAGTTGGCCCATTAAAAAAAAAAAAACCTACAGAAAGTGAGGAAGCAAACCAGGTAGATATCTGGCCCCAAAGCACTTTCCTCAGAGGGAGCACCAAGTGCAACCGAACTGAGGTGGGGGTGTGGCTGGCACCGTGGAAAAGTAACAGGAGATGAGGAATGGGAGTGGGGGTGGGGTCAGATCAGGTGGAGCCTCCAGCTTTCACCGGGGGAGATGCAGAGCCCTTGGCGTGTTTGAGACCTCAAATGACAAACCCTCCACATGGCACCACTCACCTTTCAAAGTAAGTTGAGACTTCTCAAAAGGCAGGGCCACCCCTGCCCGGCTGGAACTGGCAGATGCCATGTCATCACCAGAAAACTGCAAGACAAGCAGAGCAGCCGGGTTACAGGGCACCTGCCACGAGACTGAGCAACTCGATCCAACGTTAATGTTTGAGTGTAAAGATATGAAGCAAGAAAATATAAATATCCAAGCAACTCGGTGCTACTTCTGTCACGGTGGAGTCTGTCTTGTGATGACTACTGGGCCTAGACAGGTCCTGCCTAGCCCAGGAAGGACGGAGGACTATTACAGCAACATGTACAGAGAGAGCCTAAGTAACATCTTCAAAAAAACAGTACAGTTCAACAATTAAAAGGGGGGAGGGGGAGAGGCTAGGTGGCTCAGTCAGTTGAGCGTCCAACCAGCTCTTAACATCTGCTCATGGGGCGCCTGGGTGGCTTAGTCGGTTAAGCGTCCGACTTTCGCTTAGGTCATGATCTCATAGTTCGTGGGTTCAAGCCCCACGTCGGGCTCTGTGCTGACTGCCGGCTCAGAGTCTGAAGCCTATTTCAGAGTCTGTGTCTCCCTCTCTCTCTGACCCTCCCCTGCTCACGCTGTCTCTCTCTCTCCTAGAAATAAAGAAGAAAAAAAAAAGAAAAAAAAAAACCCATCAGCTCAGACCATGATCCCAGGGTGGTGGGATTGAGCCCTATGTTGGGCTCATGTGTTGAGTGTAGAGCCTGCTTGAGATTCTCTCTCTCTTTCTCTCTCCCTCTGTCCCTCTCCCCTGCTCATGCTCTCTCTCTCTCTATGGGGAAAAAAAAATAGGGGCACCTGGTGGCTCAGTTGGTTAAGCATCCAACTCTTGATTTCAAGTTTCATGAGATTGAGCCCCGCATCAGGCTCAGTGCTGGGCATGGAGCCCGCTTGGGATTCTCTCTCACTTGCCCTCTGCCCCTCCCCCACTCACTCATGAGTGCCCATGAATGCTCTCTCTCTCAAAATAATTTTTTTTAAAAATCCAATTTTTTTAAAGAATCCATTTTTAATTTTTTAATGCTTATTCATTTTTTGAGAGAGAGCCACAAGCTAGGGAGGGGCAGAGACAGGGGACAGAGGATCCGAAGTGGGCTCTGTGCTGACAGCAGAGGACCCCGCGGCGTGGGCTCAAACTCAGGAACCACAAGATCATGACCTGAGTCAAAGTCAGACGCTCAACCAACTAAGCCACCGAAATACCCCCAAGTAATCCAATTTTTTAAATCAACGAAAGATCTGAATAGACACTTCTTCAAAAAAGATATACAGGGGCGGGTGGCTCCGTCGGGTGAGTATCCAACTTTGGCTCAGGTCATGATGTCACGGTTTCTGAGTTCAAGCCCCACATGAGGCTCTCTGTTGTCAGTGAGCCCACTTTGGATCCTTGGTCTCCCTCTTTCTCTGTCCCTCCCCCGCTTGCACACATGCATGCATGCTCTCTCTCTCACACACACAAAAATACACATTAAAAGTGTTAAAAAAAAAAAAAAGATATACAAATGATCAGAAAGCACATGTACAGATTCTTGACATCATTAGCTATTAGGTATCCCTGTCACTCCATCTTGACTAGAAGTAGAAGTCTATCTTGCATTTTGTTTTTTGTTTTTTTTCAATTTTTTTTAACATTTTATTTATTTCTGAGAGAGAGACTCCATGAGAAGGGGAAGGTCAGAGAGAGGGAGACACAGAAACTGAAACAGACTCCAGGCTCTGAGCTAACTGTCAGCACAGAGCCCAATTCAGAGCTCAGACCCATGAACCGTGAGATCATGACCCGAGCCAAAGTCGGCCACCCAACCGAATGAGCCACCCAGGCGCCCCATCTTGCATTTTGAATGGATCTTCTACTTACATACAATTTTGTAACATTGTCCTTTGTCATTTGAAAAATATTGGTTCACTGAGCTATGTAGATACTCCAAATGTTGACACTTTTCATTATACACTATCCAAAAACAGCACGTTTGTGAATGTCACCACTGATCTCATCAGACAGACCTTTAAGTATTGGGAAACTGTCAAACTCTTAGTGGTAGATCTAAGTGTTCCAAATTTCTATGTTTCACTTCAAAATTCCTATTTTATCTTTGGCAACAAATACTGTTGGCTGTTTTCCTTCAAGTGACAGGCTCACTTCATTCATCTTCAAGAAAATGTCTGCCAAATACCCAAATCTAGTAACTGTAGTTAAGTAAAAATAGTATTTCACGAAAAAAGCAATTAACTCAGCTCTCAGTTCAAACACTCACAAAAGTGCTTCTTCTCAGGACAACCATTCTAGTTTGGTATGCAGAAGTGCCTTGGGCATAGCTCCCATTTCATCAAACAGAATATTTAAAAAAGAGGGGCGCCTGGGTGGCTCAGTCGGTTGGACGTCCGACTTTGACTCAGGTCATGATCACACAGTTTGTGGGCTCGAGCCCCGCATCAGGCTCTGTGCTGACAGGT